>NW_027397089.1:17186257-17252519 GCF_003265705.2 Callorhinus ursinus | reverse complement strand
AGAAAAGCAGTCAGTCACTCCCGTCTCCCCCGCCTCTGGCCGCACTCTGTGCTCACTCAGCCTGTGACCGAGCATTTCTATCTCTGGCACCTGACCCGGTGTGGAGTCTCCAAACCCAGCAGATCCCTGCGGTGCGCTCCCGCACCGCTCCTCCTGGGGGAGGAAGGGGAGTCTCCCCGGATCTGCCACTTGTTGTGTCCCTGCTGGAGGAGCAGTGGCCCGACTGTGCCACGGATCACAGTTTATGGCAACCCCGGGCTGAGAGCCCGCGCCTCGGCTCCGTCTCTGCAGCCGGCTTCCCCGCTCCGATACCTGGGAGCTCTGCCGCACTCAGGCACCCCCAGTCTTTCTGTGACCCCGAGGGTCCTGAGACCACACTGTCCCGCGAGGGTTCCACCTCCAGCTTAGCCACTGGAGCGACGTCCCTCAGCGGAGCCGACTTCTAAAAGTTCCGATTTTGTGCTCTATCACTTGCCAGAAGCGGCTCACGGGGGGCCCCCTCCCCCGCCATCTATCCTCCCGAATATCACCTCGGATTCACTTCTCCGCACGTCCTACCTTCCAGAAAGCGGTCGCTTTTCTGTTCAGAGAGTCATTGCTCTTCTTTTCTTCAATCTCCTGTTGAGTTCGTAGGTGTTCAGAATGGTCTGATCCCTATTCAGCTGAATTCCTGGGACCAGACGAAATCCAGGTCTCCTACTCCTCCGCCATCTTGCTCCCCCTCCCTCAACAAAAATCTTTAAAAGAATAAGCAAGTTGAAATAATTAGTGGTAATTTAAATGGTGTTCTCTTGAATACAAGGTTAGAGAGCACCCCACTCACATCCATGTGGCTAAGATGTCCTCGCCATTTGTCTTTGGTAAAGTCTGCCAAAATCATATAGACTTTGGTTTATCCATCTTTTATTATATCTAGAATATTATCAATAATATCCAACATGCAGACCCCCATCCGAGGAGGTTGTTTTTCAGAACTAACAAGTGTCATTAAAAGGTCCTCACCCTGGGTGACTCCTAAGAGCTGTTTGGTGTATTAAAAGCAATACTGATGTTGATTTCAAAACACCAAAAGGGTGAGATCTCTGTCAGATACTAGTTGTGATGACTCAACCACTTTGCTTTCTTTTTTCTGTTTTAATTATTACATTTCAAAAATAAGGATAACATTGCCTTTATATGATTGTTGCAATAAATGCAATAATATAAGTAAGAGTTCCTACCATATTATTCAGATTCTCAAGAAAAATGTAGGTTTTCAAGGAAATGGATTGCAAGAATAATTGTGTGTAATAGACAATTTGCCTGGCCTCTGTCCTGGGTCCTGTTTGGTAAACACTAAACCCTTTGAGTTTCCTGAGTAATTGGAATGTCTTTGTTATTCATGGTGGGCCTCTCCAGCCCCACCTGATGGTTTATACTAATGAGATGACACAGAAGGGGCTGGCCAGGCAGGAAGACCAAGCAAGTGATTAGAGGGTTGAGGCTTTGAGCCATATGATAGCCCAACCTCCGGAGGGAAGAGGCTGGAGACCGTGTTTAATCACATGGCCAATGGTTCAATTAACCCTGGTATATTATATATATTATAAAATTTATTTTATATATATATATATATACACCTTTTTTTAGGTATATGTAATATACCTAAAAAAAGGTATATTATAAAACCTCATTGAAAATTCTGCACCCTGAAGTTCAAGTAAACTTCCCTAGTTGGCCATATTCTGAGTATTGTCACACATTGTTGTGCCAGTTGGCCACTGCATCCCTGAGGATGAAAGTTTACTTTTGGAACCCTTTATATCTTGTTCTGATTTGTATTTTTTTGCTACCATAAAGCTTTAATCATAAGTACTGTGCTTTCCTGAGTTCTGTGAGTCATTCTAGCAAATTGTTAAACCGAAGCGGGTCTGTGGGGACCTCCACATTTATAGTCAGCTTATCAAAGGTGACAGCATTCCTGGGGAACCTCTGAACTTGTGGCTAATGACTAAAGTGAGCACAGTCTTGTGATGTTTGACCTAACTGGATACGTTCCCCAAACATACATAGGGAAAATTTAGATTTATATAAAAGATGAACTGATAGTAATATTTGACTTCATTGTTCTTCTAGAATATATCAAATGTGGTTTGATTATAGACATTTTTAAAAGCAAATTTTCAGGGCACCTGGGTGGCTCAGTTGGTTAAGTGTCTGCCTTCAGCTCAGGTCATGATATCAGGGTTCTGGGATTGAGGCCCAGCATCAGGATCCCTGTTCAGCGGGGAGCCTGCTTCTCCCTCTGCCTCTCCCCGCTGCTTGTGCTCTCTCTCTCTCTCTCTGACAAATAAATAAATAAAATCTTTCAAAAAAAAGAAAGCAGGTTTTCAGAAACATCTTCATTGGATAACGTTGAAGAAAATAAACATATGCTGAACACATAAGATGTTTAAGTAGAGATGTAGGTAAGACTTTTCCAGGTTACTTTATAAAACTCTAATACCAGTGCTTTGTTCCTTTTTTATACATAAAGAATCTAACCACCAGAGCAGTCAGCAACTTGCTGCCGTTCACACAGTTGTTATGATGGTTTGAATTTTCGTCCTTTGAGAAATGGAACCATATCTCACAAATTCTATGCAGTACAGAGCCTGGCACACAGTAAGTATTCAATACACACTTATTTTGCTTTCTCAGTTAACTAAGACAAGGGCAATAATTTATCTTATTAATGACCATTAATCATTATAATGATTAATCATTAATCAATCAAGGATTGTACATTTGTTCTCTAGAACTCTACTCCACCTATCATCAAATTTATCATTCTTAATTTTATTGCTTCCCTACACCCCTGGAAATTTTGTGAGGATTTGGAAGTGTTTATTTCCTTGTCATGGTATCCCCAGTGTCCAGTGTGGTGCCTGGAGTGGAGTGGGTCACCCACAAATATTTTTTGCATGAAGATAGTGTTAAAAAGAGTTTCTCACTCATAGAAGTTAATTTTTCCGTAGTTTGAAAGTAAGTAAATTAAATCTGTTACAGGAGAACACAAACCAACACTTCCTTTACATTATTTTAAGTGCACAACTGTAAGTACCTTTGAAAGTAGAGAATAAGCTTGTAGTATTTTCATAAAATAAGCAAAAGTAAATTTAGAAAAAAAAAGTTAAGCCATGTTAACATCTTAGAACAAATAAAGGAAAAAGCCTGTAGATCTAAAATACAGCCAAAGACATTTCACCATGACATCTAATCATTGTCATCTGTCAATTTTTCTGTCAGCACATGTGTGAGTACTACTTTTTTGTTGCACGTGAATTTTTCAGATGGGGTGTTTCTCCTGATCAGTTTCTATGGGAAAAATTTTCCAAGACGATTTGCTATTCAATTCACAGTCTCTTTTTGATTGCATAGACATGATTTCTGGAAAATCACAGGGAAAAAAGATCATCCAGATACCCCATTCTCCTACATTTCCACAGGACTTACCTTTTCTGAGGATTATCTATGCCAATTATGAGGCATTGTTGAATATGACCTCACTGAAAGATCTAATAAAAATATAATGACCGATTTGTTTTAAAATACCCTAAAGAAAGACAGCAGACAGGGTCTCATGAGAAGTGACATTCTGTAATTACCTCTTCCTATCAAAAGAAAAACAATTCCCAGAAATTAATGAATACAGCAAGAGTCTATTTCCTATCTTAATTCTATCTTAATTGCAAAAGTGGATCAATTAAAAAAAGACTACACTGGCAAAGCCCTTCTTTTAAGATTTTGTCTCCCAATTCTCTAGTCATCAAATCAATATATATACATATATATATACACATACACACACACACACATATATATAAACATACCATGAACCTATTTTTTACCTTCTGAGATGAGATATACCAACTCCACCAGCAATGCCCCCATGAAACAACCAAATCCATTGAACAGTGTCAAAATATTCATAGAGGTTCCTCTGATGGTATTCGGAACAAATCTATGTATTACAGAGACTGAAAGGAAAAGAGAAAGCCAAAATTTAGAACATTCTCTGTAAAATACTTCCATAGATGTTATTCAAATTAGTGTTGATCATACCTCAAGGAAAGTTTACTGATAAAGGCAAAATTTGGGTTGGACTTCGTTAAAGTTACTATAATAAGACATACTATGATGTTACAATTTACATATGTCTCAAAGGAGTAAAATAGGGGCGCCTGGGTGGCTCAGTTGTTAAGCCTCTGCCTTCGGCTCAGGTCATGATCCCAGGGTCCTGGGATCGAGCCCTATATCGGGCTCCCTGCCCCGCGGGAAGCCTGCTTCTCCCCCTCCCACTCCCCCTGCTTGTGTTCCCAATCTCGCTGTGTTTCTCTCTGTCAAATAAATAAATAAAATCTTAAAAAAATAAAATAAAAGGAGTAAAATATGGCAAAACATACTCTAGTATAGCTACGGGGAAAATTTAATTACTTGGTGGTTTGTGTGTCCCAACATATTCAACCAAATTTCACCCCCATTTGAATATTTCTTATTAGTTTTGGGTTAGGGTGAGGCTTGTACTAGGTAATATGACAATCTAGTAATATGGTCTATGATTCTGTGATTCTATGTAAATCATTAGTTTCCCCATAGAAAACTTAAATTTATCATATAAAATTAACATGGAGGTTAAGAGGATGGGTTCTGGAGTTAGACAAGATTTTGCTGAAATCTCAGGTCAACTATTTACTACTTCTGTAATTTTAAGTAAGTTACTTAAACTTTCCAAGCCTCAGTGTTCCTTTCTGTAAAATGGGAATAATATCATCACTCACTTGCAGAGGTGCTGTGGCTCTTACTTGCTATAATGTATGTATAATACTATAAAATATGTAAAATGCTGACTTGTAGGAACTGAATCAGGTTGGCTATTTTTTTTAAAAGATTTTACTTATTTATTTGACAGAGAGAGACACAGCGAGAGCAGGAACACAAGCAGGGGAATCAGAGGGAGAAGCAGGCTTCGCATGGAGCAGGGAGCCCGATGCGGGGCTCGATCCCAGAACCCGGGATCATGACCTGAGCTGAAGGCAGACGCTTAACGACTGAGCCACCCAGGCGCCCCATGGTTGGCTATTTTTAACAGTATTAATCTTACCAAGTCAAATGGCTCCTACTTGTGCAAAGTCCCTTACATGCATTTAAATTATCCTATTTAAGGAGAGCTTACCTAAAGAGAGACTATAGTTTAAGCTTTGGGTCTCCAAAAAGGTTATCTTCCTTCCCCCAAGTCATTGTTGGGGTAAGGGTGGCAAGAGGTTGAAAAAAAATCATGGAGGAAAAAAATCTTTTTTTAAAAATTTCAAATACAAATAATTTTTTTGAACAAACTCTTAATTATAGAGAACAAACTGATGATTACCAGAGGGGAGGGGTTGGCGGGATGGGTGAAATAGGTGATGGGGATTAGGGGGAGCACCTGTGATGAGCACCAGGTGATGTATGGACTCGCTGAATCGTACACCTGAAACTAATATAACACTGTGTGTTAACTAACTGAAATTCAAATAAAAACTTAAAAAGCCCCTCCCCCAAATTTTTCTGGTATCAGACATAGATGAAAATGAGTATATCCGATTTTGTACATATGATATTAACTGTATTAAAATATGCATGGCAACCTTAGGAGTACATGCTAAACTATTTACAACATTTATCATGATATGATATCTGGGATTTGCTTCAAAATCATACAACGAGGAGAAAGAGTGTGTGCAAGTGAGGGTAGAGATGAGACAAGTTTGGCGGGCTTGAAAATTATTGAAGCAGAAACATGAATACACAGCAGTTTATTGCACTAATCTCTGTCTTTTGTATTATGTGCGGTGAAAAATTAGAAGGAAATCCATAAAATAACAGGAACAGTGTTAGCTTTGAGTGGTTGAATTATTGGATCTTTAATTTTCCTTCTCCTTACTCTTTTGTACTTTGCAAATTTGTCTACAGTGAGAGATCATAAATAAACATTAAAGTTCATTTAAAAAAGAAAAGCGGTGATAGAAAACCAATACACCAGAGAGGCTAAACCTTTAGTTTCCTTTTCTTTTTTTTTTTAGACAAGGGGGGGACAGAGGGAGAGGGAGAGAGAGAGAGAGAATCTCAAGCAGGCTCCACGCCCAGCTCTGAGCCCAACTCAGGGCTCGATCTCATGACGCTGAGATCATGAGGTGCGCTGCAATCAAGAGTTGGATTCTTCGGGCACCCGGGTGGCTCAGTTGGTTAAGTGACTGCCTTGGGCTCAGGTCAGGCTCCCTGCTCAGCGGGGAGTCTGCTTCTCCCTCTGACCCTCTTCCCTCTCATGCTCGCTATCTCTCATTCTCTCTCTCTCAAATAAATAAATAAAATCTTTAAAAAAAAAAAAGAGTTGGATGCTTAATGGACCGAGCCACCCAGGTGTCCCTTAGTTTCCTTTTCTAGAAAGAGATCTTAATATCACCTCCCTTCTCTCAGGAAAACGTCACCCCTGGTTTACCTGCCCTTTACCCCAGAAAAACTGCATTTGTTCAGCCCTTTTAAATAAACTTACTAATACGTGATGTAAATGTATTCATGTGCCTTCCTAGCATTCATTTAACATTTCTATTTTGGTTTCTGCATGTCCTCCACGTGTTTTTATTTATCATCCAATAAACATTCAAAGGAGTCCCTATCTGTGCTCCAGGAAAGGGGCTGCATGCTGAGGCTGAGGCTGAGGCCACACTCTGCTCAGGTACTGGGGCATCTGTCTTAGATTTTCCACAATGGGCAGGCGGAGAGCAGAGACATGCACGGCATTAAGGGCAGTGCTAAACAGACAGTTAATACCATTAATACCATAAATACTTATTGGAGGTGAAGATAATGATGGAGATAAATAAAATACTGTGGAGAAGGGCTTCAAATTTCGGCGGCAAGGGGCCATGGGTACCACAACTCTCTTGTGGAGTGCAAATCACCCGCAGGAGCCCGAGGCCAAGCTCACAAGTTTTTTTTTCAGGGAGATCTGGAGGACAATATGAGGGAAACGCTGAGGAGGTTTTGGGAAGAAATGATTCACTGTTATAAAAAGGATTTGGCTTATGAACTTACCTTTCTATAAATATGAGGAGACAAACAATGGGCAGAAAGACTAAGTAGGCCGATTTCTTTCACTGAGAAAAAGCAGAACGTACAAGCCCATTATTACTCTGCTAGTTAATTATTAATCCTATGCTTTTCTCTTGCTAGAACTTCTGGTGCGGTATATAATTCATGAACGCACTTTGCCAGCTCTCTGCCTGCTGGTTAATCTCTCTTTGGTGTCGTTTTAGTCGTTTTGAAAGCTTCTGTTTCCCTTTTAGAGGACTTAGCTTTTCAAGTCCTTGGATCTCCATGTTCAGGCACCGGCTTGCATGTTCCGATCTCTTTCGACTTTAGTGATCATCAACCTGATTTTTTAGGCTCTGTGGTACTTCTTTTTGCACATAATAGCATAGATAGTATCCACAAGTCTGCCACTATTCCAAAATTCTCATTTTACCATGAAGACACAGTAAAAAATATTCAGTGTGTGTGAAAGCTGGTCTTGCCAAGGAGAGCAGAAATGTGCCTCCAGGTGGAGGCTGGTTAGTGTTTGCAAAGATGCCCCATCACAGCATCTGTGGAATCTACAGACCATGGGGCTATAACCACCTTCCTGAGGCCCCTGGTACTGGGGACTCATCGCTGAAATTTCTTTTTCTCCAACTGTTCTTAAACTGTTGGATGTGCTTATTATGTTTGGTGAGAAGTTATTTCGAACACGTGTAAGAGAAGTACCTCAGTCCCAGAAAACGGAACTTTATCCTATTAGCCATTTTCAGGTCATCATTCCTTCCTCATCCCTAAAAAGCTTCAGCTTATTGTTTCTGATTATATCAATATTTTTCAATGGTATCACCTAATACTTCTCTTTTGGGCAGGCATCTGTTAATCTCCAGGACATTTTCCTCTGTTATTCAAAGTCATCAGCTCGTCTCTCCTCGTCACAGTCTCCAGTTCTATTCCTGCCTCAGTTCCTGGCAATTTTATCATATATAGAGATCACCCTTCGAAACTTCCACTCTGCTAGATCTTTCTCAGTTCCTTGACCTTCTTTCTAATGCCCTCATCCGCCACTCTACCTTAGCCACTCATTACCATGGTCACACCCTGAACCTTGTCCCTCAGACCAGGACTTGGTGAACTACCATCAGGTAAGGTTCAGCCTGCCACCTATTTATAAATAAAGTTCTACTGGAACACAGCCACACCCATTCATTAGATATGCCTATGACGGCTCATATACCACAATGACAGAGTTGAGTAGTTGTAACAGAGACTGGTGTGAAAAGCCTATTTACTATCTGACACTTTTCAGAAAAAGTTTGCCAACCCGTGCGCTAGGCCAGGAATTGTAAGCACTCCATAATCTCAACTTTGTGCATCCCCCTCTGACTACACCTTCCTGTCTTCCTGGTTTACCGCCTGCTACTCAACCACAAGAATGTTTTGACTCCTTCAGGACCTCCACTCTATCGCTCCTTTCATTATTCCTCTTTCATGAAGAACATAAAGGTATGCTCCTACTACTCTTTTTAGCCAAGTTAAGTTCCATAGTCAATTGTTATGATCATATTCTTTCACATACCCTCATTCCCTTGCCTTTCTCCTGCTTTCTGGAAATTGACTGGCCCGACAATTCACTCTCTGCCATCTCTGCTCCTAGATCCCTGCAGCCTACTATTCCTGGAAGAAACACACATAACCATGTTGACCAACTCATTTTAAATTCCTGACCACACACCTCAAATGGTCTCCTAATGCACCCTGGCAATGTTCTATATCTCCCTAGTGCGTTCACTCTCTCATTGTCTTAGACAACAATTTCATACCTCTCCCCTCTCCTCAAACCCCCCAACTATACTCTCCCATCCTCACTCAGAGCTCATGGCCTGACATCCTACTTCACTGAAGAAAAATCAATCAGCCAGAAGAGAATTTCCACAGGAATCTTCTTGCCTATTTATGCACTCATGAGTTTCTGCCCTCCAAACTGTTACCATTGATAAATCATCCTTGCTACTATCTAAAGCCACATTCTCAACTTGTAAATTAGATCTCAAACTCTCTTCTTGCAGTAATTTCCCCCTCCCTAATACCATCAACTTTCCCTCTCTCTCTTTGTTTAAATTTTCCCTCTTTTTGAATCATTCCCACCAACATGCTGTATGTGCCATTATCTTTCCTTTCTCAAACACAAATAAAAACTTGTTCTTAGCCCTATTCCTTTGTCGGCTACTGTTCCATTTCTTTGTTCTCTTTTGCAGCAAAATTCTTAAGATAAATTATCTGTAGTTCTTCTCTTTCCATTATCCCTTAAACTCATTCTAACAGGCTTTAGAGCATTCCCACATCCCACACAAGAAAGCTCTTTTCCAAACCGCCAATAACTGCCAAATTGCTCAATCCGATGGTCAATTCTCAGTCCTCATCTTGTTTGACGGTATTAGCAACACTTGAAGCAGATGAACACTCTTTCTCCTTGATACCATTTTTTCATATGACTTCTAAGATATTGCTCTTTTGGTTTTGCTTTTTCTTGCTTGTCACTTCTTCTCTCTCTTTGTAAATATCTCATCTTCTTTTAATGTCTTAATGATGACGTGCTTCTGGGTTGAGTTCCTGAATCCTCTTCTTTGTCTACACTGACTCCCAATGTGCCCCAACTCCCTTGGTGATCTCAATTAGTCCCGTTGCTTTAAATACCAATGATATGGTTATGACTCTCAAGTTTGCTATATCCCCTAGTTCAATATGAAAATACATACTTGGATATCCAATTCCCTATTTGTCACTTCAATCTGACACATTTTTCATGTCCAGAACTAAACTGGTGATTTTCTCCCCAAAGCTTGTTCCACCTGTAGCCTTTTGTCTCTCTGTAGGTGGCAACTCCATCCTTCCAGGTGCCCAGGTCATAAACTTTGATGTCATCACTAATTCTTCTCTTTTTCTCATATCCTACTGTTCCTTCTTCAACATATAACTAAGCTTGGATTATTTCTCACCACCCACACTGCTGCTCTCCTGGTCTGAGGCGCTCATTTCTTCCCTTAATTCATCAATCTTCTGTCCTTGTCCTCATTGTAGTATAGCCTTAATCTATTCTTTGCCTCAGGGTAGAATGTTCTCCACAGCAGAGAGACAGGTTCTTTAAAAGTGTAAGTAATATTGTGTCATTCCTTTTCCCATTTCTCTCAGAGCCCAAGTCAGAGTCTTTACAAGGGCCATTCTGACTCATCTCTTACTAGTTTCTCTCTTCCTCACTCTCCTCCAACTTCGTGAGACCCCTTCCACTTCATTGCCAGATATACTCCCATCTTTGCATTTAAGGACTCCATTGCTAACAGCAATGTGTGGCTGACTCCCTCAAGTGTTTCAAGTCCTTGCATATTACCTCTCACTGAGGTCTATCCTGATCTCTCTCTTAATGCTGCAACCTGCTGCCTCCTATGCTTAGCACTCCTGAACCCCCTTACCCTGCTCTATCTTTTCCTTTTCTCTGGTACTTATCACCCAACATGTTCTGTAAGTTATGTATTACATTTATTGTTTATTATCTTTCTCCCTTTGCTAGAATGTAGGTTCTACAATGGCAGAAATTTTCGTCTTTTTTTTTTAAATTGATTTGCCGTAAGGTTCTAGAGTAGTGTTAAGCATATTGTAGATACCAACACAGTATTTTTTGAATAAATAAAACAAACACAAGTTATGAGATAGCTGGAGTATACAATGCTATAATTAAGACATAATTTGAAAAGTTTTCTATGTGTGCGTGTTTTTTTCTCTTTCTTATAGATCATCTCCAAGGTATAACATGACTTAGTATGGTCAACAATGTCCACTGAAATTTGGGGAGTAATCCACTGTGCTTCCTTGCTCGATGCCATTAGTGTAGGACATTGTCAGTAATTTCAGTGATATATTTTTATTGTATGCACATAGAAATAGCTATAGATTTTATTCATTCATTTGTTTATTCAGTATATTTATTAGTCATCTGCTCCGTACCTGCACTTTTAAGGAAGGAAGTACATTAGAACATAAGGATGGACAATAAGAATAAGAATCTTGACTTAAAGATTGCACATTCTCACGGTAAGAAGCAGGCAGTAAACATACACATATAAATAAGATAATTGCAGGTCCTGACAAGTGCTATTAGAAAAAATGGAACAGGGCAACGGAGCGAAAGTGATAGGATCACCTGGACACTCTCTCTGAAGAGATAATCTTTGAGAAAATTTGATGCTGAGAAGAAGCCAGACACTTGAAATCAGAGGAAAGGGGATTCTAGGTAGAGCGAAGAGCAAACACAAACTCCTTGGGATGAAAATAAGTTTGACCCTTCAGAAACACAGAATGAAGATCATTTAATTTCTAGTGGAGTGGTCAGAGGGAATAATGGTATAAAACGTAGTTGGAGGCCAAACCATGTACAGTCTTATTCACCATCTAAGGAATTTGTCTCCAAAATCCTATTGGGAAATCAGAAATTTCTTTTGGAAAGAGCATGATGGCTGCTTTGAAGAATGGACTCCTGGGGCAGGAGAATAAGCAGGGAGACAAGTTAGGAGGCTCTGATAGAATTGGTGTGATAATGGTGACCACGTAGACTGGCAGAGAGCAGAGAAGATAGTGGGACACAGCCAGATTGAGATTGCATTTCAGAATAACGACTAAGTCTTGCTGTTGTATTGGAGGTGAGAAGTAAGGGGAACAAAGGGATTTAGGATGACTCATGTGAGAAAGACACAGTTTCCCTCGCACTACCAGGTCCCTGGTGTTCAGCTTGTGGTAGGTGTGGTAGAAAGAGCTATGAGCAGTACCTCTGTGCTTGAGTCCTGAGTCTTGCCCTATTCACTCATGTGAAAGATTAGAATACTAATAATAGCAGCACACATTATAGTTGCTAATTATTGAGTGATGTCTATATACTAGATACTCTGCTTTTTCCTCTACATAAAATATTTAACTTAGTCCTGACAACAATCATTCCCCATTTTATAGATGATGAGAAAGGCTCAGAAATGCAGAATAATTTATCTAGAGTCACACATTTAGTCAATGGCAGAACTGGGGTTAAAGCCCTGGGTTTAAACTCGTATTTGTCTGATTTTAAGACCATAGATATTAACCACTGTGCTGTACTGTCTCTCGGAAGAGTAATTCTTTTTTTTTGTCTATTTGTTTGTTGGTTTAGTAATTCTTCAGTTTACAGTTCAAAACACGCTTCACATGTTGTCATTTAATTCTCAAAGAGTAGTCCCCATTCTGATTGATTCTTACACTGCTGCTGTGATATAAGGAAGAATTTTAATTATTTCCATTTTAAAAGATCAGAAAGGTGAAGCTTAGAGGTTACATGAATTCTCAAGGTCACAAATGTAGTAAGTGACAAAGCTGGGAATCAAAACAAAGTCTTCTGGTCCCTACCCCATGATAAATAGCAGATAAGACAATTGACTTAGTTGGATGTTGGTTTCCTGATGGGTAAGTCAGGGAAGGGTAGACCAAGTGGTTTATATTACATGATCTGCCTTTTTAATAGTCTATGGTTTTAAGTACCACCCTGGCTTTTGTATGTTGAACCACTATTGCTAGGCTGGCTGGGAATTTCCTGACTGCATTCATTCATCACCTGCATTCATTACCTTGCTTCACTTCTAGCCTACACAATTTTGGCTACTTCCAACAATTTTTGGGAAATCACATCAGGGAAGTCACAAACATTTGTGTAGTGACATTCGTTTATAGTTCTTTTGTATTTCTTGTAGTGTCAAACATTGATAGCCACATCTTAGAATCTCATAAAACAATTTATTTATATAAAATGTATTGAGTGGAATGATTTAAAATTATAAAAAGAAGTCTAATACAGGGGCGCCTCTTTGGCTCAGTCAGTTAAGTGTCAGACTCTTGATTTTGGCTCAGATCATGATTGCAGGGTCAGGAGATTGAGCCCTGAGTCGGGCTCCTCACTCAGTGGGAAGTCTGCTTCAGATTCTCTCTCTCTTCCTCTCCCTCTGCCCCTCAACCCCGCTCTCTCTCTCTCTAAAAAAAATAAATAAGTCTCTTTTGAAAGTTTTTTTAAAGATTTTATTTATTTATTTTAGAGAGAGAGAGAGAGAGAGAGAGAACACGAGAGCATATGGAGCAAGAGAAGCAGACTCCCCGTCAAGTAGGGAGCCCATTGTGGGACTCCATCCTGGGACCCCAGGATCATGACCTGAGCCGAAGGCAGACGCTTAATCAACTGAGCCACCCAGGCACCCCAAATAAATAAATCTTCTTAAAAAAGAGGTCCAATAGACATATCTGATTATAATTCCATAAACTTTCTTTTTCTTGTCTTTTTTTTTTTTTCATTTTTGAAAGACGGACTGCCACATGCAGCACCTCATTTGGATGTGTCTGGAATCTTGGAAACTTGGCTACCCTACATTCTCCTACAAATGGATGCTGAGAGCTTGTTTGGAGGTTATAGCATGGGAATGCAGCTACTCATATACCCTTGACTGAAGAATGTTCCTCTTCTATGGGGTAAGTCATCTTTTTCCACCTAGTGTGCAGCTTTGGGAGGGATGCACATTTGGTGGTGAGGGAGGAAGGGGACACCTGCCTAGCCAACCAGATTAGCTGAATCAACCCTGAAGATCAATGGGGTGACAGATGTCACAGTCAGATCACATTCACATCCTACACAGACTTTATTAATTGCTTTTATTTTTACCTTTTCCAATGAATTGCTTTGGTATCATATGTGTATATATATGTATGCATATATATGTATATCCTTATTAAATATGTATATTTAAGGAATTTGGAAATAACTGAAGATAATAGAATAACTGAAGATTTTGGACAAGTGAAATTATCAGAACTGTCATTTAAGAGGATTACTCTAAAGGTCATGTGCTGGTTGATAGAGTGGGAGAGAGAGCGGAGGTAAGAAGATAGGAAGTTAAAAAATAATCTTGGTAAAGTATAAAGAGTTACAAGCAGGGCTCCCACTGCAGGGAAATATAAAGAAAGTGAAAAATAAGATGCAATAGATTACACTGATAAATACACATGCGCGCGCGCACACTCACACACACACACTGTTGTATTGCAAGAGTCATTAAACTATCTTGATGAATTTTAAAGTGGCTAGTTTAATTAATATCAGCAATCTAGATGATCCAGAAAACCCTTGATATTTAATAAAGTTATTTTGAACCTGTCTTATGAAACACTAGTGATCACACTTAATTTAGTATAACTTAATTTAAAGACATCGGGTGATCTGGAAAATTGACTCAAATTTTCATTTCATTTGCATGTTTATACACTCTCAGAGTACGTTATAAATGTCATCTTTGGAGGGAGTGTATATGTGAGTTTATCTATGAGTGAGAGGGTGGGAGGTGGGAAGAAGAAAGAGAGGAGAGTTTTCATCTTAGTGTATTGGACTTGTCTTCTCGGTTTTAGCAGTTTTTTCCTCCTGTTGTGTATTTGACCAAATAGTTACTGCCTTTAACTAAGTTCGTAAATCTTTCCTTCCGTCTACATTCAGGTAGAATTAATAATTGTTCTGTATCTGGCAGAGGAATGAAGAGAAATTAAACATTTTTTTTTTAATGAGGGTGATAAATAGGCTTGTTTTGAAGCATTGTGGGAAATCTCCAGGGAGTGAATAGGTCACCAACGGCTTGAGGTGATGTGTTCTGTGTAAAGACTCAATGTGTTCTTACATGCGGTGATGAAATCGTTTACTCACAGGCTGGGTTGACCAGTGTTTCAGCCACTCCAAGCAAAACATACTGAAGAACCAGGTGGAAACAGGGCATGGAAGAAACGGTGAGGACTTTGCCTGAAAGAGGCTGCTCCACTGGAGGGAAGTGTTTTCTGTGTATTTCAAAGAAGCCAGCTACCATCACAGACAACGCAGCAGAAAGATTTCCAGCGACTGCAGGAAAATAATGCAGACAAAAAAGAAAGAAAGAGAAAAAGAAAAAGCCCCAAATCAGTGTAATAGGCCATAGCATTTCTTATACATTGACACTGGGGTATGCTTCCTCAGTGTTTTTTGCCCTGGGAATATTCAGGTGCCAGCTAACTCTGTTATCTGACTATCCTATGCTTTGACTCTGGTCTCTCAGAAACAGCTGTACTGATTCCCTATTTCCCAACTTACTGCATAGAGGGCCTCTGGAAAGTTAGTTAACCTCATGATCACTTTCCTCAGCTCCAAGATGGGGTTAATGATGCTTACCTTTGTAGGGCGACTATGAGACTTCAATAAGTTACTGTCCTGGTATTATTATAACAGCTCCTGGTGGCAATAGGGAGCAATTATTGAAGATAAAGCAATAGTTTTGAATTTTTGTCCTCAGATAAGATATATTATTTTTGATAACTTTTTAAGATTTATATGGCTCAAAAATAGTTTGGGGGAAATGTAAAACAAAGCGATCTCTTCACAAGGTTTTAATCATTTAAAAATGGTTTGACCTCAGTGAGATACCACCACCTCACACCAGTTGGAATGGCCAAAATTAACAAGTCAGGAAACGACAGATGTTGGCGGGGATGCGGAGAAAGGGGCACCCTCCTACACTGTTGGTGGGAATGCAAGCTGGTGCAACCACTCTGGAAAACAGTATGGAGGTTCCTCAAACAGTTGAAAATAGAGCTACCCTATGACCCAGCAATTGCACTACTGGGTATTTACCCCAAAGATACAAAGGTAGGGATCCGAAGGGGTACATGCACCCCAATGTTTATAGCAGCAATGTCCACAATAGCCGAACTGTGGAAAGAGCCAAGATGTCCATTGACAGATGAATGGATAAAGAAGAGGTGGTATATATATAATGGAATATTATGCAGCCATCAAAAGGAATGAAAGCTTGCCATTTGCAACGATGTGGATGGAACTGGAGGGTATTATGCTGAGCGAAATAAGTCAATCAGAGAAAGACATGTATCATATGATCTCACTGATATGAGGAATTCTTAATCTGAGGAAACAAACTGAGGGTTGCTGGAGTGGTGGGGGAATGGGAGGGATGGGGTGGCTGGCTGATAGACATTGGGGAGGGTATGGGCTATGGTGAGCGCTGTGAATTGTGCAAGACTGTTGAATCACAGACCTGTACCTCTGAAACAAATAATACATTATATGTTAAAAAAAAAAAAAGAAGAAGATAGCAGGAAGGGAAGAATGAAGGGGGGGGAATCGGAGGGGGAGATGAACCATGAGAGACAATGGACTCTGAGAAACAAACTGAGGGTGGGGCTCCTGGGTGGCTCATTTGGTTAAGTGACTGACTTTGGCTCAGGTCATGATCCTGGAGTCCCGGGATCGAGTCCCGCATCGGGCTCCCTGCTCAGCGGGGAGTCTGCTTCTCACTCTGACCTTCTTCCTTCTCGTGCTCTCTATCTCTCATTCTCTCCTTCTCAAATAAATAAATAAAATCTTAAAAAAAAAAAGAAACAAATTGAGGGTTCTAGAGGGGAGGGGGGTGGGGGGATGGGTTAGCCTGGTGATGGGTATTAAAGAGGGCATGTACTGCATGGAGCACTGGGAGTTTTGGCAAACAATGAATCATGGAACACCACATCAAAAATTAATGATGTAATGTATGGTGATTAACATAACATAATAATAATAAAAAAATAAAAATGGTTTGAAATAATTTGTATTATCAGTCCTCAGTTTTCTGACATTTCTCTGATCTTTGCTGAGAAATATAGACTAGAAGCTTCTGTTTAGAAAAAAAAATAGTAAAGGTGAATTAGCTAGATAAAGAATATAAATGGAAACAATTATTCAAAAAGTCATCTCACTCTTCTTTTCATTTTACTCTTGAGAAATTATCTAGAAAATTTTGGTTGAAAATGAGTAGGGATTTTGTTATGATTTTGTTACAGTTTATATCCACTGCAACATTCCATTTCTCAGTTTATCATTCATATTATTGGACTTAATCCCATCGTTAGAGCAGAGGCAAACTTGAGCTTGATGGAATTTACTTGAAATTTAGAGATAGTCACATTTTGCTAACTTGCATAAAATTTCAGATAAGGCAAAGCTTTCAATTCAAAAAAATCAATCTAATGTTTAAATAGCTTAGTGTTTGTTTTGGTTGATAGAGAAACTGGTAGGTAAATTTTTTGATTCTATCTCAGTATTTAAATGTATCTGTAAAGTCTGCTCTTTACTGAGTCTCTAAGAAATAGAAGGTGTAAAGAAAAGGGTGGAAATCTGAATAACAGAAAATTTGAGGAATTTTTTAATTAATTTTTATTTGAAATTAGGTTCCATAAAGGCTCATTCAGAGTGGGGTCAAGATTTTGGTTCTTTAAACAGCTCATATAAAAAATTTGAGTTTGAATATTATCTACTTTTAAGATCATATTCATAACATAATTGCATTTATTTAGATTACTTGGCACATTATAGGCTCATCAGAAAAAGAGCTAATATGTCAATTCAATTTAGTATTTACTCTCTTCCTGCTCTATGCAAGGCAGTCTGTTAGGCACAGTTGGAGATATAAGATTAAAAAAATATCTGTTCTCAGTCATTGCAGACTCCTATTGTATTGGGGAATCTAAGAAGAAGAACTTTCTAGCTGGGGAGGTGAGAGAAATAATTTTATGCTTTAAAGAAAGAAGGGTGTCCATATGAAGAGGTGAAGGCAACATCATTGGCATGAGCAAAAGCACAGAGTTGTGAAAGAATCAGACATTTTCAGAATAGTGAGAAACAAGTTATTTGGGCATCGGGGGACAAGATAGATTGGGGCCAGATCATAAGAGCCATTTAATATATTTTTAGGAATTTGTAAATTGCTCTGAAGATAATGGATTCACTGAAGATGTGAGACACAAGTGAAATGATTAGAACTGTTATTTGGGATGATTATTCTAAAGGCCATGTGCTGGTTGATAGAACGGGAGAGATAGTGGTGGTGGGAAGATAGTTAGGAAGTTAAAAAATAATCTTGGGGTGCCTGGGTGGCTCGGTCATTAAGCATCTGCCTTCGGCTCAGGTCATGATCCCAGAGTCCTGGCATCGAGCCCCGCATCGGGCTCCCTGCTCGGCAGGAGGCCTGCTTCTCCCTCTCCCACTCCCCCTGCTTGTGTTCCTGCTCTCGCTCTCTCTCTCTCTCTGTTAAATAAATAAATAAAACCTTTAAAAAAATAATCTGATAAAGTATAATGGGGGCCTAAGTTATAGTCATGGCTCCCAATTCCAGGAAACATAAAGAATAGGAACTTAAGACGCAATAGATTCCACTGATAAAACCATAGCAAGAGCAAGAAGGAAGCAGATATTAATGTTGAGTATAAGTCCAGGTGACTGGAAAGATGGTAGTGGCAATAATATAAATAAGACCCAGTGAATCATGGAACACTACATCAAAAACTAATGATATGATGTATGGTGATTAACATAACATTAAAAAAAAAGACGCATGATAGGGAGAAAATCAATTTGATTTTGAGTTGAGGTAGAGGCACAAAGAGATAATTTAAAGAGAAGTACTCAGAAAACAATTGAAAATGTGAATCATAGGTCAGAAGATGGGTTGAGTCAAGAGATAAAGGTTAATGAATCATCCATGGAATAGAAATTTAAGGACAGGTGAAATTAAAAAATGATGGAGAGCGAGGGAAGAGAACATCTAAGCAACACTTTTAAACATATTTGCATTTAGGGGCAAGAAAAGAGCTAAAACCATGAAAGAAAGGTCAGAAAGATAAATAATCTCTAAGGGAGGTTTCCAAAGAGGTGGTTACACAAAACAGAACTTTTGATCTTTCCCATACTTCTTCACTCTTCCCCATCTCCTCCAGTACCTTCGCATACTCAAGGCAGAAATCTGGGGTCCTCTGTCTTTCCCCCATCTCCAAATATATTCTTAAGTTATCCAGATTCTATTTCAAAATATATTGTGAATTAACCTGCTTCATTTTATAGCCACTGCCATCGTTCTAGTCCAAGTCATTATTATTTTTAACCCAGACTATGTGCAATAACATATTTAATGGTCTTCCTGTTTTCACACTTGCCCACCTGTACCCTAGTAAGCATCTAACAGTCAGGGAGATCTTGTATAAATGCAAATTCAGTGTTACTCTTCTGCTTAAATTCCTTCTATAGGTTGGCATACAGTTAAGATGAAATCCCAAATCTTTACCATGGCCTTTATGATCCTATCTGTCCTTATCATCTCACTCTAATTGCTTGCTACTTTCTCCTCTCTGACCATTTTTCAGCCATATTATTTTGTTTTTTCCTGACTATCTTAAATTCATTCCCCCCTTAGAGCCTTTGCTTTGCTCTTCTGAAACATTTTTCCCTACTCTTTACCCACCCACACTCGCCATTGATAGTCAACATATTACTGGAAGTCCTAGCCAGAACGGTTAGGCAAGAAGAATAAAAGGTATCCAAACTCATCAAGTTGTGTACATTAAATATGCACAGCTTTTGTAGATCAATCATACCTCAATAGAGTTCTTTTCATTATTTTTTAAAAAGATTTTATTTATTTATTTGCCGGAGAGAGAGAGAGAGGGAGAGTACAAGCAGGGGGAGTGGCCGGCAGAGGGAGAAGCAGGCTCCCTGCTAGGCAAGGAGCCCAATGCAGCATTCAATCCCAGGACCCTGAGAATAGAGTTTTTTTTTTTTTTTTTAAGAGACTTATTTTGGGGGCACCTGGGTGGCTTAGTTGGTTAAGCGACCAACTCTTGATTTCGGCTCAGGTCAAGATCTAAGGGTGGTGGTATTGAACCCCGTGGCGGGCTCCATGCTGTGGGTGGAGCCTGCTTGGGATTCTGTCTCTCCCTCTGCCTCTCCACTCCAACTTGCTTGCATGCAAGCGTGCTCTCTCTCTCTCTCCCAAAAAAATTTTTTTAAAGAGACTTATTTGGATTATTTTAGGAGTTGAATTGTAATCAATAGGAGTTGAAATACAGAGAAAATTGAGAGGAAGTTATATTTAAAAAATAAAAGAAAATTTCTCTGATTGAGAGAACAGTGAGAATACCTGTGAAGAGTGCAATGGTTGAAAAGACATTTACCAGGGCCCAATAAAATGGCACCTTAGAATATCACTGATAGAAAGACTGCTCCAGTTAGGAAAAGAAGTCATACATGGGAAAGAGCATCAGAAAGGCACTGGGCTTATCAACAGTTTTCAAGTCTGTGGATTTTATTTTATTTTATTTAAAGATTTTATTTATTTATTTGACAGAGAGGGACACAGCGAGAGAGGGAACATAAGCGGGGGGAGCGAGAGAGGGAGAAGCAGGCTTCCCACTGAGCAGGGAGCCCGATGCGGGGCTTGATCCCAGGACCCTGGGATCATGACCTGAGCTGAAGGCAGACGCTTAACGACTGAGCCACCCAGCGCCCCAGTCTGTGGATTTTAATCAGAGCAATAGCTTCAAAATTATGAAGAAAAAATATTTTCAACCTAGAATTCTATGTACAATCAAATAATCATGTGTAAGGGTAAAAAGACTTTCAATCATATAAATTCTTGGAAACTTTTACTTCCCATATACCCGTTCTTAGGAAGTCGCTAAAAAATAAATGATAATGAAAGAGGAAGTCAAGAAAGAAGAAGAGGTAATTAGAGATCTAACAAAAAAGAGCACCAGGCAGCCAATCTAGAGGACCATCATGAAGACAGAGAACAAGGGCATAGAAGTCTGCAAGAAAATCTCCAGACGAAGAGGAGCCTCCAAAGCATTATCTTATGTGTTTTAGCATTGGGGCAAAACTAGGGATAGTATGGTGAGACTGGTAGAGCAGTTTGAAACTTAAAAAATAAACAATTTTTTAATTAAATAATTGAGAAAAACCACATACTTTTTAAGTACAGAAAATAAATTTTTATATGAGAAAATTGAATCAAATTCTTTGGTTTTGCCATGAGTGTGTGTGTGTGTGTGTGAAACTGATTGCCAATTTAAATAAAAATATTTCTATAATCATATTATTATTATTTTTTAAAGATTTTATTTATTTATTTGACAGAGAGAGACACAGTGAGAGCGGGAACACAAGCAGGGGGAGTGGGAGAGGGAGAAGCAGGCTTCCTGCTGAGCAGGGAGCCCAATGCGGGGCTGGATCCCAGGACCCTGAGATCATGACCTGAGCCAAAGGCAGACGCTTAACGACTGAGCCACCCAGGTGCCCCTATAATCATATTATTTAATAGTATTAGACAAACAACATCTAAAATATGAAAATGATTTGCCTCTGGGAACTATGACTGGATGGTGGAGAAAGCCAGAGCTGGAGACCATTACTTACTATTGAAAGGCTTTCAGCATTTTTTGTTTGCTAACCTGTTTCCTGAATCTAAGATGAATTCAACTATAAGAAGAAACATGTTTTTATGTATCACCGAGAAAGGAAAAAAGGGCTGCCAATCCATTATAACATGTAACCCCATTTCAGAGATGAATTTCTACATACTTATAGGGTTGCTATGGACTGAGTTATGTTCCTTTAAAATCGTATGTTGAAGTCTTAACTCCCAATGTGACTATTTGAAGACAGGGGTTTTAGAGAGGTAATTAAGGTTAAATGAGGGCATAAGGGTGGGGCCCTAATTCAACTGGACTAGTGTTCTTAGAAGAAGAGGAAAAGACACCATGTCTGTGCATGCACAGAGGAAAAGCCCTGTGAGGATCTAGCAAGAAGATGGTCATCTTCAAGCCAAGAAGAAAAGCCTTAGGGAAAACCTAGTCTTCCTATGCCTTGACCTTGGGCTTATACCATCCAGAACTGTGAGAAAACAATTTCTGTTGTTTAAGTCACCTAGTCTGTGGTATTTTGTTATGGCTGCCTGAGCAGACTGATGCAGGTATGTTCAGGCATTACATAAAAATTAAATTGTACAGGGGCGCCTGGGTGGCTCCGTCGGTTGGGTGTCTGCCTTCGGCTTGGGTCGTGATCCCGGGCTCCTGGGACCGAGCCCTGAGTCAGGCTCCCTGCTCGGTGGGAAGCCTGCTTCTCCCTCTCCCACTCCCCCTGCTTGTGTTCCCTCTCTCGCTGTGTCTCTCTCTGTCAAATAAATAAATCAAATCTTTAAAAATATTAAGTTGTACAAATCGCACAAACTATATTGTCCATGATAATCATATGAACTGTAAAGAAAGTGTTGAGGTAGGTAAGAATAAGTTTTCAAACTTTCTCATTTTAGAATTTGAATTCTATGAGAGTGTTCTAATATGCCCTTCATCCTAACTAATTTAGGGTAATCTAGATAAAAAAATCAAGTCCACTGCCTCACCCCCCTTTTTTTGGTTATCACCTTGTACTATGTAAACAAGGTTATATTTTATTCAGAGAAGTTTATATCATTAGAGGAAGTAGCTTAGACAAGATATCACAATTTCTTTTTCTGTAAAAACCCAATAATAAACATTTTTGATTTTGTGGGACAAAAGGGAAAAATTTTGAAGATACAAAGATAATTCATGCAACAAGAGATAGAATATGTTTTTTATGGATGAAAGTCAAAATAATAATGCTTTTGGGGAGGTGATGGAATTTCACTTAACTGGTGTTTAAAGTTACTCCTTCTTATCATCAGATCAAGAGCAAACGTTCATCTGTGAAAATAATTCTTAGTTTGCCGGCCATGTAAAAACAAATGGTGGGCCAGATTTGGCCCTGGCTTAGCCATCAGCTTTTATTGCATACTCCTGAATTTTAGCTCTGAATGGATGAGAAATAGTGGCAGTTTTTCCTGAGCTCCTGCTACCCATACACAGCATGAAACATGACAGAGCAGTCTCAATGGCCTCTTTCTCTGTCCTTGATACTCAGACGGTAGTCCCTGACCAGCAGCATAGGTATCACCTGGGAGCTTGCTAGCCCTGCAGAATCTCAGGCTCCACCCTAGAAGCCCTGAATCAGATCTGCATTTAAACAAGAAGCATCGGAGATTCCTGTACACATAAAACTTTGAGAAGGACCACTCTGGCATAAAGCACTATGAGACCTAATCTAGCAAAATCCAATGCAAGACGGTTCTCCAGACAAATTCAAGCGAAGCGCAAATATTTAACTCACTTACCCAGATCTTTTAGGGCAAAGCATATTTTTACCTGAAGGATCTAGATAACTACATTTGCTTTTTATTTGCTACTGCACTCTGATGCTAGTGAAAAATGACTTTCTTAAAATTCAAAACAAAGTTTGATTCCAACCTAAATTTAATCCATTCCATTTTTATTCTTAACTTCTATGAGATCATAACTCGTCCAAAGCAGAGCGCAGTTTATCAGAAGGTACACATTTTAAACTTCTAGCAGATTTGTATTTACAAGATAAAGCACATGGTTCCAAAGGAGATATATTCGGATAAATAATGTATGTTTTAATATTGGCTGTGCGGTTGTAGACAAGTCCGTAAGAGTCTTGAAGCTCTTACCATTTATTCTATTACCCTGCTGTGTAATAATTTTCCAAATTAGACCACAATGAAATAAAGGAAAGTCAGAATTTATTCGAACATTGCCATTCCATATTGAAGCAAAATATAATACTAAAAACAGATATGTTAAGATTCTTCAGTTATTGGTTAAATTTACTGACTGAGAAAACTATGTTTTTTTTTTTTTTTTACGGGTAGTCTGATGTATGAGTCTCTGGTATGTAACACAACTGTGAGTATGAAATTCTGTTGAGCCATGATCCATGATTTTGGCCAATTCCCAGAATAGGAAATTTGCTCATGTGAGAACATACGGGTGTCCATAAACCACTTTCACAGAGACAGCTATGATTTTATTGTCATATGTATCTGCTGCCTTTGCAGAAGATATTACTTACCCACTACTAGAATGGCATGTTTTTTTTACTTTTATTGTTCCTATTAGTGGTATGTTCCTATATTTGAACTGAGCTATACATATTCTGTCTTTTGTTTCTCTTTAGACCACTGGAACTCATTTCAGGAGAGTCAACTTCAGTTGGTGTTTTAATTTCTAAATATGGAGCAGGTAACTCATTTACATAGAGATCAGATACACAAGTGTATCTATAAGATATCAATTATTGCTTCAGTTGGTGTACTAGCTGGTCTACTTTACCTCAAATTTAATCCATTGTTGATGTCCACTTTAAAAATAAGAACTTGAGAACACTAATGTGCTTTTATGAAACAAATGAACAATCAAATGAATGAATGGTTCAGGCTAGATATTTACACATTGCTTCTTTAATATTTACAGTTCCTTCGATCAGATATTTTCAATGGGTATGGACTGTGATTTTTTTTGGAAAAAAAATGCGTCAGTTCTAAAACTGTAATGACCAAAGAAGCGGTTTTGTTAAAATAATTCTCTTTTCTTTCTTTTTAAAAATTTTTACTTATTCATTTGACAGAGAGAGAGAGAGAGAGCATGAGCAGGAGGAGGAGCAGAGAGAGAGGGAGAAGTGGACTCCCCACTGAGCAGGGAACCTGATGCGAGACTTGATCCCAGGACCCTGGGATCATGACCTGAACTGAAGGCAGACGCTTAACCAGCTGAGCCACCCAGATGCCCTAAAATAATCCTATTTTCAATGAAGGTGATTGGACCCTTGACTCAATTTTTAATTTATCAAGCACTTTGGCTCCAATCAAAAAAGGAACCTTTTTTTTTAAAGATTTATTTATTTATTCTAGAGAGATAGAGAAAGAGCTTGTGCGAAAGGGGGGGTAGGGGCAGCGGGAGAGAATCTTCAAGCAGACTCTACGGTGAGGGTGGAGCCCCAGGCGGGGCTCATTCTCATGTCCCATGAGATCATGATCTGAGCCAAACCAGGAGTTGGCTGCTTAGCCGTCTGAGCCACCCAGGCGCCCTCAGAAAGGAACCTTTTATCAATGCCAATTATTAGAACAAGTATAGTTACTGGTTACGTAAAAAGTTACCAACACCTTGGTTGTCCCTTTATCATAAAGGACTTGGGGTTACAATTTGAATTTTCAAGTTTTTATTTTAAAGAGGAAGGCTTGGGAGATATTTGAATATACTTCATCCACATTTCAATTTAAATGTTATTTAAAAACCAAGATAATTGCTACCTACTGTGATATACACTTCTGCTTTATGCAAGACTTAATAACAATCTTAATTAGGCTAATTTTAGTCAGATTAATACTTGTGTATGTCAGCAGTAACTACTAAATACCACATACTGCAGGATTTTAATTAACATTAAGGAAAGGCAATACTCCTAGTATAAACATTTTTGAACTGAAAAAGGCTAAAATGAAGTATGTCCAATTATGACAGGATAAATCGCAGTATCACTGATTTTACATTTTAGGTGAATTAAGGTTGACTTTTAAACAGATAAATCTGCTCACATGTAATGTTAGGAAAATACAGTCTTGATACAACTCTGAGCATAGCAAGCCTTTGCCTTTCACAGTTCTGGAAGGTTTGGAGATTCTTTATAGTTGGTACTGTGTTATACTCTTTGATTTCTTTAGGCGATAAAGTCAAGACTGTCCTATCTTGAATCAGAAACCCTTCTCTCGTTGCATTGTTTATGAGCTAGACAGAAAAAGTAAGTTTATTTTTTCCTTTATTAAATTTCTAGTTTGACCAACTGAGTGAGATTTCCCCATCCCTCACTCTTGGCCTGGGCTGTGATTATCCATGTCAAACACTAGGCATTGGCACTGTCTGCACCATCTGCCTCCTGAAACATGACAGTCCCTGGAAGGGGGATGATGAATGTGGAAGAAAGTGGGGGGTCTAAGCAGTAACTGCCTGTTGTAGCAACGAAAGGATTTTTTTTTTTTATTCATTGCAGAGCCTTAATTAGAAATAGTAGTAAGGGGGCATCTGGGTGGCTTGGTCAGTTAAGCATCTGCCTTTGGCTCAGGTCATGATTCCCAGGGTCCTGAGATCCAGCCCCACATTGAGCCCCAAATTGGGCTCTCTGCTCAGGGGGGAGTCCGCTTCTCCCTCTCCCTCTGTGCTCTTTCTCACTGTCTCTCAAGTAAATAAATACAATCTTAACAAAAAAATAAAAGAAATAGCAGTAAGGATTCCAAATTATAATGATAATTTATTTACCTACTATCATCTAACAATTACTTTTCGCTGGTAAGTGGAATAATAATAATAATAATAATAATAATAATAATAATGCAATGGCCTTAGAATGAGAAGACCTGAATTCAAATGGCATTTATTCTCTTTTAGACCCTTGACCTATTAAATGACAGTTTATTATGATGCTAAATGGGATCTGTATAAGAAGGCGCCTAGGTTCAAGTTCGGAACTCATAAATATTTGTTCACAATTTATGTACTTATATACGCCACTCACATTTTCAAGGCACTTGGGTTCAAAGTGAAAGGAGATTTTAATATTGGACTAATTCAGTTATGTAAATTACTACCAAAAATTACCCTAAGTCTGTGCTTGTATGTCCTGATGAAACTTGTTAATCTTCCATAATCATAAACGGAATATGAAGAACTGAAGCAAACATCTAGTTTTAAAAGATGCATATCATCACACTTTTTTTATATTCCCATAGCAAAATATTATGCAAATAAATGAACAAGTATGTAAATGAACAAATGAATGGAGTCTGGCTTAGAAACAACTGAATTCAGTATTCTGTACTCAGAGGAACATAGCTCAGTTTTTTTTTTTTAATGAGTCTAGATTTTTCTTTTTCCTGTCCAACAAGTCTGTTACCATTCTTGAAGGGGAATATTTAGTTCATATATATGAGATATGTTAGGTAACTCTGCCTAACTTTCTTCCATCCATAAAAAACATACCCCTTTTAAAGAATAGAAAGGATTTTAAATATGTAAGAGTGGAGAATTGTCCAAGAAAAAGTTGCCCATATTTAAAATGAATTTCAGATATCTTATTCTCAGGGAAGACTTCTAATGGAGTTCTTTCAGCAATGCTGTAGAGCATATTTTCCTAAAATGGCCCAATTTAAAAAAAATAGTAATTAAGCATAATTTGGGAGCCCAGACTGGATTTCCATTATACTGTACAAGACTGCTGAAGTTTTTGGCATTTTGCAATATAAATTACCCCCATTTTGTCCTGCATTCATTCTGTTTTAATAGTGTACTTGCTGGGGGTGCCTGGGTGGCTCAATTGGTTAAGCCTCGACTCTTGGTTTCAGCTCAGGTCATAGTTTCAGGGTTGTGAGACTGAGCCCTGCATCAGGCTCCACACTCAGCACAGAGCCTGCATGAGATTCTCTCCCTCTCCCTCTGCCCCTCCCCATGTGGACACTCTCTCTTTTTCAAATAAATAAATAAATAAAATCTTTAAAAATATAGTGTGCTTGCTGAGGGCATGTATGATGTCTTGCTTTTTGTCTATATCTTGAAATAGTGTTGGGCATTCACTAAATATTGGTTTTAGAATTTTTACACTGGCAGACCAAAAAGCACTTTTTAAGACTTAAGGATTGTCAAAACCTAGTAAGATTTATAGTTTGCCTAAACCAATTACGATAAATAATGTTGGGGTCAGAGGCTTAAGAACTCAATCAAAAAAGGTTATTTGCTAAAGACCTCTGTAATTGGAGATAACAACATACACTGAGGTAAGTTTAGTCACTTTGAGTTCTTTCCAAAAACAAATCTACCCTGTGATGTGATCTGAGGTGATCTGGTTGATGGCTTTGGTAACAAGAAGCATGCTCCCTAAAAATAACTTCTACAGAGAAACAGCCCCAAAAATGTAATAATGGGTTACTAAAAGGCCGTATGGTCTCCACTGATCTCTAAAAGAGAGGAATTAAGAATAAGAACAGGTTAAATAAGAGAAGAGAATCTTCTAGATGTCTGACCCTATTTCAACAGAGTTATTTCTCAAGAAGACCATAAGACATTAGGTTATCATAATATGATATTTCTAAAGTGTTTCAAATTCCCTTTGCTTTCTGTTTATGTCCACCAATTAGACCTGTTCCCTACACATGATGGCTCAATACTAGTTAACATTTATTAGAGCTTTCACTATGTGTCTGGATTATGCTCCAGTCACGGATGTCATCCGGAGTGATTTTGAAAGTCTTCCAGAACAGCGGGACCCCAAAGTGATCGAGGGTATGCCCCTAGTGAACAAAATAAGTGAATTAGAAGACGAGGAAGGTTAGGCTGCTTTTCAGGGTCATGCAGCAGGAGCTCAGCAACAGAGCAGAGGCTGAGGCCCAGATCTCTGACTCAAGTTGAGCGTGGTTTGGCTGTACCAGCACTTGTCCCCTGGTCCATGGTGGTGCCTGAGGGACCTCGTCCAGGCAGAGGCAGAGTGTGAGCAGAATGGACTTCAGCTCCTTCTCTCCCATTGCAATTGGAGAAATTTTATTTTATGGTCTATTGCTTGTGTTCTGAGTACGATGACCTAATTTCTTTCCCTTTCAAAAATGAGAGTAGAGCTTTAGTGGTCCCACCATAATAAGAAAGCAGCAATTATGTGAGGTAGAGGATGTGTTGACTAATCTTATTGTGGTAAACACTTTGCAATGTATACTTGTATCAAATCATCACACCATACACCTCAGATTTCCACAATGTTAGATGTTAATTAAGCTGGAAAAGCAATAAAGCTGGGAAAAAATGCTTTAAATTATTGCTATATACCTTACTTTATGAATAAGTATTATATAGAAACTCTGAATCACAGTACTAATTTTTAGTAAATTTGCTACTGGTTCAGAAGTTAATCCCTCCCAAGCATTATTTTCTGGGTTCATTAACCTGTGTTAATTCTTTTTAAAGATTTTATTTATTTATTTCAGACAGAGAGAGAGAGAGAGAGAGAGAGAGAGAGAGAGAGCACGAGCACAAGTGGTGGGGGAGGGACAGAGGGAGAGGCAGACTCCCGGCTGAGCAGGGAGTCTGACACGGGGCTCGATCCCAGGGCCCTGGGATCATGACCTGAGCCAAAGGCAGCCGCTTAACCGACTGAGCCACCCAGGCACCCCAACCTCTGTTAATTTTTAAGAACACACTCAGCATTGTCTTAGGAGTAAGGGAAGATAGGCTGCTTGGTAGTACCAGAAATTTCACCGGGTCTTTACATCAGCTGTGTCCTCTGAGGAAGCATAAAAGGATGGGAAGAAAATGGGCTGCTGATACCTGCGTAGAGACTTGAGGAACTGGATGTTATTCTGCTCAAATTCATTTTCTTCCCAATTTGTCAAAATGGGTCTCTACTCCAGAACATACAGCTAGCTTAGATCTTAGCAGACTTTTTTTTTTTATTTTAAAATGTTGCAAACAATTCACTTGAGATGCTAAGTTGTACTTACTAATGCATGCCAACAGAAATGATCCATCTCTCTTCGAGGGAAAGAGGCAAGTGCTGAAATACTCTATACAAGGCGCCAGAATTAATAGTGGTAGGGTGCTGACGACATTCATTACTGCAACTGGCAGAAGAAATCCATCCAAATTCCGGTTGGAATTCATGGTCTGCACATAATATCCTGAAGGAATCTGTATTTGAGGGGGAAAGCAGCCAGGCATTAAGAGAGTGGCTTAACTCTGGAGAAAGAGTTGTAGCAGACGCTTCGCCCCGTGCAAGTACTCTGTGACAGATGATCAGAATGCTCCCCAGATCTTCAACATCCCAATTATGAGCTGACAAAGGGCAGTATGAGCTCTGTTCAGTCTATCGACAATACTGCTGATTCTTTATGGAGGAATCTTTTGTCATCCCGTCTAACTTCTTAATTTTCCTATGGAAAGTAAAGGTGACCCTAATTTTGTGCTTAGGATGACACATAAGAAATCAAATAACTGACTAAAAAAGTACAACTTTGTATCTAAGCAAACAGACTTTTCCCTGAAACAATAAGTTGAAAACCAGTAGAAAGTATTAAGGATGTTTGTTTTTACCCTGATGAAAATCATTGGGGGCTAGAAAAAATCCTTTGTATAGCATCTAGTTTGGTGGCAAAACAGGTAGGAATGATTTTTACTAAGAAGAGGGGCCCAATGTAGATACATAGTACTTGTCATAGGTTGTCTTTGTTGGCTCCTTGGATAGGCTTCACTTCTAAAATGAGACAACACGAAAGAAGAGAAACAAAATATACTTGTGTTTACACTCTTGTTTTAAACTAAGTGTGTGACACTAGTGGACCATCAAGGAAACTGTGTGAAAAACGTTTGCATAATAAACTAACAGATAAGAAATGAAAACCTAACAAACAAAATTCCCCCAAAGCCAAAACAAAGAAAACCGCTATCCCATCCCAAACCCTCAGTGTAGTGTCAGAATTTCTTCATTTTTTAAAATAACCCTAATCCTAACTAAAAGTGTAACCTGAACTTGAGCCTCTTCAAGTATGCCAAACCTCTTGTTAAAAAGCACAGTGTCACAGGAACGAGGGCATCTCTTTGCTTTTCTAATTTGTGAACTTGGTTGCAATCACTCATCATTATCACTCACAGTGCGTAGTATTTCTTTAATTTCCAGTGGAGCACAAAACTGCTAAGTCACTTGGAAAGGAAGTCAACCTGAGTCTTGTCCTTAAGGAATGGATTCTCCAAACCATTTTTTCTTGCCGTGCGTGCACTATGTTTGGATTTCTGCCTTATCGCCATATTGGGAGAGCAGCCCTGCTCAAATATCCAGATGATAACTTCCTGTTTGAGACTTTTCACCAACTCCTCTGTTATCAGTTGTACAATTTGAGAGGGTATAAGAAGAGTCAGAGTCGTAAGTATAGTTGTCAACGAGCCCACCACTTGTAAAATGAGCCCCTTGCTGTGTTAACTACCTAAACCCAGGAATGGACTATATCTTCACATTCTATCTATATAAAATTTGTCCTGGTGTTAATTCATCTTCCAATCTTTAATGTGACCTTTAGGATTATAAACAAGGATTGCCTTGGTTGGGTGCAGATGGCAAGACTGAAGGGAACATTAGCTAGTTCTGCCCTACTTCTATAAAATTATTAAGCATGTATCCTCCAATCAGAGGAAAATGAATGATGTTTTTTTTAAAAAAAAGTGCTGGCAGCAGATCCACTCAAAGACTAAAAGGCTCGCAGCATAACTTGGAAGTTTCTGTTACTGATTTCAAATGAGAATTATTGTTAATAGGAATAAAGTTATTATCGGCATGAATCACAGACACAGAAACCTGTTAACTTAATAATGTGGCAAATGTACTATTAATCTTTAGTGAAGCAATATTAATATATTGCCTAATCTAAGAAAAGGCTCCAGTGTCTTGAAAGCTTGAAATCATTTCTGCTTCTGCCTCAAGTTCTGAAATCATCCCCTTTTAAAATTTTAAATACTTTTATTTCATACAAGCCTCTGAGTATTCAGAAATAATTGCTGTCAATAGAGATTCATTTTCACCTTTGAGTGGCCAGTAATGTCAAATGGCAACATCATCCACCTTAATATCAACATATTTTAAATGTATGTCTTGGAACTGAAGGTCAGTAATGGCTACTAAATTTAAAATATGGAATTCAAGGATGTTTTATTCTTGGTACTTTGATCGCCTTTATGCTGGTGATTATTTCATCTGAAGGTAAAAATCTAATTTCAGCCTTATCCCATTGGAAGTTTCTTCTGCCTCCCTTGAGAAGTACATTCTAAATTTTTTCTTTTTTTGGAATTTTCTGGCATTACATTACTGTGTATAATTTTGGAACCTATATGTCTGTATCAGGGATTTTTAACCCAGCTGCAAGAGAGGCATTGTGGGTAATAACAAACTGTGGGTGTTGATAACAGCCATATATTAGCGGGGTGACTGCAAGCAAGTTACAGTTTACTTCATGTCTCTGAGCCACAGATTTAGGATCATAATAACAGCCATGGTAAGTGTGCTATGGGGATTAAGTTAGATACTGTGAAGTCATCTTTTAGGAGTTATGACCCATATAGGTGATCAAGGATTAGTAGCTTTTGTTCTTTGCAATACCTGGGCATCTAGATTTGGTGAGATAGTTAAAATTCAGTTTATTGAAATTTATGGTAATTTATGTCAAATTAAAAAATTTATGACAGTTTGCAGAAAAGACTCAAATTTAGTCAAAAGAAATAGCAAGTGTCACTGCATTACGAAGATAGAGAATCAGTAATTTGTGCTATTTGCACAGAAGGTTCAAGGCTAGCTACGGACTACTTAGTAATTTTGTCCTTATTATTAATTTTGCCCTTTTAAGATGTTCTTTATGACTTTAAATATTATATATGGGTAATATTTTTGTGTTTTTGTGCCGGCTCCTACTGTGGAGTCAGGAGAGATGTTGAATCTGCTAAATTAACCTAGCTTTCATGCAGTGTTTACAGCAAGGGTTCTTGGCAAACTTTTTTGCAAAGGGCCAGATAGAAAATATTTCCACATACTGATTTTATTGCAACCACTCAACTCTGCTGTTTTCATGCATCAAGGAGACATAGTATGAGAAATAAACAAGAATGGCTGTGTTCCAATAATACTTTATAAAATATTTTTCTTTTGATTTTTTTCAAGCGTATAAAAATTTAAAAACTTTTTATCTTGCAGGACATGCAAAAAAAAAAAAAAAAAAAAGCAGCAGCAAGCTGGATTTGGCCGGAAGGCAGTAATTTGCTGACCTCTGGTCAGTTAGAGCAAGCATTGTCCTAAGAGTCAGCAGGTAGATTTGTTTTTCCTCTCACTATTATTAACTGTGTGACTTAGCTATCCCTTCCAGAATCACTTAATTTTTCTGAGCCTCAGTTTCCTCTTCAACAAATAAAGTAGTTGAGTAAGTTAATCTCTAAGTTTCTTTTTAGCTCTATTGCTCTGAGGTTTACGAATGTAACTCACTCATTAGCCATCTAAATTCCAAGTTAGCAGCAAATATAGTCCTGAATTTCTTCAAAGACTTTATAGTCACTTATATTTCTTCGTAAGTTTGTCTTTGACCATTATCATAGTAAAATTGTTTTTTGATCACATATATTTATAAAAGGTACTTTGGACTTGCTGTTTTACCTCTAATTTCTCCACAGCATAGGGACTGATTCACCAAGAAACTAAGGGTGGGTGGGGAAATAATCACTTGTTCATTAGAACATATACTTGAGTACAGGGGGTGGTACCTAAATCAGTCAAGTTAGCTACATGTTAGTACTAGATTTTAAAGGTTTAATGAAGGAGGAAGGCAAACCTTTGGCTGAAAAAAAGGTTGGATAATTGCTCACAGATCTCATATTTTTGTGCATTGCTCTTATACCTTGTGACTATGCACTCTGAAATATCGTCCGCATCTTCTGAAAGACATTTCCAGTTTTACAGGAGAAACAACACACTGGGTTCTCCTCAGGTATGTTTTGCCTGACCCCACTTGTCTCTTGAAATTAGAGCCTGTAATGATGAGAAACATTTATAGGATAACTGCCTGACAAAGTGTACGAGAAGAGTTTGATGGGGTGAAAATAAATATTTATTTGTAATGTTCACATAAAATCATTTTATTATTATTGGGGCAGTACTCATTACCCTTCCTTACCTGCATAATGCATATTCTGTAGAGGAGCTGAAAAATGAAGAGAGGGAGAAGGGTGAAGAAAAATTTTGTATCTTCTACGTGGAGCTCACTATAGCAACCGCCATTTTTTTTCTTGGCATGGTCTAACCAGCTTGTCACATCTCCAGCAAGACGGCAATAGCGCAGACAGCATATTTTCAGTGCATTAATAAACACACCAAAGGTTGTCAGGAGGGAGCAACCTGCAAATAATTCGAGATATTATGTATTAGTAAAGGAATTGTTCTTCAATTTTCCGAGATGTCCATCAGAAAGATGACAATTGCAAGGATGAAGGACAGTAAAGTGACTGAAAAGGTTTTAGTACCCAAGAGGCTGAATTCAAAGGAACATGCTTCTGACAAGGGTTCTGGCATCCTGGTGACCAGCCCAAGGTAGTGCCTGACAGCTAATGTAAAAAATGAAAAAGGTAAGATCAATGGGAACATATTAAAAAGGAAAGAAAGGTGACAAAATAAAACACCAAAGTAAGAAATTCCACAATCTCTTAGAAGTCTAACTCATTAGTGAATAAGACAAACAGAACTTTATTTTACAGTCTTAACACAAAGGACTGGTACTATTTCTTAATATAAACGGTTAAATAAATAATCCTCACTTGTCAGGTAGAGGGTGGTTTCTTATTTTGACATGGAGATGAAGCGTGATATATTCTCTGCTTTGACGTTATCCTTGAATTTCAGACGTAAAGTTAAACTTCGAACTCTTCAAATGACTTTATATGTGTTGATAGTGTCACTAAAAGTTGAGATTGGATTAGCTGGCTTTTGACTTTTCCAGTAGATTCCTCTGGGTTTATATGGCTATCACTTAAGCATCCGAAGCATTTTATTGCTTCAGATGTTAGCAGTCACTTACTGCTTGTGATTTGCAACCTCACTATTGCTTCTTGTGTGATTTTTCAGATTCCACCTTTTCTTTGACTCCATTAGGACTTCCTGATACAATGACAGATAAGGGACCCCCCCCACCACTTTGAGTTAGCAGTTCAGCTGTGCCACCATAATTGTTACAATTTTTCATAGTATCCCTTGACCAAATAAATCCTTCCACAAATTACATAGACACCAAACCATGGTTGTAGGATAAATGGTATAATAAATGTAAAAATGTTTGAGTTTCTCCAAGGAAGACCACTGTAGAAATTCAAAGTATAGTCTGATGGTCATTTTGTTTATGTTCAAATTTCCCATAATAAAATTCTCCATGAAATATATTCTAACCAAATTCATATAAATGTGATCAAGTATTGGTTTTTATATTTAAATAAAGAATATTTATTAATATTTCTTTTTATGGTTATAGAGTGACTATATTGATTTGATCTCTTTTAAGAGTTGTAATAGACCTATTATGTCAGCCTTTGATTAATTGAAGAAGCTGGGGGCCTGGTAATTGAATATGGAACCTTTCACCTCTAAGTCACTGAATCAAATCCAACCCAAATTGGTAGTGACCAAGAGTGATTATAGCAGTGGCTCTTTGGTGGCCTCTGTGAAGTGTGTTGAGGTCAAGTGGAAGTATGTCAGAATAATTGCATCTCCTATGGGTTCATACCTGTGGTCACTATTGCCTCTCCTTAGTCACTATTGCCAGAAAAGCTCAGGGACTGAGAATGCCAAGGGAACAGAAGCCCGTGTGAGTGGTTGTGTCTCTTAGGAGAGAGGAGGGACATCTTTCTATTATTGCGGGAAGAACTGCCCTATTATGAGACTTTCCTAGCTATTTCAATTAGTTTACTTAAGACTTTAGTAAAATGAGAACTGAGAATGCCCTGATGAACAGTCTGGAGACTGAATTTGAACAGGTCTGGGCTAGGAGGCTTAACTTCCTGACATTTCCTTATGATCTTGTCTCTGTTGCTCATCAGTCTGTTCTCTGCTCAACTTTTGCAAAACAGTGCTGTGTAGATGGGAGGGTTATTACTGGCATTAATCCAACTTACTCTATGCTTTCGAATAGGCTTTATGATGAGGTGATCACTATTCATAGGATGAAGGACTATTTCCAAAGGTATTCTCCCCAATTTCCCCTCTCCTTTTTTTTTAAATTCAGGTGCTTATAACGAATACGTGTTTTGAACCCATCAGTCTGTTTTTGTTTAAGCGAATCACTATTTGTTGCAAGATGAATTATTATCTACTCTTAATGCATGGTAAACTGATACCTGCAATCTTATTAAATAGTTAAATATCTTTATCATATTATTTCTAAAGAGAAATAGTTTAGATTATTGCTTCTTAAACTAGCTGTGTTGAAAAAAACTTTTTTTAAAACGTCTCACAATAAAAAATTTTTAAAAAGTCTCAACCATTATGGCCAATACATTTTTAAAATAACCATAAAATGTAATACCTAAAGAATAAAACAAAGACATATAAAATATAAGTCCTAATATTTTTATTATTAGATTCAACAGACATAGAATCTAACTTTCTGTAAATGTTTCTACATGTTTTCTCTCAGTGTCTGTATTTATTTTGTTGCATATCAGTAACAAACAGTTCATTGATCAGCACTGCTCCATGGATCAGGCTTTGAGTAGCATTGGCTTCAACTGAATACACACTTTGAAAAATGAATTTTATTTAAACAAGTAAAGTTATATCTGATAGGGTGATATGAAACAACAAAAACAAAATGGTTAAGATCAAGAAATGATTGAGCATGAATGAGGTCTAAAATTTTAGCTAGGACAGGGAGGGCACATAATTGATTCCAAACAAATGTGAATAAACAATCATTCATTCATTCAACACACTAAGTACCTACTATGTGCCAAAGGCTTTTAGGGCCCTGAGAATATAATAGTGAACAAGACCCACCAATCCCTGAGTTTTCTTTCTGGTGGGGGAGACACTAAACAAGCAGAAAAATATTAGGCAAGTTCAATGATGAAAGCCAAATGGACTGGTAAGACAGATACTCATTATGGGATATAGAGTATAGAGGGAGCAGAAAGAGCCGAAATTTGAGCTGCGGATTGAATGACTGCAAGTAGGCTAAAGACATGGAGGAAGCATATGCCAGGCATGTCAATAGGGTAGAAATAAGCTGAGGGGCGCCTGGGTGGCTCAGTCGGTTAAGCATCAGACTTCAGCTCAGGTCATGATTTCAGGGTCTTGGGATCAAGCCCCTGGTCAGGCTCCCCATTCAGTGGGGAATCTGCTTGTCTCTCTCCCTCTGCCCCTTCCCCTGCTTATACTCCCTATCTTTGCCTCTGTCTCTCTCTCAAATAAACTAAAATAAAAATCTTAAAAAAAGAAGAAGCTGAGAGGGGTTCAGGATCCTTAAAGGCCAATGAGGCAGTACCTCAGTTAGTAAGAAGATTGGAAGGAGGTGAGGTCCAAAAGTTGGTCAAGGATCACACTTCACAGGCTGAAGTAAGGAGCTTGGAGTTTGCCTTCAGTGTGTTATGGGAAAGCATTAAGAAATTTTATGCAGAGGGGAGATATTGTAGAATGTATACATTTAAAAAGCTACTCTTGAAGTCTGGTAGTGGTGTGGATAAAAGGTTTTGGAAAACAAGAGGGGAAGCTGAGAGAGGGCAAGCGATAGTGATGACTTGGAATAGTGATAGCAGTGAAGAGAAGTGGACAGAATGGCATGTGTGTTTGAACAACCAGTGGAATTTTATGATGGCGGTGGGGGGTGGAGTTTAAGAAATGAGAAAATTTGAGGATGACTACTTATTTTTCCCTTAAAAATACTGGGTGTTGGTGATATACACTGAGGTGGAAAAGACAAGAAAGGGGCTGGGTTGCAGCTGGGTGAATCAGGAGTTGGGTTTTGGTCAGGTTAAGTTTGAGAGGACCATTAAATAACCAAGTTAAAATGTCGATGCCTGTCTTCAAGAAATGTATGAAAAGTTCTTGTCTTCTAGTGGCATGTTTTCTGTTCTTTTCATTTTTGAGAGCTTATACTTTTTTGTCCTTGTATTTTTATTTTAATGAGGTTTTGAAAGGTAGCATTAAACATGTGTGGTCAATCCAGGATTTGAAGTCTTATTCCTAAATTTATATATGTATATATATGTATATATATATATATATATATATATATATATATGAAGGGAGAGGGGAGGTAAACTGTGTAGAAATGTTTTAAATTGAAAAATAAAAGTTTTCTACCATAAAAAAAAATGTTGACTAGAAGTTGGATATATGTATGAGTTTAAAGGTGAGGTTGATATGAACTTGAGTGTTTGGTATATAGTTGACATTAAAAGTGGATTAGAGATTACTTAAGGAAAGAGGGAGTGAAGAGATGGGGTCCAGGGAATGAATCCTAGGGCTTCGCATCAGTTAGAAGACTATCAGAGGAGCAAAGAGAAGGACTATCAAGGAAATTGAGAAGGAGTGGACAGTGCGCTATATGGGTTTTAAGTCAGAGGGAAAAGAAGGCAGAGGAGTAGTAATCCTAAATTGATCAGCTGACCTGGGAGGGCATCACAAGCTAGTTGGAGAGGGCAAGAAAAGGAAAGGTACAGTCAACGGCCTGCCCAAGGAGAGCAGCAATTGCCCCATCAAACCGGGGAGTTATCCCTGAATGTTAGGAGAGATACCCTGTTGAAAACATCTCCATCTAAACATCACACCACCTCTGTGGATTAATCCATAAGACTTAATAGAAAATTCATGCCTTCTGTACAAATAATTTGGGGTATCATGTAGACTTCTCTTTAAAAAAAAATCCATTGCCATTATAATTTTCAAATTGCTTTTCTGCACCAGGAGCAGAAATGGGAAGTTGAAAAAAAAGAAAGGAATGAAAACGCAACCGAGACTTCAAGCTCTAGTTTAAATGTGCATGGCAAACACACCAGGCGTGCACATTTTAAAATAAAACAGATGAGCTATTTTAAATGTTTTATTGCAAAACTTAAAGATTGTAGCTATTACTATTAAAAAAAAAACTTTAGAAAGCAATTTTTCTATTCTTTTACCTTTAAGTCCTTGGCTCTGATGTTCTGCTCCTCTGACCTTGATCTAATCATGAATATCTATGCTACTTAATTATAATAAAAAAAGCCTACATTGCACTCTAGATGGTAGATGCACATTTTTTCTTCTTTGGTCACCTGCCAGTTCTCAAAATTATAGCAGTGGGAAGAAATGCAAATGAAGGCCGTGCTTGACAGCTAAACATAATGGAATGCATGGTCCACATTTGAAAAGTTACCTTAAAATAAAAGGTAGCATATAAAAAATCATTTCTTTAAGGTCACCTATGGCTTTGAATTACAGCTTTGAGGAATTTCCAATTTAGTCATCAGAGAGGAAGAAGCCAAAATAAGGATTATATACTTTGCTAGAGGGAAGGCAGAGTTTTACTTCATCGTAGCTGGGTGATCTTATAACTTGGAAATGGAAAACAAAACAAAACTGAAAACTACGAAGTATTCAGTTTATGGAGTATTGTGTAAAGGAAACAACTCGGGAACATTTTCTATTATACTTTTAATTACAACTAATAAATTTTTTTCTTGTGAATTTCCAAAGAAAGATTACTTCATCATATGTTAAAATATGTAACATATGGACTACAATAGGTTGGTGGTGAACAGTTGATTATATATGTCTGTATTACTTTAAGAATTGTATTTCTTTATTCAGATAAATATATTCTTAAGTAGGAAATCGGGAAGTATTCACAAAACCCCAGAATTATGTGCTAATTACACACTCCAGAAATGGCTAAAGTTGTCTTTCCATGAAATTTTATGCTTTACAGTTTTCTCTTTTTTGCTATGCGGGCTGACAAAGACCATCCCTCAGATACCTTTCTGCATATTGAACCCATTCCACAGATTGCCAGGAGGATGTGCACTGCTTAGCTGTGATCCACAGACCACAGAGCTCTGAGAAATGGGGGCAGACGCTCCTATGGATGGAATTTTCCATGCTTTTGAATGTGCTGTAATAAAATGAGCTCTACACTGGGGTTATGTGTAAGTGATGAAGCACTGAATTCTACTCCTGAAACCAATGTTGTACTGTATGTTAACTAACTTGAATTTATTTATTTTATTTTTATTTATTTTTAAATATTTTATTTATTTATTCATGAGAAACAGAGAGAGAGAGGCAGAAGCAGAGGGAGAAGTAGGCTCCCCACAGAGCAGGGAGCCTGATGTGGGACTCGATCCCAGGACCCTGGGATCATGACCTGAGCCGAAGGCAGAAGCTTAACCGACTGAGCCACCCAGGCGTCCCTAAGTAACTTGAAATTAAATAAAAATAAAAAAAAAATGAGCTCTAGCCTGAGAAAAATGAGGCCTGGTTTCTGGTTCCATGTCAGTCGTTTTCTGTGAGGTAAGTCATTTAGTTTAATTATGCTTTGGTTTCTGCCCTGAGTTTTACCAATAACAAACACTGAACATTTGCCATATTCCAAGCATTTGTAAGACAACGGAATACCTAATTTTATCCATAAGTAGATCATTTCAACATAATATAGTAGATCAAATGGCAAAGATATCCTGAAGTTGCCAGAGGAGCAGAACAAAACATATGGAGTCTGAGCTATAAAAGGATTCACAGTACCCTTCGTCTATGATAAATTTGCAAATATTATTCCGCATTTGTCATATATCACGGTACCCTTCCTACCTACTTCACAGATGGGAGGTGAAAGTGAAGTAACATTGGTGAAGGTGCTCAGCTGGTAAAAATACAACTCATCGCATCACTCTTAGTGGTAGTAGTTGTATAGAGAGGTAGTAGAGACGGTGTGGTAAAAAGAAAATATATGAGAAATTAAGGTCAGAGTTAGACAAGATAGATTAATAGACTGAGCAAAGGAACAGAGTAGAAACTCCAGAAACGCAAGTGTCTGTGTACAATGAGGTTGATATCTCAAATTATTGGGGAAAATACAGACTTTTAAATAAGTGAGTTTGCATAACTTGATAGTTACATGGAAAAAAGATAAAATCGAGTTCACTCTTTTTTTTTAAAAGATTTTATTTATTTATTTGACAGAGACAGACACAGCAAGAGAGGGAACACAAGTAGGGGGAGTGGGAGAGGGAGAAGCAGGCTTCCTGCAAAGCGGGGAGCCCAATACGGGGCTCGATCCCAGGACCCTGGGATCATAACCTGAGCCAAAGGCAGACGCTTAACGACTGAGCCATCCAGGCATCCAAAATTGAGTTCACTCTTAAAACCAATTTTACTTTTCAAAAAAGATTTTATTAATTCATTAATTTGAGAGAGAGCAGGTGGAGGAACAGTGGGAGCGGGAGAGAGAGAATCTCAAGCAGACTCCGTGCTGAGCATGGAGCTCGATGTGGGGCTTGATCCCACAACCTGAGCCAAAATCAAGAGTCGGAGGCTTAACCGACTGAGCCAGCCAGGTGCCCCAAAACCTATTTTAATACAACTTCCGAATGGGTCAGAGATGTAAGGGTAAAAAAAAAAATGAAAGAATATGAATACTGAAGGAAAATATGAGTGAGTATCTTTATAATCTGGGAGTAAGGAAAACTATTCCAACATAATTCAAAATCTAGATGCAATTAGGGAAAAGATTAATAAATTTTATTATAAACATAACCCCCCACCAAAAGAGACAAAACAAACTTAAAAATCTTGTGTGTAGAAAAAAAACACAAGAATCAAAGTTAAAAGATATATGATAAATGGGGAATAATATTTGCAAATTTTATCATAGACAAAGGGTTAACATCTACAATATAGGAAAATCTTCTAAAAATTGAAAGAAAAAGTCCACAATCCTATAGAAAAAAATGGACTAGTGTACGAACAGGTAGCTCACTGAAAGAAATACAAATTGTTCTAAGCAATGAAAAGAAGTTCAACTTTTCTCATAATAAGAGAAATGCCAATTAAAACTTTTGTAAGGTAACATTTTCCACCCTCAAGTTGTCAAAAATCCAGAAGTTTGACAATATTACTTTGTTGGAAAGACTATGGGAAAACAGGCATTCTCGTACATTTTTGGTGGAAACACAATGGTACAACCACTATGGAAGGGAATTTGCCAAAATATAGCAAAGTTGTGTGTAGATTTACTTTTTGACTTAACAATTCTACTTCTAAGAGTCTATCCTAAGCTAGGGGAAAAAATGCAAAGAGAGGATCATATCAGGCTCTTCATTAGAATCAACTTAACATAGCAAAAGCAAAACAACTCAACCTGAATGTCCGTCAATATGAAGCTGGTAAAACAAACAATGGTTCATTACCCAATAGAGAACCAGGCAGCTATAAAAAGGAATGGGGCATATTTTTATATACAATTATGAAGCAATCCCTAGGTTACATTAAATGAGAAAAGTAGGTGAGAAGAGTGAATAATATGCTATTGCTTATATAAGAAGGGGAGAAAATACATACGTGGAGACATATGCACACACACATAAACGATTTTAATATTTTCCCTTATTACATAAATTGGAAAGATAATTCTTTAAAATATGTAAATAGACGCCTAAGGGAATAGGAGAGGATATAGGAATATAAAGAGACTTTGTTTTCTACATGAATTTTAGATACATGAAACTATTCCCATGACTTAAAATTAAATTTTAAAAATATGTCTAAGTATAAAGACAAATGGAACAAATACATTTAATTGTACATAAAGTTAGTGATATAACCAGAGAGAAATTATAATAAGTAACTTTAGAACATAATAATTTTGGTGTACACTCCTAGGCATTATAACATAAAGAAAAAAAAACCCTGCAAGGATTTTGAAACTGTTTTCAATAACCATACTGGGGGTGCTAGTGTCAAAGACTACTGAGTCTTCGAGAGAAAGCAAACGTGTGGCTGTATTGCTGTCATTGAGAACTGGGATTCTTGGCCTGGGAAGTAGGAGGAAAAGATCTGAGTTTGATAGGATAAGGCAAGATCATTTGGCACTGGTTTTGATTAGGGTATTAGTATAGTCCAAAATGTATGTTATCCTAGAAAGAAAAGAAAAAAAACACACATTTTCTAGCTTTGTGCACAGAAAAGTCCAGGAACTATGATAGACTAAGTAGCATCAAGCATCCCCATAGCTAAGATTATAGTCTCTAAATACCAATATCCATGGAAAGGAAACGCCATTTTTTTTTTTGAGAAAGATGATTCCAAGTTCAGGGAAGGAAATGATGACCATAGAATATGCTGTTATACCAGAAAGCAAGAAAGCCACTAAAGACAACAGAGGCTTGTCTGAAGGACTCGAGTCAGATACTAGCACAAAGAGGACCTCACTGCCCAAATATGGAACAGTTTGAGGGTCGACAACTGCAGTGGATTGAAACTTATTGAAAATTTTAAGTCCATAAATTAATAATAATAGTTTAAAAAAATCATCCAACAGGTCACCTCTGGAAGATATTGTATCTCGACTCATTAATTTGAAAGTCTAAAAAATAGAGGAAAAGAATTAAACATTTGTTTTCTTTTTCTTATATAAACTATACTTCTGTGTAACTGAGTAGTTAATGAGGAGTTATTTCTCTCTATAGAATTACTTCAGCTAATAATGGAGGAATAAATATAGACTATCACTGCCTTGCAACCCACAGTGGAGTATGGACTTAAGCAGAAATTATAGTGGGTGCTGATACTGTAAAAATAGATAATCAAACATCTCTCCTCTTCATTGAAGTACATAAACCATCTATGAAGGAATTATGTAAAAAAAAGTCTTAATCTGATCAAGCATCTAGGTCTTTCAGATAATTAAAAGGAATTAAGAAGGAGAAACACCTGTTGCGTGACAACATGTGGATATAATCAGTGAAATCCAGACTATGAGAAATGCTCTGTGGAATGTTCAGACTTCTTTAAAAAAAATGAAAAAAAAAACAAAACAACAGAAATGAAAGAGGAATATAGATGATGTAAGGGGCATATCTGCCATTTGGAATTTATGGACCTTATCTGGATTTGATTCAAATGAAACAAAATACACAAATTTAAAAAATGGAAACAGATTTTAACAGTGAGCAGATACTCAATGGTATTAAATTCTCTCTCTTTCATTGTGTGTGTGTGTATGTAATAATGACATTGTGAATATGTTTTTTAGAAAAGTATGTCATTTACACACTTGCACACAAATGAAATACTATAATATTTATTTTTAACTTTTTAATTTTTTTAATTTAAATTTTAGTTAACATATCGTGCAATATTGGTGTCAGGAGTAGAATTCAGTGATTCATCACTTACATACAACACCCGGTGCTCATGCCAACAAGTGCATGTTTTAATACCCATCACCCATCTAGCCCATCCCCCACCCATCTCCCTCCATCCACCCTTAGTTTCTTCTCTATCTTTGTCTAAATACATGTTTTGTTTCCTTTCCTCCTTTTTTTCTTTTCCCCCTTCCCATATGTTTATCTGTTTTCTTTCTTAAATTCCACATCTGAGTGGTATGGTTGTAGGGTATTTGCCTTATTTCACTTAGAAATGCTATAATATTATATTATTGCTTCAAAATTACCAGGTGGGATGGGGAGAGAGTGAGTGGAGTTGATGATAGTTGAAGCTGAGCGTGCATACATGATTTTTTTTTTACTTTTGTTTTTGTTTAAAACATCCAATTATTAAACTGTTTTGAACAAGGGAAACCTAAAAGATGTTACAGATTGTTGATATTCTTGCAGATTTTGTTGCTCTCAAGTGTAGTAGCTAGCAAAATCCCCAAATTCTGTGAGTTGAAAGAGAAGTTACAGGGGATCAAAGATGAAGATGATCAAGTAGATCAAGAAAACCATAAAAATAAAAAAATTAACGTGAAGTATGATTTACTTACATTTTTCTGGCTGATAAATCAAGTTACAGTGCATCATATGAAGAGTTATCAAAGCCATAAGTGTAGACATAAAAGGAATGAGTAAAACCAGGGCCCAGGCCCCTGAGTGCTGGATGTAAGATATTCCCAGAAAGACAACAGTTGCTTTCAGGTTCATGATCCAACAAAACCTGTGATACACAGACAGACAGAAATAAAAAGACCATTCAGTTACTTCAGAGAACAATTGCTAATTTTAATGCTTTGATATAAATGTAAGCTATGAGGTGGTGGCCTGTTAGCTGAACTAGAATTTGCGAATATTGTTTATTAGACTTCTTTTTTTTAAAAAAGTGTCGTGGTACTAGAGAAGCCATAGACAATACTTAATCAAATATGTCTAATGAATAGTACCTATAGCAGTAGTCTGGTTTGTAATTTTGGGGACATAATCTATGTCTCTCAACCTTTCACTGGGTCTAAATCCCTGCTATTGGAATCCCATTGCAGAGGAGGGGTCTTAACACTAATTTTACAAATTTATTGAGGTTAAATTAAATACAATAAAATACCTGCTTGAATATATAGTTTTATGAGTTTTGATAAATTTTTCAGTTGGGCAAACACTAATAGATTATCACTAAGGTTTAAAGGGCCTACCTGGTTAGATCAGACCCACCCAGGATTCCAGGATAATCTCTTCTTTGAATAATTTAAAATCAAATTATTAGAGACATTTTTAAAAAAAGATTTTATTTATTTTAGAGAGAGAGAGAGGTAGAGAGAGTGTGCGAGTGGCAGAAGGGGCAGAGGGAGAGGGAGAGAGAGCCTCAAGCAGACTCCCTGCTGAGCAAGGAGCCTGAGGGGTTCGACCCTATGACCCTGACATCATGACCTGAGCCAAAAGCAAGACTCAGATGCTTAACTGACTGAGCCACCCAGGTGCCCCTAGAGACTTTAATTATATTGGAAAATCCCTTCACTTTTGCCATATAACAACATAATCAGGGGTTGATATCCTGTTGTCTCTGCCATATTCTATTGAGAGGAGGCAGGTCACAGGTTCTGCCCAGACTCTAGGGGATGGGTCTGTCAAGAGTGTGACCACTCAGGCTCATCCTATGGCATTTCCTCTGCATGTTCTAATTATTCCATTCTTCCTTCTTTCCTTCCTCCCTCCCTTCCTCTCTGTCTCTCCTTCCCTCCTACCCTCCTTTCTTCCCTCCCCTCCCCTCCTCTCCCCTCTCCTCCCCTCCTCTCCCCTCCCCTCCCCTCCTCTCCCCTCCCCTCCCCTCCCCTTCCCTCCTTTTCCATCCCTTTGCTTTCCCTTCCCCCCGTTCCCTTCCCTCCTCTCCTCTCCTTTCCCCTCCCCTCCCGTCCCCTTTCCCTTACCTTCCTTTTTCTTTCTTCCTCTAAGTGAAAGAGGAAACAGAGTCAACCGGTAAGAATGGCTATGGGCAGAGGATATTGAAGGTTTGAGGAGAAAAGAGGTTTGAACTCATTTAAAGGAGGAGGAGGAGAAAGATTGTATACCGGTTACTTGCTAGGTAATGCTAAGGGGCCGCTTGAGGTTGGTCATGAACATAGTGCCTGGCTGATTCAGTTGCCAGAAGCCTGTGGTTCTTAATCTCAGGGTGGTGAGTTCAAGCCCATGTTGGGTGTGGAGTGTACTGAATAAAAAAGTACTCTTTTTATCTGGCTTCTTTCATTTAGCATAATTAGTTTGAAATTGATCCATGTTTTTTTTCTTTTATCAGTTCATTCCTTCATATTGCCAAAAAGTATTCTATTACATAAATATAACAAACATAATTCATCTATCTATTTATCTGTTGATGGACAGTTTTTTCAACTTATGGCTATTACAAATAATGCTCTTATAAACATTCACGTACCAGTCTTCATATAGATATAGACTTTCATTTTCTTTGGGGAAAAAAACCTTGGAGTGTAATGGCTAGATGGTATAGTAGATGAATATTTAACATTTTAAGAAATTTCCAAATGGTTTTCAAGTAATTGTAACATTTTGCACCAAGTGCAACCTGTGTATGAGAGTTCTAATAACTCCTTCGAATATCTCTAATACATTTTGGCCAACAGTTGGTATGATCAGTCTTTAATTTTAGCGGTTTTAATAGATGTGTGTTCATATCCTATTGTGGTTTTATTTTGCATTTCCCTAATGACTATATATCTTCTTTGGTGAAATTGCTGTTCAAAACTTTTGCCACTTTAAAGCAAAACAAGGTTGTTTATTTTCTTATTATTGAATTTTAAGAGTTCTTTATATATTCTGGATGCAAGTCTTTCATCAAATATATGATTACCAAATATTTTCTCTCAGTCTGTGTCTTGTCTTTTCATTTCTTAACAGTGTCTTTTGGAGAGCATAAATTTTTAATTTTGATGAAACCCAATTATTAATATTTTTTTCCCTCTTAAGGATTATGCTTTTAGTGTTCTATCTAGGAAATTTTCCCCTAACCCAAGGTCACAAGAATTTTCCAAGTCTGTTTCAGAGAAGATATTGTAGCATTGGAGACCTGAACTGATTCAACTGAATTCTCACAGCTGTGTTATTGCAGAGCCATGAGTAGGAACCATCTGTCCTGGTGCAGCCTCTAAGAAGAGGTTAACTTGAGTATGTGTTCTTTTTATACTTCTTTCCAGGTCTAAGTTCATGACACCACCATTTCCTCATTAATATAAGCTTTAACATTTGAAATTACCTTTCACTCATGCTTCTCACCACGTTTTATATATTATTAATTATAAATATTGTTTTTTCTCTTTGGAATGGTGCTCAAATGACATGAATTTATAGGGTGTGTGGGTGGGTCAGTTGGTTAAGTGTCTGCCTTTGGCTCAGGTCAGGATCCCAGAGTACAATGGGAAGCCATTTGAAGGCGATTGATTATGGGGCTGAAATGATCTTTTTTTTTAAAGATTTTATTTATTTGACAGAGAGAGAGATAACGAGAGCAGGCACACGAGCAAGGAGAGTGGGAGAGGGAGAAGCAGGCTTCCCGCTGAGCAGGGAGCCAGATGCGGGGCTCGATCCCAGGACCCTGGGACCACTACCTGAGACGAAGGCAGACGCTTAACGACTGAGCCACCCAGGTGCCACTGAAATGATCTTCTTTTACATAGATAAAAGAAAGGATTATTGTGTCAGATCTATGCACAGGGCCTGGTAAGGAGACCAATCACAGCTACCGTAGTCTGGAGGAGAGCTAGGAGTGAACTGGAGTGGGGGTAGCAAAATCAAGGGAGAGAGGGAAATAGATGTGTGATGTATATTTGGAAATGAGACATGTGCTCAGCTAGCCTTGCCCCTTTGCTGTCTTATAAACATGGTTGCTCATTTCCATCCCTATAACTTTTTTTTGACTCTTATAAAAGTTTATTTAACAAAAAAGTTCAATATGAAAATGCACACGACCTGATTTTTACATTGTAGTAAAACAGGTACTGTGGAGAGGAGACATGTGGAAGCAGTTGATTTCTTCTGATGAACACGCCCATTATTTATACTTGTTCCAAGGCTTCTAACATGATGATACTATTTCCTCCTATTACCACCATTCCGATATTGTTCTATGGCCCACTAGTTGCCATCTCCACACATTCATCTATCACAAGATTCATAAACAGATCAAAGCCCCACAATATTCCTTGGATATGTCTGCCACCATTTAATTTCAATGATAATTTCTTGTCCATAAATTTTTTCAACTCGGGAGGGTGAGCTTTGCTCATGGTGTCTACTCGGCGAGCTCAAAGATGCCTCCCTATAACTTTTTTTTTTAAAGATTTTGTTTATTTATTTATTTATTTATTGAGAGAGAGAGTGAGCCCAAGTGCGGGGAGGGACAGAAGGAGAGGGAGAAGGAGACTCCCTGATGAGCAGGGAGCCCACCACAAGGCTTGATTCCAGGACCCTGAGATCACGATGTGAGCCTAAGGCAGATGCTTAACCGTCTGAGCCACTCAGGTGCTCCCATATTTATACCTTTTCTCACTTAACTAAAGTCCATGTCAAGTCTTTTTTCCTTCATTCGATATTCTCTTGAATAGAAACTCTCTGAACTTCTAAAACAATCCGTTCTGCAATGATTTCACTTTTGTCAGTTTTGTCTTCTCACAGATTGTAAGATCCCTGACAGCAACACCTTATTCTTTGTCTCCACAGGACATAACATGGTTCTAGGCCCACCATATAGGGATAGTAAATAAGTAATTGATGAATAACATGGCATCTCATAAAAACCAAGTGATCAACCAAGGACATACAAAAACAAATTTTCAATAATTGACCTAGGAAAGTAATCAAACATCAAACATGGCCATGCTGAGGAAACTGGTTTACTATAATCCACTACCAGAAACTTGTCACAGTGCAGGCGAGACACAAAGCTAGAGTTTTGTAGGACAACTGGATGAAGTTCCTAGGCTCAGTCTCGGGTCATCCTGTTATGCTGTTGCAAGCTGCATGCTTGAGTTGTGGCTGAAGCAACTGAGAGAAGCTGGAGCTACCTCAGTGTTATAGTTCTTTCAATCTGTAGGAAACTCTTTTTTTAAATGTTTAATATTGCTGAGAAAATCCAAGAGGACGTTGTTTGGCTCCTCAGAAAACCACATGGTGATGTAAACTAAATCGCTCTAAAGAGGGTCAAGGAAAATTACAATTATTCCAAGACTTAAATCTTGTGAAAGGTAGTTAGAAACAAAAGAATTATAGTGTTGAATAGCTATGTATAGGAAGAGATTTCACACTAAGTACTAAATGTATTTTAACAAATGCCATCCAACCTATTTGATTGTGTAATTTTCTGGAAGAATTACCTAGTACAGGCATGTTTTCTATATGTCTTTATTGATCCATGGACAGGATAAGCCATAGATAATTAAAGGTGAAATTGTATATGTATCAACTGTAAAAAAATAAAAGAAATAAAAATCCACAGTCTTCAAACTCACCATTAAGACTCCTTTCATCTCATAGCTCACTAGCAAATTGAGTATATAAAGCACCTCTCACACAGAAAGTCAGAGAGCAAGGCACTAAAGCAAAATAAATACCAGTGATTAAGGAAAATTGAAAGCAGCCATAAAAATATGTTTCTTTAGTCTACTTTTAAATACAGACTGGGAACTGCAAATAACTGGGAGTACATATAAGTCCAATTTTTTTGTTTGTTTGTTTTCGTGGTTCTATGGTATTGAATACAAATAAGGAAAAGAAACTTGTTGCTGCAAATCTCAGCAATCCTTTTGAGATTATTTCTTTTAAACATTCGCCTTAACTTATTTAGTAATCATGATTAAAGTCGCTCAAATACTTTGTTATTTCTTAGGCTGCCCCATTTTGACATACGTGAGTTATTTTCAGTGATTTTAGGGAAAATGGTTTAAATTGGCTTTTCTTAACCCAAGAAGATACCAAGAGGGAAGGCAAGCTCTCAGGTCTCTGTGGTTGTAGTGGACAATGTACAGAGTTCAGGGAGAATATTTTATTTTGCATTGAGCAATATTGAGATAATTCACCAGGGGATTTGTGGTTCTTCAATGGGATAAAATTGAACTGTTTAGAAAAGTCAAGGAAACACTTGGATGCTGATTTCCTGGTGGATGGTGGTTGTCAATGGTTGCTTCTTTTAGCATAACCACTGACCCATTGAAGTACTTCAAAGAATACTCTGGTGGCCATGAATTTGAGAAAGAAGAAGCAAATGGAAATTTTGCAGTTCTAGATACTTTTTATCTATAATTTTTTTCAACACTGCAGTTAAAGAAAAGGCATTTAATAAAGGAAGAGTGTTGGTTTTGGTGAATAGACAGCACGATTAAAGTAAAAAAGTTTATTTTTAATTAAGAAATTTAGGAGAATGTCTCACTCTTTCTCTCTTGCTCTCCTTGCCTTTGCTTCTTTTAACTTACTCTCATTCCCTTTCTCTCTTGGGTCCTCCCTCCCCCCTCCTTTTTTTGCCAACATCTTAACCCTAACAGTTGTTCCTGTATATCATTTTCTTATTTCCTTTATTTAAGATTTTTATTTTTATTTTTTTTAAAGATTTTATTTATTTATTTGAGAGAGAGAGAATGAGAGAGCACGAGAGGGAAGAGGGTTAGAGGGAGAAGCAGACTCCCGCTGAGCAGGGAGCCCGATGTGGGACTCGATCCCAGGACTCCAGGACCATGACCTGAGCCGAAGGCAGTCGCTTAACCAACTGAGCCACCCAGGCACCCTCCTTTATTTAAGATTTTTAGACCACTGCATGTTTACTGATGAAAATAAGTCCCTAGTCATGTACCTACCAAGTTGAAAAGCGACCAAGCAGGGCTTAAGAAAAAGAAGGAACAGTAGGACATGTAAGAAATTTGCCTTTCTTTCTTTTTTTCCTCAATTTTCTTTGGTTTCCACAATTATATGTTGGAGAGGAATTCTGAGTGTATTTCCCGGAAGCTTACAACTTTGGCAAAAGTAAGGAAGGAGGTGTCTGTTGTTATTAGAGTGGGTGGGAAGCATTTGTTAAGCTTGGCTAGAACCCATGCAAATAGAATTTTGGAAGGTTTAGTGATTTTTTTTTTTTGTTAAAGCTATTTACAGGCTATTCCTCAGTATGCAACTCAGATGATATTTTGAGTATTAATACAATTATTCCATGAACTGCTTTCATTTTGTTGGCTGAAATGTACCTTACAAATTATGATTTTACTATTGCAGAATTAAGTAGATTCATATTTCATTTCTTTTCTCAAGGATTAGGTAGAATTTCTCAATCAGATAGATTTCTAAGTATGGTGAAAAATAGCTATGAATCGTCAAAACTTTTCAAAGTTGCCTAGCATCTGGTATGTGCACTCAAACAATGTTCACTTCCATTTCTTTTCAAAGTTATCTCTAGACCACCTTAGTATCCCCTTTCCTTATATCTCTGGAATTGTTTTCAAAATTCTGAAGCACGTGGTAAAAGTGGTATACATTTCCCAGCTATGCTTCCAGAAAATTCTGATCTTGGAAGTTGTGGGTGGGGTCTAGGAAACATTTTAAAATAAAACCCTTAAGTGATTCTCAAAATCAGACAACTGCTTGAGAGTAGTAGTTCTTAAACCCGACTACTTAGGCAGCTAAAAAAAAAAAAAAAATTCCTGGTCTCTGGATCTCGCCTCAAACCAATATATATGGAACCTTTGATGCCAAGGCCCAGGAATCAGTATTTTTAAGAGCCCTCAGTTGGCTTTTATGTCCATCTAAGATTGAGACTCACTGCTTTCAAGCAACACTCAAGTGAATATTAAAACAGCTTCTGAAAAAACATTCCGTGGGATAATAAATTTTTACCTTTAGTGTTTCCTTAAGAAAAAGCTATTAAATTCAAGTAAGTATTAACATCAGAATATTTTAGTGTGAGACAAATATTATGTAGAGTCAGTCTGAGTACCAGATATTCAAAATTTCTGGGATAGAATAAGTTAGTCTCCAGATTTTTTTCAAGAACTCTACCAATATTCTATTTGGACTTTTAAATCATGTATAATTCACTCTGGTAACTAGTTAGGAACAGACTATGATATGCAGATTGGATGCAAATTACCAGGTGAAGTAAGTAGAGAAATGTGGAAGCAAGATTTGAAGTTAATTGCAGTAGAATTTAAAATTATGGTTATAGACAGACTTAATTATCCACCTTTCTTTTTGCTTCCAGAAAAGATACTGCACAGGTGTATTTACCTAGATAATCTCCAGTGTGGTGACTCTTAATTGCACACCTCAGATTTTGGAAAATGCTGGAAGAGCCAGGTTCTAATCTAGATAACGGCACAAGGATGTTGGAAGATTATTATGCCTCTTGATTTTAGGGAGTTTAGTTTTATTATTTCAATAAGGTACATAGTTGAGGAAGATCCAGTACCAGATGGTAATGTTGGCTGGGAGTGGTTTTCTCACCTACATTTGGCAGCTCTACTCGGAAGTGGTGCTTTCAATGTTCGAGACTTCCAGTCTATACTATTTAACATAATCACTGGGAAGCTTTAGGTGGTATAGATGCAATGACACATCTCATTAAAGGTCCTATAACTAGGAACATCTGACATCTGTGCTGAAAATAGAACTGGATGCAGCCTTCAAGTGGTTACAGATTCAAGTGGTATGCTGTTTTTTAAAGACACTACTGAAATTCATTATATTAACCAAGCTTGTATTTTCTAGAGGCATTTTTGACATGGAGAAATAGATTTTAAATTAAGGCACTGCCCATTCAAAGATGGGCTCCTCTTAAATGTGTTCCCTCTTGCCCAGAATTTAGACAATGATTTTAGCTGATTTGTCATTTAATAACAATAGCTACCCTAATTTGAATACCTATGATGTGCTAGGATACTTTATATATAAGCTATAAACCGCCGTCCAGTTTATTCCCATTTTGTGGATGAGGGACTGGTACCCAGAGAGGTCAAGGGACTTGCCAACAAGTAGAAAACTCCTGTGACAGAGTCAGGATCCTTTCAGCTTTCTGGCTGCCCCGTAGGGTCTCTGTCCATCTTGCCACCCACCCTGCAGTACATACAGCAATAGAGTTAATATTCTTTTCCATAAATTACAAAAAGCAGCTGCCCATAGCAGTTTCCCTGTAGCCTGGTACTATAAACTTAACCCCACCCCCGCCAAAAACAGAAACAACCAGATTCAGCCTTCAAGAAGCTTACTATCCAGAGAGTCCTTTAGCACATGAAAGAGTAAGACCTTGATTCCTCATGCACAATTCTAGGTGCTTTTTTTTAAAATTAATTAATTAATTAATTATTTATTTATTTTTTAAAGATTTTATTTATTTATTTGAGAGAGAGAGAATGAGAGATAGAGAGCACGAGAGGGAAGAGGGTCAGAGGGAGAAGCAGACTCCCTGCTGAGCAGGGAGCCCGATGAGGGACTCGATCCCGGGACTCCAGGATCATGACCTGAGCCGAAGGCAGTCGCTCAACGAACTGAGCCACCCAGGCGCCCTTTTTTTTTTTTTTAGATTCCATTTATTTATTTGAGAGACAAAGAGCACAAGCAGAAGGAAGGGCAGAGGGAGAAGCTGACTCCCCACTGATCAGGGAGCCCAATGTGGGATTCCATGGGGCTCAATCCCAGGACCCTGGGATCATGGCCTGAGCTGAAAGCAGATGCTTAACCGACTGAGCCACTCAGGTACCCTACATTTCTAGGTGCTTTAATGTTAGGTTTTAAAAATTCTGCATGATTCTTTTCTTTTTTTAGAGATTTATTTATTTATTTTTTAGAGAGAGAGAGGAGAAAGCACACAAGTGTGTTGGAAAGGGGCAGAGGGAGAGGGAGAGAGAGAATCTCAGCAGACTCCCCACTGAACAGGGAGCTGATGTGGGCTAGATCTCTTGACCCTGGAGCTGAAAACCAAGAGTCAGATGTTCAACCAACTGAGCCATCCAGGCACCCCTGCATGATTCTTTTTATTAGAGATTTTAGTGAAATTAGGAAATAATAAGACACATTGAAATGTGCTCATCCTAAATTTGGCCTGGCTCCTCACTGCTGCAGAAATTCATTTTCACCCCACTCCCCATCCCCCCTTTAAAGACCTAAAGTACAAACCCATTGGGAGTCCCTCCCTTTCCCAAAGGAAATATTTCATTCATATAATGTCTCCTTTGTAATCAACACTGAGAAATGTCACTTTGATTAAACACAACTCTGAATGACTAAGACCACAGTACAATAAATTCTCCAGAGCTATCTCTCAGAACAACTGATTGCTCTCCAGTCTTAATCCTCCAGAGTCTTATTTAATCAAAATGATGTTGCTAATTAAGGATTAAAACCTCCGAATAGAATAAAAAAGAAGGATTTTTCTTTCTCCTTTAGGCAGGTCAAGGAGGCAGAATTTGCTATAAGGAAGTAAAGAGTCCCTTCCACCTTTGGTAAAACTGCATTATTTTCTGAAAGAAAGAGCAAGAAAGAGGGAGAGAGAAAGAAAAGGAAAGAAAGAAACTGACTGCCTTGGGTAGTTATATATACAGAGATTATTTATGCTACATTTTTTTCATTTAATGCTTTAAATATGAATTTTCTTTAAACGTTTTGTCTGATTCTGTCTGTGCCTTGATTTCTTTCATTGCTAACATTGCTGGAAATACAGAATATTTAGAAAAATGTTGACAACTCATTTCACAGAAAAGAGGGAACAAAAGAATATTCTCAGATCTACTTGACATTCGCTGATGAATAATAACAACAAAATACTCTACCTTAAGATTGAAATTTTTTTTTTGAATTCGTATTTGATAATAAAAATTGGTTCCTTAAAACCACATAAAACTGTGTAAGAACTCACTGGGAGGAAAAAGATTCACAGAAAGGCAGTTTGATTTTCATGGAATATAAACTCTTTTAGGTGTTAAGGGTGAAGTGGATGCCAAACAGAAGTGCTGGCTGATGTTTCAACAAATTGTAAAATACTTTTTCTGTCCTTTTTTTTTGTCTTCTCTCTGCACTGTCCTGTGAATTAATAATCTCTGCCAAATTTGCCTCTTACGGTGTAGACAGAACTAATAACAGCTACCATTTATGATCCCCTACTATGTGCCAGATTCTCTGCCTGCAAGACACACATTATTGCCTCTAATAAAACCCAAGAAGAGGTATTATTGATAGCCCTTCACAAATGATTAAACTGAGACTTATAGAGAAGATCAGATAGCTCGTGTTAGGTAGAGTCGAGGCCTATTTGGCTCCAAAGCCACCTTCTATTCAGTATGACAAGCCAGTGTCTGTGCCTGACTCATAGGCCCCCCGCACTTACTGGCTGAATCCTGTCCCAGGCACTGTCACGTCGTCACTTGACCCAGGCCAGTCAATGACAAACACCGAATTACTACCATCAAAATGGGACGAGAGAGCAAACAATGAGAAATCCCAGAAGGGAGAGGAATGTCATAAGGCTCATTTCACTCCTAGCCAGTACAACTTACCAGTTAAAAAAAGACATTTGTTTCTGGGATCCACGCTCCTGAAGGTTGTAGGCACCCGGTGGACAAATGATGGCTCTCATTCCTCCTGCACCAAGGCAGATGGCCAACAGGGCTGTGTAGAACAGCCTCTTCTGCTCCTCCTTTGGTATATGGTTAATCACGTGGTGAGTGCCTATATAGAAATCTTCCAAGGGAAAAGCAACCACGGATAACAAAGCAGTGCCTGTAGATAGAGAAAAAAGGAGAATAAATATGGCACAGACCAACCCAATCACCAAACCACATTATAAATAAGGTTTTTCCTCTGAAAGGAGCATCATTATGGCATTGTCTTCTTGAAATATTTGTTAGTCACTGCGATTCGGGAGACAGCATGATTTTTCTAAACGTGAAATTTTTCTTCACTCTGTGTTTTAATTAATCCAGGGGCCTAGGTTTTCCCCTCTTCAACTTGACCTATCTTCTCCCACAGAGTGTATGAGCAAGTCATGTCCATTTTAACAACATTTGGATATAGATCATATAAGAAACGAGAGATGCCTCTAATCTCACCCCCCAGAGAAAGCCACTGTTAGTAAGGGTTATTTGTTCTCAGTCACTAGAGTGATAGAAAACTCAAAGATCTCAGACTTGTCAGGAGCCTGTTAAAGAAAATGTTTTACGGAGAACATTATCATAGCGGTAAGAAGAACACAGATCTCTTTGCCTTTTCTACTTCTCTTTCTCCTTTTCATGCCCTTTGATTTCTTTCACTTCTTATGGCCCTGAGCAGAGCCATCTTGGCGCACACAGAGGTGAGAAGGTGAGGCGGGTGATTCAGTAACGGGCAGGAGGAGGAGCAGGGAGGACAGGAAGGGACAAGGGATGGGGGTCCAGCCTCTTCTCACTTTCATCTCAGCGGGACCACACTCGAACACTTTCCTTGTTTAATAGAAATTACGATTCAGTTCCATACTTTTGTGCAGCTCTTTAAATTCTGTAAAACATTTATATGTATTATATTGTTTCATCTTGGAAAAACTTGGTGATGTCAGAAGATAGATTTTCTTATTCCAATTTTCCAAAAAAAAAAAAAAATCCAGGTTCGGTGAGTTTAAGGGACTTGCCCAATGTTACAGAGTAACCCAGATATAATCTGGGCTTTACTAATTTAACATTCATATTTTTCATATGATTTTTTTATACAGTGGCTGTATGTGGTTAGTTTTCTCAATTGGACTATAAGTTCCTTAGAGGCAGAAATTGGGTCTAATGTTTTATCTCCCTTACAGTGGCTTTTATAATCTGAAGAATATATGCACTCAATATGTGGTAACAAATTGATTTACCATGAGAGCAGGTCCTTTAAATTACTGAGTTTGAAATGTTTCAATTTAAGTTGGGCCAGATATGATGCCAACTACTTCTCTCTGCCACTCGATCCTCCTCGTCTCTGGAAGTGTGACGTGAGGCCTGGCGAGGCTAAGGGCTATCCAGAGGGGGTGGGCAGAGGAGTGACTTCTTGCAGCAACCATATACTTAAAGACAAAGCACTCTTAGTAGTTCCTTTGTGTAAATTAGAAAGACACCCTACTTCCATCTTTTGAGGAAACGTCATAATATACTGATTTCATTAGATCAAAACTTTGTTTTTATCTGTTGTAAAATTGAAGTAATAAAGATACAAGTCTATGACATGTATGATAGGAAGTCTCCTCTCTGACGTGTGCTGTGTTGTGTCCTCCAAAATCAGCACACATACTTGGTAGCTCTGTCTAAAACACCAGAATGCGTCATATCCTTTGCTGGGTGCTTGGAGTCCCCTGGTGTGCTCTCCAGGAGCTAACGAGAGAAGAGAAGACAGACATCAGAGAAGACAGACATTCAGGTGGAAATTAGATTATGATGTGGTAAGTGAAATTATAGAGGTATGATTAGAATGTGGTTGAGCAACGTGGGTCTTGAAGGAAGGACAGGATTTTTCAAGTCTTGGCTATGGAGTAGAAAGATAAAGGAAGGTTGACAATTTCCGGCATAGAAAGAAAGCGTAAGTAACAGTAGAGAAGTAGGGTAGGGGATTAGAGGCAAGCAAAAGTTCAGCATGGTTGAGGTCATATACTGAGACAAAAGTCTGGAAAGATAAATTTGGGACAGATTGTAAAAGTTCTTATGTACTAAATTGGATTTTGTTTTTTAGATAATAGAGCCGATATGTAGATTTATTCTATAGATTTATATAGCTATATATAGATTTATTCTTATTTATTCTTAGTCAGTGTTGTTAGTAGAAAGGTGTATGGATTGGAGTCATACTGACCTCTGATAGCCCAGTAAATAGGCCATTGTGACGGTCAAGAAAAAGAAAACTGCATTTTTGAGCTAAGGGTTAACATTTGAAACAGAAGACATATTTTTGATAGAACCTCTGATACTCAGTGACTGGTTGGAATTTGATGGCAGCCATGAGTGGGGGGCACAAGGAAATGGCTTTTCATAAGAAAATGAATGGATATGGAGTTGATTTAGGTCTTTTATTTGTCAAATTCTAAAACTGGGACTCAGGCCTAGTCTGATGGGTTATGCAGGAATTTAGACTGATAGGAATTGCCATGTTAAATAAGAAGTTGCCAAGTGCCATGGGTATGGCCTGTTACCAAGACAAGAAGAGTAAATCATTCAGACACTTGCTTAAATGTCTCCTTATCAGAAAACATTCTCTGATGCAGAACAGCAACCATGTCTCTATCTAGTCTGCCCTGTCTCCCCCTTACCCACCTATATTTTTCATTGTAACACTCCTGAGCACCTGACATAATATTATTTGCTTGTTTATTTTCTCTTTCCCACACTGGAAAGTCAACTTTGGCAGACAAGAGACTGCTTTCTTTTCTGTTGCATTCCCAGATCCTGGGATAAGGCCAGAGTGGTCACTGAAGAATATTTGTTGAATGTTGACTGAATATTTGCCATGCAGTAACTTCATTTTTACTTAACAAAGCTGACGCAGTAAAGAGTTATAAGTTTGAATCACACTCTAACTGATGAAGGGTGAATGGTAATTTATCACCTGTCTGAAATTGGGGGATATGTTGAATACCCGATATCCACCCCTTCCTCATTTATCTCCTCCCCTGTCTCCCCAAACCTGCATTTCTGTTACATTTCACAGTATCAGTGAACCACATACTAGCTTCCTAAGTTCCTCAGCTCAGAAACTTGGAGTTAATTTTTGTTCCTCCATCATATTTGTGCTCTTGTTTAGTTGCCAAGTTTTTATGGTTTTCCACATGGTCTGTCCTGGATTGACACTTCTCCTAGACCGTCCTCCTGAGATGTTCTGGTCTCCCTCTATTTAACCTCTCACTGTGGTTTCCTATCCTGTTTATTGAAGAAAAACATTTGCCAGATGTTTTTCATCATATCTTCAGTGACTCCTTGTTGTCCAGAAGAACAACTTGAACTTTTTAGCCCCAAATTCTAAACTGTTCATCAACTTACTTTCCATACCTTATCAAACAATCTTGATATTTCCCCAACATTTCCCAGGATCACTTCACTCCCAAAGTTTTGTAGATACATTTATTTTTCTCTATGTAAAGAAGTTTAGTGTAACATTTGGATTCACTCATTTATTTAGCATGTAGCCATAGTTCATAATATAGAAATCACACCTCCATATGCAGTCTTACTCTATGACTAATTAAAAACCACCTTTTGATGAAAACATTCTTCAATTATTCTACCTGAACTTCAAAAACCTTTTTAGCACATTTCATCTTAGTTGTGAAGCAAATGAACTTCATGTTTCACATAGAATTTGTCATGAATTTGGGCTTGGGGTAGGAAGGGGGAAAAGGAGGGTGTTTGAAGGAGTACAGAAGACAGGTATGTAAAGAGCTAATTACCATAAAATACAATCAGTACAACAATATAGGCATCAAAGCATCCAAAGCATCCACACACACACATATGCACATACGTTTACTAGCGTCCTTCAAATGATACAGAGAACAAAGTAAATTGAAACAACATTCTTACTTCATTTAACACATTTTACACTAAGAGCAAGATTAGGATAAGAGAGAGTAAAAACTCTGACAAAAATCTATTCAATTAAGTTGCAAAACGATCCAGTCAGAAGAGGTCACTCACCTAGAAAATGTAGACACAAGCAAGCATATACCAGTTTGTTTCTTCCTAGACAGACATCAGCAAGCCATCCCACAAACATAGGGCTAAGTATTGAAGTTCCAATAAAACACAAGTTCAAAATTGCTGCCTGGTAATTGGGATAGCCAAGCTTGACAGTGCAAAAGGGGATCATATTGCAGACGACTTCAAAGAAAGTGAACCTCTCACACATCTCCACCAGAAGCAAGCAGATTCCAACCCGAATTTTTTTCACGGCGCATGCCGAAGCAAAATAACCAGTATGTCTTAGAGTTTTCTCCTTCTCAGGGCTGTGATGTAAGGATACTCGCTCATCCATTGTTTTAAAGTCTGTAACAGGCATGACTACCCTCCTTGAATGCAACTTATGTCAGTGTTTTGAACTTGGTGATTTTTTTACTCCCACCCTTCTAATGAAAAAATAAGTAAGATCTTTGCTTTGAATTTCACAACTCCATGCTAAAGTTTCATAAGGTTTTTTGCACATTAACGTGGGGGAGCACAGGAGAGGAGACCCAAGTATTTAAATGTTCACGGTAGCCCAGTGTAGCCAAATCTGATTTGTTTGTCTAATTATTTAGAGGCTAGTTAGGCTCTTCCTCCAAATTTATATTGTATTACATGAATCCTGTTGCATACATGTGGAAACTCATCTGCCTCACACTGATAAAGGTTTAAATACTGAGGCAAAAGAAGCAGTTTTTCAGGAGAATTTGAGCACTAGATCAAGAAATAATTTGATTCTAATAATTTCTGATACTTTAATTAAACAAGCCAGAACAGCACCGAGAGATAAAGCGCGAAAGGAAATCTGTTTTGAGGGGGCAGGATACCTTATCATTATTACATTTCTTGTTATTTTTGGTTGGAATTCTGATAAGAAAGCTAATTAGGTAACAAAAGTGCTAGTACATTTAGGTAACAAGCAGAGTTTGCAAGAAAGTAATTTAAGTGCACTAATGAAAGGAGAAAATATTAAACAAAAACCCTTTTCCTTTAAGTTGACCCCATGCTTGTAGAACAGCCTCTTGGAGGAAATCGGAATCATAGGTGCTTTTTGACTCCTTATTATTAGTCAGCAGCAGGGACGCAGCAACAATTTTACACATGCTTTGGGGAATATTGGATCTGGTATCACCGTGACCCTCCTCTGGCTGGGTGAATGGATGTTAGTATTCTATTTTGGAAAGCAGGAGGGCATCAATTAAGCTAAAAAAAGCAGCAGCAAAAGAGAACACTTGAACACTTAGGGATTTAGCTGCAAGGACATAGGAAGACAAGCAGATGGAACTATTGGTTTAAAGTCATAATAACACACAAGGAGTGAGTAAAGGAATGTAAATTTTATGTTGGAGTCAGAAGCAAAAGACTGATAAGGGTTTTTGACTCTGATTCTTATCTTTTGACCTGAGAGATTGGGAGCAAACACTTTGCTTCAGTTCCTTCTAATAGTTTCCTTCTATTTTCATCTGCTCAGCACCACTCCCCACTCTTCGGTAACAGTGCCCTATTTTTTCCTTTGTGTGGAGTGATCGTGTAATTTATTATTTAAACTTGGACACTTCCCTGAGTGAAAATGAAGCTATTTAGAGTTATTCCTGAAAAACAGATATAAACTGGGACCATCTAGGGCAAGCCCCAACAAACGTCTTACCATTGGGCAATAACTTCCTTCTACTCCGTGAGATCCTGGTGGGGATTTCTTCTGGCCAAAGGAATCAACACATGGTCCAAGGCAATCCTCTTATAGTTTCTCCCCAAGAATTTTAATCATGAGTGGAATGACTCCAATTTGGACATGGAAGCTGAGTCATTCAGATGGCAGCTCTCAGAAAAGGGATTTTTCATGAGGTTCTGATGGAAAATTCAGTGCTATCTTGATTCTTATCCTTCAGGAGACATGATTAGTTTTTCCTTTGTAAAGGACTCCCTTTCCAATCAAGTTTAGTTTGACTAAGGTAGCCATGTTTGATTTCTGTGGTTGACAGAGAACCCGAAGTGATACTTTATGTTGTCTGCCCCAGATTCAGGGAAAGTTTTTCTCCAGCCACTGGGTATGTATTTAACCGGCACCTGACAAAGGACTCCTGCAGGGTGATGTCATAAGTGGGGTAGTCCGAACTCTTTCCAGAGCCTGGGGATAAGCATGTTTGCAGTCTTCAGCTACCGCGTGTATCCTTGTCCCCAAACAGGCCACAGGTAGTGGCAACCTGTGGTTTGGAGATGGTTGAGTCAGGGAGAGAAAGAGCATTTGCCGAGTAGAGTGAAAGCAATAGGAAAACACCTCTTTTTTATTGCCATTTCTCAATACCAAGCTCAGAGGGAGCGTAAAGGACAAATACCAGTTCCACTTGAGAATAACATTTGGCAAGGAATATTGAATGCCATCATCTTTACCAACAGCCTTGAGCCCTTGAGTGGGGGCTTATGCATCCTTTAGCTTCATGCAAACTTCCCCCCACCCCAAACCTCAGCTTGTTCTTTTTCTCCCTCCATCTCCCTTAATAAAATCATATTTTTCCTCCATTTTAAGAGCAATACATATAAGACTGGATCCAATGTAGAAAATATGTAGAAATAGAAATAAAGTGAAAGTTTTTGCAGAATTTATTTTGATGTTTTCCCCCATGTGACTATTTTTTATTAATAGACTTTAAATATTTAGATTATATAATTATATGCAACTACTGCATAATGCATTTTCTTTCCTTTTTGTAGGTAATTTAACACTCCATTATGAAGTCTTTGTGAACATAAATTTTTATGGTTGTATTAATAGATACATCATTCACTTAACTATTCCTCCATTTTTGGTTGGTTACATTTGTCTCAGATCAGTTATAAAACAGATGTTCTTCAACTTTTGATTATACACCCACATCTAAAAGAAAAAATACCTTTATAAACAATGCTGGAGTGAGTAAATTTGTTCATAAAACTTCCCCCATTCCCACATTATATTCTTTAAAAAAATTTTTTTTTAAATTCCAGTTAGTTAGCATACACTGTAATATTCATTTCGGGTGTACAGTTTAGTGATTCAGCACTTAACATACAATATCCGGTGCTCATCACAAGTGCCCTCCTTAATCCCCTTCACCTATTTAACCTGTCCCCCCACCACCCATCTGGTAATCCTCAATTTGTTTTCTATAGTTAAGAGTCTGTTTCTTGGTTTTCCTCTCTCTTGTTTCCTTCCTATGATCATTTGTTTTTTCCGCAAAAGCCAAATTATGTAAAGAACCCAAACGTCCATCGACTGACAAATGGATAAAAAAGAGGTGCGCGCACGTGCTCACACACACACACACACACACACACACACACACACACACAGCCACACAAATGGAATATTACTCAGCCATCAAAAAGAATGAAATCTTGCCATTTGCAACGACATGGATGGAGCTAGAGAGTATTATGCTGAATGAAATAAGTCAGTCAGAGAAAAACAAATGCCATATGATTTCATTCATGGGTGGAATTTAAGAAACCCACGTTATATTCGTAGGCTAGTATTTAACAGTATTACTGAGTTAAAATGTGGGAAAGTTTTCAGGCATGTTGATGTAAGTCAAATTGCAATACAAACTTCAGGCATTTTTTTTTTTTAATTGAAAAGCCCATGTTGTTTTTGGAATGCAAAGACTATAACTGAACACTAGAATTTTTTTAGATTTTATGTACTTATTTTTACAGAGAGAAAGAGAGAGAGAGAGAGAACAAGCACAAGCAAGAGGGAAGAGCAGAGGGAGAGGGAGAAGCAGGCTCCCTATTGAGCAGGGAGCCCGACGTGGGGCTCGATCCCAGGACCCTGGGATCATGACCTGAGCCAAAGGCAGACACTTAACCAACTGAGCCACCCAGGTACCCCAACACTAGAATTCTTCACTGGCAAAACAGAAGTCATAAGTCAATGTGTGGGGTAATAATGTTGACGATACTTACAGGTATTGGAAAATGTATCTTATTTAATATGGAAAATTAGTCAGAGGCTCATTTGATGAACTAATGATCCTCCATGGTTTTTACTAAGCAACCAGAGCATGAATGCATCAGATCCCATGAGGGCTGCAGGAATGTACCAGAAATGGAAACCCTGCCTTTATGGAGGCCATTTTTAGTAATGTAGGATTATAAAGTATTTTTATAATCTCTAAGTTGATTATAAATTTTGAGAAAACTGTAGTATTTTCTAAAATGGTTTTACAATGTGTTACTGTAACACTTTCAAATTTTATGTACATTTGCGGAATGACTTTTCATAGGTCCTCTAAACACATAATAAGCATTTTTTTAAGGGAAGAGCTTTCCTAGCTCAATAATTCTCTGTATATGATAAGCACAAAGGTCATTTGAAGATATTTATTCTTTTAGGCCTATCAATTCCATTCTATTCCATTGACTATGAAGTTTGGTAAAAAACCTGGTTTGAGCATTGTCAAGAACATGAAGGACTGGTCTTAACTATAACTTAATTATTAAAATTGTGCATCAGAGACTTGTTGGAGTGAAATTTTTGCTTCATTTGGAAATGCAAAGGTACATATCAGGCTGTAGTTTTGTTTTAGGAAAGACATTCTCTGTGTTAATCCTTACTCTTCCGTTATACAGAGGCTCTGGCAATTGTATGTAATTTTACCCCATCCTCCTATCTAGTGCGAAGGAGAATTACTTCAGACTGCAGCAGATAATAGCTCATGCCGTCCCAAGTACACAAAAAATGTTCTATTCTTTTTCTGAGGATAACCAAGAATGAAGGCTGTTGTACTCTTAAGGGGATTTCCTTCCATACCACTAATGACTATTATGAATTTTGCTATTGTACTGAAATCTATATAGAAGGTATATTTGTATAAAGTAAGTAAGATGAGGGTGATTTATCACAGGTACACTATAATAATTTTATGTGTCAGCTTGGCTGGGCCACAGTGCCCGGATAATTTGGCCAAACAATATTCTGGATGTTTCTGTGAAGGCATTTTTGGATGAGATTTACATTTCAATCACTGTCTTTAAGCAAAGCATATTGCTTTATCCAATCAATCGAAGGCCAGAATAGAACAAAAGGCTGACTCCCCCGAGCAAGAGGTGATCCTTAAGGAGATTGCCTTTGGACTTTCCTGCAATATTGGCTCTTGCTGGTTTTCCAGCAGACTGCGTTTGGTCCAGAACTGTAACTTTTTCCCTGAGTCTCAAGCCTCCCAGAGTCCTCAATCAGATTTTGGACTCATGAAACCTTCACAGTCATGTGAGCCAATTCCTTAACATAAATCTCCTACTGCATAAATGTGAGTCCTTTTGGCTCTGTTTCTCTGGAGAACCCTGACTGATAGACACCATCCATACCATCCCTCTTTTTCTGTCTTTCCTTTCTGTTTTGATCATGAAGGAAAAAACAAAGACGTACTTAAGAATATGGAATTGATAGATCTCAAATCTGTATGTGTAACCAAGACATTTGTGCTGAGTTTCAAAACTGATGGACATCTCCATCTAGATTTCTACTAAAAAGTCAAACTCATCACATCCTATGCTAACTCATCATCTTCTTTCCAGGTACCTTCTTTAACATCACCACCTACCCAAATATTCAAACTGGGAAACTGTGAGATGTCTTAGACTCTTTCTTTATTGTTTCCTTACCTATTTTGTCTACTTTTTCACAGAAAATATATACTGAGTTCTTACCACATGCCAGGCACTATCTAGACTTTGAAAGCAGGGAAATTCTGTCAATTCAACCTTCTAAACATTTCACAAATCCAGCTTTTTCTTCTTCACCTTTTCTACTCTGATCTAAATTTGAACTTTTAACCTTTCTCCCTTTCTCACTGCCTCCAGTATGGCTTCCTTTGATCTCAACCCCAGTCATGTGTACGTTATTTTCACCTATTTCCCATATCTGTGGACTCTCTTGTCCCTCTGCCTGTCCTGATTTTTTCATCTTATACTGTTTCCTTAGTAGTATTATTTAGAATGATTTGTTCTTTAAGATCAAGTAAGTCTATTTAGCAGGAACCTTTAAATTATTACTATAAGTGGCATCACTTGCCATAATAACAGGTAAAAATTAATATAATAATCCTAATTAAAAATAATAGCTAACATTTATTAAGTGCTTTTTTTGGTCAAGCTCCATTCTAAGAATTAATTCATTTATCTTTGAAGCTGTTTAATGATGTAAATGCTATTTTTATGAACCCCATTTTACAGTTATGAAAACTGAGGCACAAAATAAATTAACTTATTCAAGATAATTAATTATACAGCAGAGACTTCAACCTAGGTGCTCTGACTCCAGAGCCTACACTTAACAGATGTTTTTTCTTTCATATAATAAAAATATGGAAAGATATTATGTAAAAAAACCACTTTTTCCTCCACAGAATTCTACATTATTTAATGTCCAAACTACATATCACCTAAAATCATTTCTAATTCCAAGGTATTAGGAAACATTCTTCTATGTAATTCTCCCTAAACCCACCAGAAACTTTTTTTTTTTTTTGAACTTGATCAATTTGCTCCCATGCTTAAAGTCTGTGAACAACTCCTTTAGACTAAGATATTAAATTAAAGATCCTTTGCTGGCACAGAGGGCCTCTGATGATCAAGTTGCTGCGTTGTGACGAGAATCTTCCCTCGCCAGTCTGCCATGGAGCTGGATGACATGCTCACGGTTCCATAAGCCATGGAGCTGGATGACATGCTCACGGTTCCATGAGCCATGGAGC
>NW_027397089.1:17052779-17186247 GCF_003265705.2 Callorhinus ursinus | reverse complement strand
TGAGCCATGGAGCTGGATGACATGCTCACGGTTGCATGAGTAGGCTATGCTCTTTTATCTTTTCATGCTTTTCACATGCCATTTCTTCTGCCTGGAACACTTTTCCTCTCAGGGAGCCTCTTTTCATTCCTTAAAACTCAGCATAAGAATCACATCCTCAGTAAAGGCTCCTCTGATTCTCAGATAGTCTTTTCTGTGCTCTTAAAACACTGTATCTCTTTCTCTCTTTTGATACATATACATATATTAATTAGCTTGCATGACTTTTCCTCACTGACTGTGAGATCTTGGAGAACAGGAGCAGTTTCCTACTTGTTTTTACAGCCCCACTGCCTAGCACACTGCCTGGAATGTACTAGTGGTTTCAACATGTGCCTAGGGGCTGAGGGTCACTGTGATGTTTGCCATATTCAGACACAAATAACCTTTATTCCGTCAGAGTTCTGCAAGGAGTGCTATTCGTTTAGTTTTTCCCAGTCTGCTACCAGGATCTTGACTCTAATAACTGGGTAAAATCCACTTGATGCCTATATATTAAAACATTTTAAATGGATAAATGCATAGTTGACTTCCTGAACGAATAAATGAAAGAATGGTTTAGGATTTGATGTCCTTGGGACGTTATGAAGGAAACAAGAGCATTCCTCTGCACCAGTGGACCTTATCTGACCATGACCAAATATTTATTAAGCACCTAGTAGAAGCCAGGCCCTGAGGATCCCATAATGATGAAATACTAGCCTTGGCTTTCTGGGGCTTACAATGCAATAAGGAATACCAACAATCCAGCAAGAACTACGGTCCAATGAACTGTGTGCCATGATGGAGGAAAAAGAAAGGGCCACAGAGCATACAGCAGGGCTTCTGTCCCAACCTCAACAAGTTCACAGAAGGGTTCCCATTGAAGCAACATCTCTGCTTGTGTTCTTTTGAGGGATAGAATTCAGCTTGGAGAAAATATGTAAGGTGAGGGTGCTCCTAACAGAGAGCATTTTCTCTGTAATATAGAACGTTTACTCTTGAAGGACCTAAGAAGTTTTTTTTTTTTTTTTTTTTTTTAATGGTTTGAGGCAGGAGCAGATTCAGAAGATCTGGATCAGGGAGCTACAAGGATTTGGGGAGACATGAATCCTGAAGCTGAAAAGATAAAAAAACAGATCATGAATGGCTTTATGAGACAGAATTTTGACCAGTTCTCGAAGTCATTTTTCTTCCATATGCCGGACTTATCTAAGTAGAATGAATTTCTACCAAAAGCAAGGTATAAAGGACTAAAGCTTTTCATACCAAATTATTTTTTTTTTCTACTCAAGATCAGAAGTATGGGCATGCGTTAAGAGGTACTGGCAAGACCCAATAATTTCTAGATACTTCTTTTTCTCACCACCACCACTTAGAGTACTAATATAGCAATCTAGGGAAAATAAATGGAAAAAAGTACTAGGGTTTGATAGAAAATCAGACACAGAAGCTTTAGGGCCCCTTGGTTGTGTGGCATGAGGAAATAGGGCATTAAGGATGATGTACAGCCTTTTAGTGTAGACATTTCAGTGGATAGTGGTCTTATGCAGCACAAAGGAACAGATCTGGGGTAAAGGAAGATGACCACTATGTGACAGATGGAGTTCGAGGCCCCAACATCATATTCAATAGGCCATGAAAGAGGGGAATCAAATTCGCTTTCTTTGTGCATGTGGAAAGGAGTTACTTCTTGCTTTGAGCCCAGGTGAAAGGTATTCTCCAGTGAAACTTTGTGTAACATTATTAAACATTCCCGAAGCAAAAAAAAGCTTAGAACATGGCTTTCTAGTCAATCACCTCTATTGAATACCATTCAAATTTCATGAGAATTTACGGGGCACCATGCCACCCCCAAGGAAGGGGCCTACAGATGGCTATCGGAGACTGTAGCCAATGCTAACGTAAACTGTAGAACAACAATAATCTTTTTTTGAGGAAAAATTAAAGTTTTTATTAAAATAGGAAAATGTATATGCTTTAGTTGTTTTAAAATTAATTACAAAATATGAATCTAATTTAAATTTCTTTGAGTCACTTCCTCTTATTTCTCAGAGTAAACTAAACAATGTGGCTGTTATTTTAACACTAGATTATATTTTCATTAAAAGAAAAATGAAAGCAGTTGGATCATGTACTATGTTAATCAACGAGAAGGTGAAACTAATTCCCTGTCATTCATCTCAGATTTGGGTTTTGCCTGCACCAATTTTGGGGAAAATATGTAGGAGGAAATAATTAACTTCTATAGCACTGGTCTTGAAAACTTAAAATAATGATGAATGTTAAAGCCCCTTCCACACCACTCCCCCCCAGCTCTTAAACCAATCATTTGCTTAGAATATGAGCTTGGCCATAAGTTAACAGACGTGCTTTAAAGGAATGATGGCTCCCTAAGCAAGATGTCTTACCATTGGTGGGGGAGTATTGGAGATGGTGGACACACAGATAGGACCGGCAGTATCTCATTTTAGACACCTATAATTTTAGACCAACTATCCTCTAATTTCAAATTTGTATGATTTTAGATCTGGAAGAGGGCATTTTGGCCACACTCCTTGTTTCACAGTGTTTTACAACTGAAGGTCTGAGAGGTGAAATGACTGGTCTAAGCGATTTTAACTAATTAATAGCCTGTCCTGCCATAAATTCATGTCCTTTTGCTGCCAGTCTAATTTTATTTTTATAACATTGCAGTTGGGTAAAAGTAAATCTTAGAGCTTTGAAGTTTGAGTACTTTGAAAATTAGAAACTGACCTGGAACAATAGAGCTTATGCTTAATCAAATCTGCAATATTGTAGAAATGCTTTTAGACCCAGTTCTTCCACTGTCTACACAAATGTGTACAATAAAATTTTTAGGACCTCCATGTTCTTAAACAGTGATGACTAAGGGCCTTGGAATAGATGAGATTTAAGGCCCTTTCTGGTTCTCTGCTTCTAATTTCCCTTGCTAAAGACCTTGGAAATTTACAAGAAATATATCCCTTTCACAGTAGTAATGGAATTGTCTTCCTATAAATTTTTCCTTTTGTATATGTAAACTATGCAGAGGGCATAAGTAAGATTTAACTATTTTAAAAGATACAATTACCTTGGTTATGGCTAGATTTCTGTTTGTGGTACTGTCCCTGTGGATCCAATTTGAGAGGTGGGGAAGGTGGAAAGCAAAGGAAGAGCTACTACATTGCTCTCTTTCTCTGGACCCCAGAGTTAAAAATTATTATCCCTGGTCTTTCAAAATTTATACAAGAGAAAAAAAACCCAGAAAATTAAAAAAAATTTAGCTATAAATAGCTCTTTGGTTCTGATTTTATTGTTTTTTCAAACTCTGCAAATTTTATTCTGGGGACTTTATTCAAACACATGTAAATACCTAAGCTAAGCAGTTTTTCATACTTTCAGAGCTCTTGCATTATTGCACCTGTATGACGGCTTTATAATTCAGTAGTAATTGAACAGCAATTATTTTTCATGATGCATGTACATTTTTATGTCAGATTGTTGGCAGATATTCTTTATGATGATGTCGTTTTCACTAATGAGGAAATTAGAGCGAGTTATCTCATAGAGTGAGAGGTCTTTTTCTGACTCATTTCCTAGCTCTTGATATGGATTTTAGAAGAGTTTTTGTATTGTAAAACAGCATCCACAAATGGGAACAATGTTATCTGTGAATCCATGGAGGGTAAGGGGAGTGTTGAACTATTTTATAGGAAGAGTAAGATCCTGTCTGTCTTGTCCATATGACAGACTCTGATACTAAACTCATATATTCAGCTATGTATATATTTAGATTATAAAATTCCAAGAGAGCAAAGACCAAATCTTTTAAGGTTTTCACAGTATTTGCTTAATATAGGTCCTCAAAGGACAGACTGACAGAATAACTTCCTTGATAGTTTGGCATAGCACAAGAAAGCAGAGGACTGGTATGGTTTTCCAGTGAACTCAGGCACCAAATCAACTCAATCTAGAGCATTTAGGACCAATAAAAATTTAACATTTATTGAATACTTGTATGGCAGGCATTCTGCTTGATGCTAAGGATTCAAGGGTGAATAAGATCTGATCATTAACCTTCAATTTCCTCCAATAAGTATATATTTTAGATATGCCATATATATATATATATATACACATAACTATGAAAAGATAATTCAACTAAGAAATATTTATTTAATATTCGTTTGTGCTAGAAAACTATAATAAGTAAAGAGGACTCAGAGAAAAAGACACAGATCTGGCCTTCAAGGAATTCAGTCTGGTGGTAGAGATTGAAATAAAAATAAAATCAGAAAACAGTGACAACAGTTCTTATAGAAGTATGCACAGGGCACTATGGGATAAGGGATAAATACACCTTAATGTGACTGTATACAAAAAGCTTTCTGGAGGAGGTGTGCTTGAATGAAATCTCAGTGGAAGAGCAATGGGTCATCTAGGCCAAGAAAGAAAGGAAGTGCATTCTGAGAAGAGGGAGGAGTGAGCCACAGGCATTGATACATGAAGCCAAAGAACTGCAGATATTTTGATAGTACTGAGCACAGTGAAAAGAAGGTGTGGCGAAAGATAAGTTAGATGAGGTGAAATTGTGGAGTCTTTTGTCATGATAAAGAGTATAGATTTTATTCTGAACTTAGTAGAATGCCATCAAAAGTTTCCACCTACGGATTGATGGAGTCAGAACTATATTCTAAGGAGCAATGAGGAACATTTTTCTAGCAGCAATGTGAAGAATTAACAGGAGGCCATAGAAACTGATTAGTATAGAAACAGTCTCAGTGATAAGTGATGAGAGTCTATTTAAGGGTATTTTTAAACATGTATTTATACCAAGATGTTTTTTGTTTCAGTGTGTGGTATTCTTCATTTGATATTAAATACATATTAGTAGTAGTGGCTGGGGAGGGTGCCCATTCATGTCCAGTGAACCCAGAGCATCCTGCACCGCCCTTGACAGACGGCAGAGGGCGCATATCCACTGAAACACTGAATTGTGAGCGCTCTGTGCCGAGCCCAAAAGCCAACAGGGGGCAGGCAAACTCACCATTACTGAGCCGTATGAAGCACCTGCACATTCTTTTGGAGGACTACAGTGTATGCTCAGTGAGGAAAGAGCTTCATTTCCTCCAGACCTACTACAGAGATACCACAGTGGCTACTGGACAATGGGAGGAGGCATTCAGTGTGGAAAATTTTCCCTGTTCCCATTCCAACCGTTGAGGTGGCTGTGTGTTTTGGGATTTCCAGGATTTTGTTTTTTGTACTGAAGTATAATTAACATACAGTGTTATATTAGTTTCAGGTGTACGATATAATGATTCCACATTTCTATACATTACTCAGTGCTCATCACTAGTGTACTTTTAATCTTCTTTATCTATTTCACGCATCCCCCCACCCACCTTCCCTTTGGTAATCACCAGTTTGTTCTCTGCATTTAAGTCTTTTTTTTTTTTGTCTCTTTTGTTGTTGTTCATTTGTTTGTTGGTTTGTTTTTAAACATGTGAGTGAAATCATCTGTCTTTTGTCTTTCTCTGTCTGACTTCTTTCACTTAGTATTATACCCTTCAGGTCCATCCATGTTGTTACAAATGGCAAGATCTCATTCTTTTTTTAATGGCTGAGTAATATTCCATTATATATACTACATCTTCTTTATTCACTCATCTATGAATGGACAGTTAGATTACTTCCATATCTGGGCTATTTCAAATAATGCTGCAGTAAACATAGGGGTACATGTAGCTTTTTAAATTAGTGTTTTTGTTTTCTTTGGCTAAATACTCAGTAGAGGAATTACGGGATCATATGGTAATTCTATTCTTTATTTTTAATTTTTTAAGAAATCTTCATACTGTTTTCCAAAGTGGTTGTACTAATTTGCGTTTCCACCAACAGTGCACAAAATTTCCTTTTTCTCCACATCCTCCACAACACTTGTTATTTCTTGTCTTTTTGATTCTAGCCATTCTGACAGGTGTAAGGTGATATCTCATAGTTTTGATTTGCAATTCCCTGACGAATGGTGATGGTGAACATCTTTTCATGTGTCTATTTAAAGGTGTTTTAGTGGGGATAGAAAGCCACATTAGTGAGCTATGAAAGAGGGAAAATTTACAAACATTTCTGGCTGATTTAAATATCTGTGACCGGAGAGGAGAAATCAATTTTGACTCCCAGGCTTCTGGTTGGAGAAATTTCACAATGATATTTCCTGAGACACAGGTTGGTGGAGGGTTGTGGTAGGAAACTTGATGGGCTTGAGGAAAACTATGAACTAAGTTTGTTGTGAGGCTTTTGAGAAGCCATGGATCATACAGAAAAAGATATCCAGTATATTCATATTTGAAGTTGTAGAGGCAAACATGGACCAGAGATACAGACTGAGTCATCTGTTTACTGATGCGAGATGGAAACATAAAAGTGGTTGATGCCATTCAAGAAGGGTGGGGAGAGAAAAACAAAGGCAATACAAAACATCTTGGAGAATGTTAAGACAGAAAAAGAGTTGTGTGAGGGGAAACATAAGAAGAAAATGGGTGTGGCAGCAAGGATGGGATTGCCCAGTAGATTTAAAAAGTACTGAATGTCAAATGTCAAGTTAGATAAGAAATAAAATGTACTTTATGTGACTTGATAATATCTTTGATGAGGAACCAATTTCATTCGTACATTAAGTGCTATCCTGAAGGTGTTTTCAAAGTGCTCAAAGCGCATGCTACTTGATGCCTGTATAAGAGGTGAGGTGAGGAGACAATCCATTGACATTTGAGCTAGACCTGAAGAAAGCAGGAACTTGCCTTATGGAAAAGGTGAAAAAGAATTCTATCCAGAGTATGAGCAAAACCCTGAAGTCTGATAAACCTGGAATATTTGGGTCACTGTGTAGCTGGGAATAACCTGATCTTCCCCCTTCTCCAGGTCTCCAATTTTCCACATGTGCCACCCAACCTGATCAAACTGAAGCAGAAGCCAATTGGTAAGGGAGCTTCAGAAACAGAATTTTCAGAGGGACACCCCAGTGATACAGAGCCAACTAGGAGAAAAGCATGGAATGAACGAGTAATAATAGAGATGGATGGGAATAGTATCTCAAAAGACATGTCTTAGGTATTGATGACCAAATATTCTGACTGGTTGGAATGGGCCAAGGATACAAAAAAGGTGTCTTAATTCCCCCTTTCCTGGGTCCCCCTACACATGTGGGTGAATAATGGTTGACTGGATGGAAAATACAGAAGAAAGAGCAGGTTGGGACCAGATATTGAGCTTGAATAGAGGCATATGGTTGAAGTTACTAAGAAATATTCAGATATCAATAGAAGAAATATGAGCCTGGGGCACAAGAATATGAGCCATAATGATGTTGTTTTGAGAATCATCAATGTGTAGATCATCATTAGAGTGAAGAGAATAGATGAGGTCATCGAGGAAAGGTGTGTATAGATAGAAAAGACCACCAAGGACACTTCCTTGTGGGGGCTTGTGCTTTCATCAACCATCCACCGTCCTTCTAGATACTGATGTCTTTGTTGCCAAGGGTATCCATGGTAAGAAGTTTAGTGAAGTGAAAGACTGAGGTTATTCTAATATTGCTAAGTATTCTAATATTACTTTTTAAAAAGAACTTCTAGTACTGAGAAAAAGAAAAGCTTAGATTGTTTAATTCTTTATTTGCTTGTATTTTTAATGTTTTTAACAAAAATAGCCACACAGATGATTTCAGTTGACTCATTTCACTTCATCATCTAATTTCCAAATACTTCCTTTTTTTGGCTTGTGTACTTATAGTCATACCCAGTTAATCTGCTTTAAAGAATCTACTTTGGGCCTTACTTTGGCCACCTCTACTGAGAGAAATCAATGACTATTTCCTGAATCTCTTTGTGCTGCGCTGACAGTCTTCATTTAACACCCAGAGAGCACAGAACATTTAGTTGTTGCATTCCCTTACATTTGCAATTCATTTTCTGTGTCAATTCATGTGGCTGATATTATAAAAATCATTTTAAACCTAGTTTAACTTTTCTTTTTTAACGTTTGGCTTATTCATAATTTTATGAGCTATAAATTTTATTGCATTGTGAATTGCCTTTCCCATCTGCAGATAACTCTGAGGAAGCCCTTGGAGGAATTGCTTAGGATGTGGTAAAAAATGAAAAGAAAGAGACTTCTGTTGTGATTTGGTTCATGTTAGGCCAAAATGTATCCTTCAGTAGAAAATGACCAGGAAGGAAAAATTTGGGCTCCATAAATCTAGTTTTATTTGAAGTATTCACTCTAGCTGAACAGGTAAATGCTGTCCACAACATGCAAAATGAATATGAAATTTAATACAATTGCATGGTTTACTGAAAACAATACCTCTAACTAATTTGTATAAAGTCCTTCTCAGCGAAAGATTTTCTTCAGTGTGAATTAGCCAGATAAGCTATCAACAAGAACTAAAATGATGAGAATATGCAAGTTTCTGGGTGTGTGTGTGTGTGTGTGTGTGTGTGTGTGTGTGTGTGTGTGTGAAATATTGTCTTAGTCTTGGTACAGTTAAAGCTGGAGTTATTATGATCATACCAAATATTTATTGAAGGTTTTGGGATTTCCACACCCATATTTTATTATTAAGGCAAAGGCAGAAATATGTAGAAGAAAAATTATACTGATTGTTTTCATGTTGGGTTTATTTATATTGACAGAGTCTAAAGGACTCAAAGGGTATTAAAAAACAGCTAAAATGAATTTTAAGTCCAAGTTCACTTGGTTTGTTGTTTTAGCACAAATATAATTTTATCTGATCACTAACTATTTAAACTTACTGTTTTTATATTTCCAATAATGTATAATTATTCCTCTAGAGGGTTTGGAGAGGTCCAGTATCAGAGTATTAAGAAGTAGTAGATCTAGATTTGAATATTGCTCTTCTGGCTCAAATCTCACTCTTTTAATTTTGCTGCCTTGTAGACACTGTCTGTCCATGATACATATTTTCACCATGTCCATAAACACCCAACATGTCACCAGTGTAAGGCCTTTTCCTGAGCTTTTTCTTCTGTCTAGAATGCTTTTCCCCTAGATACCCACATATCTAACTTCTTCAATCCCAACAAAACCTTGCTCAGATACCATCTTCTCAATCACACAAACACTGCGCTTCCTCTTTAAAATTGTTTTCTGTTTCCCCACTCACACATTAGGGGACCAACTTGTCCTGGTTTGCCTGGGATTTTTCTTGTTTGAACACTGCAAGTCTCACATCCTAAGAAACCCCCTCAGCCCAATATACCTTACTCTGCCTAAGTTTTTTTTTTCCATCCATCCATCCATCCATCCATCCATCCATCCATTTATCTATCTATCCACACAGATACCACACAAACATGTGTGCGCATGCGCACACACACACACACATTTAATTGAGTATTTCCCTATTGTAGAATTAAGTTACATAATAGCAGGATGCTTTGCTATTCTCCCCCCCCAAACATTCAATGGCCTCAAAGTAGTGCTCAAAGAATACTTGTTAAATGAATGAAAAAATTTATATGTCAGGGCAGATTAGTAAAAATTAGAATAGAAAGGCCATGTTGATATTCCATCTGTTCAAATAGCTACCAGAATACGTTCTGATTTTTATCATTTTCCTAGCTTGTTCTTACAGGTAAACTCTGTGAGTCAGAGTTTCCAAATGTAATGCCTTAAATACTGGTAGTTTGAACTGAAAATTGAGATTTATATAATGAAAATGCTGATTCATATCAGAATTGTGCTACAGGATAATCAGATTGGATAGAAACTTTCAGTGTGTCTCAGTCTGTTGGAGACACTGTTAGAAAAATAAAGAAAAGAGACGGAAATAATGGGCCTAAAAGAGCATTATAGAACTTGCTTGGCATCTAACTTTAAAGAAGGCATGGAACAGTAAGTACTAGCAGATTTAGATTCAAATTCAATCAACCAAAATGTGCTTAGGCACTTTTATATGTAGCATACAGATATATGTTATCTAGTGAAACAAACAAAACAAAACAAAGCACCAGAACAGAAATATAATAAACCTGGATATGTTTTAGATGGTGTTGGGGAGGAAAATTTTTCATTTACGTTCAAAGATTCTTCCAGCTTGTCTAAGAATTAAGTTGACATGAGACAGACTAACAGAAAAAAAATTCAAATTTAATTTCACGTGTATGGGATTCCCACTTACATTAGGGGTTCAAAAGCAGAAAGGCAAAATGAGGTATATACTGCCATCCTGTGCTAAAGAATGGGATAGGGGCCTGGGGCTTCAAGGGGGGGAGGAGGGCAATTCACAGGGCAATAAGAAGAGCAGATGTTTGGTAATTAGGTGTTCACGCTGCCATACAAATGAGTCACTCCGATAAAATTTACCTCTGATAATAATTCTAACTCTGGAAAAGATCTCCAATTTATATTCCTCTAGGTACTAAAGGGAGGGGCAAAGGTTTCTCTTGGGACCACAAGATCTCCATTTGAGCCTTCAGGTCAAAATTATCCACATTTTGGGGATTCTTGCTCAGAATACCTTCCGTGGCATCAGTGGGAGTACGACAAGTAAAAATGAAGACATTAGCCCAGGGAAATGGCATGATTTACCAGCATTACTCAGAGCGTCTCTCCCTACACATCTTTATTATGTTTTCTTTTTAGCTTATGTCCTGGCTCTGTGGCTAAGCATTGCTACCTTTCATTTTTCCCCTGCTCCTTTCTCAGTTAAACTTCTGTGGTTTGGGGTATTTCTCCTCTTTCACTATCTTTCACATCCAATCACTCATCAGGCTGTACCCTTTTTAGCTTCAGATATTTTTCAGATTGTCTCCTCTTTTTTATCCTCAGTGTTCCTTAATCAGACCTTTATTATCCTTTGCCATAATTATTGTAAGAGATTTCCTATTGATTACCCTGTCTCTACTTTGGTGACGTTACAATCCTTTCTCTATTTAGCTGCCATCGTCCTCTCTTTACCCTGTCACTCTCCAGGATGAAGCCCTTGCTCCCAAAGAAGACTCATATTGCTCACCATAATCTGGCCTCTCCTTCTCCCTTCAGGGCTCTCTCTGCTTCAACATCGAATTCCTCAGAGTTCCCAACACAGGTATGGCCTTACTTTCTTTCCTTTGGCCCATGACGTTTCCTATTTTGTGAATACTATCCTCTGCAGTTGGCTAAGTTCTCTTCACATTTCCCGATTTATTTCAGCTTTCCTGTCCTCTAGGAAGATGTCCTTATGCTTCTGTCCATGGCAGGTGACATGTTCTTTCTCTGTGCTTCTATTTCACTGTACTTCAAGATCTTACATTGTTACTATTTATAGCTCCTTTGACCACTTTGTCCTTCTCTCTTGAAGACATGGATGGAGTCTTAGTCCTCTTTAAATTGACAGCATCTGGCAAAGTGCTTGCTGATAAGACAACTGTTTATTGAATGATTGAATAAATGAATGAATGTTTATATGGCTTCACTCTTATCAGCATTACATCTACAGGCACGCTTGAGTCATTCATTGATCAGCAATGGACTTCGTTTTAACTCTCTTTTCAAAGGAATCTCTTTGGTTTCTCTCATGGAGAATCTTCTTTTACTTCGACACCTGACCAATGAGTCACACCTCAGCTGTAATGAAATTTTCCTTCTACTGCCAATTCTCTGTTCCTCATGGAAGGATCCATGTTAAAACTTTTTACTTTATTCCCTTCAGACTATTGTAATAGTTTTTTGGCTGGTGTCCCAGCACACATAATTAACAGACTTCAGTTGGTATGAAATGTTGCTTCTAAAATCCAATCCAACACTAGATCAAATAAGCACATAACTCTGGTTTTTGTGTCATCAAAATTAGAGATGGAAAATTATTATTAGTTCCGCATAGACCCATTCCTCTGGGGAATTAAGGCAAAATTATTCCCCTCTGGTGTTTTGTCCACTGAGTTTAAGTGAATCAAGCAACAGGTCCTCTACTATTTCCCTTGGGAGATTCTTTCACTGTCAAATAGAAATGATTAAAAAGAAGAAGAAAAAGACTAAAAAAAAAAACACCCTTCAACTTATATTAGGTTTTCTTAACTTTTCTCTTTCTAGCCTCTGCTCGATTGCATTCTGAAGCATCTGTACATGATGGAGTGTATCTTTTGGCCAAAAGGTTTATTTTCCTTTGTGATGCTCATTGAAGGCATTGCTTTTATAATGACCCATTTAGTCCCAGTCACTTGGAAATGAGTTAAATACTGCCTCCTTCACACAGTCTAAATTGGTTTAACATCTTTCAATGCAAGTTATTTGTGTAATTCCCTGCACATGCTAATGTGTACACCTCAATCTGACTGCATAGACATCAGGTCCAAACAAATGATTTCAGGGGCCCAGGAGTGAATTACTATTGATCTATTAAATAGACTTAAAATGCTTGTTTGAATTTGGAAGTCATTTGCAATCAGCCACATTTTAGTGAAAGGTTTAGTCTAGGAATGACTTAGTAGGAGGAGGCAAAGCCATTGCCTAACTACCTCTAGGGATCAGTATTCCAAGAAGTTTCCCTGAAGGTTTTGATGACTAGCAGGCTTTGCTATGAGACTTGATGTCAGTTTTCTCCATTAAAATAATTCTTGAAATCAGATTATGGTCATGGGGGAGAATTGTCCCATGAAAATCTCTCCACAGTTACAATATACATTCATTAGGGAGGAGATTAACACAGGGGAAAGGAAACTTGCTGGAATCTGAAGCTAAATGGACTTCCATTGAAATACCAATTCTTCCACTGTCTAGTGAAACATTAAAAACGTTATTTGGCTTTCTAAATCTCTGATTTCTCATTTAAAAATTGGGAATAGTAAAATAATACTTAAGTGATTGTTGTGGGGATTAAATGAAATAACATATGTAGTATATCTTGGCACATGGTAGACACTCAATAAAATTTTTCTTTCTTTCTTCCCTTCCCTAGTCTTGTTAAGAAGACTATTCTACTATATAAATCAACGAAGATGTGTTGGAAAATGTAGATAAACATCTGCGATAAATTTAATATATATTTTAAAGAGATAGGAAATCAAGGTAGAGTTTATGTTTAATTATTGATAAATTACCACAAATGTCATTAAATCGAAAGTTCCATATAAGTTTAAGCTACTACGGTTACTGGTAATATAATGTACTTAGTGATTCATCACATCCCTTAATAGCTTCCTCTTCACCAATAAAACCCTTTAAACTTTTTTTCCAATGTATCTTTCTATAGCCTCAAATATTATTTGGGGCACCTGAAACTTGCCTGTTTGTGTCAATAGTATGTAAATGTATCATTATAAAAAGTGATCTCATATGTTCTGGAGGCCTTTTCCCCCCCTCTTATTTACAATCAATAATAATAATTTTCAGTAATATTTTAATCAATAATATTAATTAAGTTCTTGGAGCAAGCAAAGTGTGTGTGTGTGTGTGTGTGTGTGTGTGTGTGTGTGTGTGTGTGTTGTTTTGGGGGTGCACAGGAGTGTTGAGCAAAAAGTTGAAGAAGGAAGCATTATGCCATTTAATTGGATCCTGTCTCCAAAGCTTCCATCACCCTCCAGGCTGGTTTTTGAGATCCTTGAAGCTTTATTATTTATTTTGTGTTACGGTGTATCTTTCTTCGTTGCTTAAGTAAAAGACAGTGGATTCTTTGGACTTACAATGTGGGTGTGGTATGGGGGGTGCAGCAGAAGTGTCCCAGCCTTACACTACCAGATGGATTTCTTGCTAGTCTGGGCCAAGACTGTAGGAAGCCAGTTTGATTAAGGTCCTATAGGAAATCCAGGAGAGGATAAACTGCTGTGTGGGTTGTGGTCGTTAGTACGTGAGCTATAAAAAAGCTGGTGGTGTCAAGGATTTCTAGATTGTGTTGCAAGCTAAGTTATGATTCAGTAAAGAGAATCCATCCTTTTTTCACTCTCTGATTTGTTTTCCCACCCCAAAAAAGTTTTTTTTTGCTGCCTTAGCATTTAAGTTGCATGTTATATTTTAAGAGGTTTTCTAACTTTTTTTTCCTTAAATAACTCTGTGAGACAGATCAAAATCAACCCTGGTTGAAGAAAAATAGTTCCTAGAGGCAGATGTTTACTTTAACTTGTTTCTACCTAGAAATAAGCTCTGATCCCATTAAAAGAAGTGTCACAGCAGTATTAATTTGGTTATTTTTACATAAATCTGCATTAATATCCAAGATCCTACTCCAGGTATGCAAAATAAAGTAGCATTAATTAATTAGTGCTACCTCTGTCAACCACATTCAAGCCCAAGATTCAAAGCGTGAAAGTGGCTGAAACACACAACAGGTATATAAACCAATTAGTGCTAATTCATGCTTAGAGGAGATGCATAAAGCAAGTTTCCATACACGCACACACAAAGGAGGATGTCGCAAACAGATACCCTCATGTTTGTAGGTGGAAACAGGACCACACCTTTTCCACTCCTCCCTGCCCCTCCCATCCCAAAGAAATGCGCCGCAGATAACAAACACTCACAGGCTGGAGGGACAGAGAGCCTTTGTCAAGAACTTAATAAAGCTCAGATATACAGTTTTTCAAATTGTATTATTTTAGTTTTTAAATATGCCCCACTCTCAAAAACTCAGTGCAGAATTAAATGAGGTGGGGGTCGGGAGATGAATTGCTCTCCATTGGTATATTGTGGGGGTGTGGGGGGTGGTTCGGAGAGGGACGCAGAGGGAAGGGAAAGACAAGGAAGGAAGGAGGCAGCAGCGACGAATTCTAAGCAGTAAGCAAGACAGAAATCCTCCAACGGCTGTCTATATACTTTGATTCACTAGAGCAGACAATGTTACACGGGGAGAGACTAGAGAACAGAAGAGGACAACACTTTGGGGAAAACTGTAATTTATGAAAACAACAAAGAAAAAGTGCCCGTGAAGGAGATTAAAAGCAACTTTTCCTTTTCCTGAATATCCTCCACCTTCTTAACTTTCGTAGTAACAACACAGCACATAACTCAAGAGTGTGGTCATCCCCATCCTGGACCATCGTTAACACCTTTTCTCTGAGGTCTGGACTTTGGAGAAAAGTTAGAAGCAACTTAACTTTCACCAATGGGAGAATTAAGAAAGAGCTTGTATTAAAATTCTCATATGAACATTATACAGCAGGTAAATTGAGTGAACTAGACCTACATTTATTAACAAGGAAAAAAACCTCAAAAACGTAAGGATGAATGGGGAAAAATGTGCAAAATGATATATCCAGTATGACACCATGCATATAAAGTTTAAAAACTAAAAAAAAAAAAAATTAGTTATCGTCATGGATACATACATAGGAATGGGAATGATAAGCAGGAATTTCGGAATAGAGGTTACGTTCAGAAAGAGTAGAGGGAATGGGATTGGGTAGAGCTGATACACGGGCTACAGCTCTGTCTACAATACCATATTACTCCCTTTCTTTTCTGTAAGAATAGAACTTCCACCTGAGTTTAAAAGGGCACTTGGCTGCCCTAGCTAGAGATTATGTTTTCTGGTCTTTCTTGCAGCCATTGTATGCTCATATGACTAAGTTCTTGGTAGCGTGATTAGAAGTGATGTGTGTGACTTTCCAGCCATTTCCTTAGAGGAAATTGCTGTCTCTGCATCTTCTTCCCCTTTCGTAAGTGCTGGAATATGGGCATAATACTGGTAATCTACTCTCAACACTGAGAACATGGACAGTACACCGGGGCAGGGGTCCTTGGGCCGATGGCCTCATCTGATGCATATAATAGTAATTCATTAATGTTCATTCTTATGTCTCATTTTGTTGTGTGAATACACCATGGTTTATCCTGTTGATGGACATTGAGATCATTTCCTGTTTGGGGCTATTAAGAATATCCTTATATAAGTCTCCTTCCTCAAAGATTAGAGTTTCTCTGTGGTATGTTCTGTCTTTAGTCTGTTTGGGCTACTATAACAAAAATACTGTAATCTGGGTGGCTAATAGACAAACATTTATTTCTCACAGCAGGCTGGGAAGTCTGAGATCAAGGTGACAGCAGAGTCAGTGTCTGATGAGGACCCAGCTTCCAGATGGCCATGGTTCCTCTGGCTCCTCACATGGCAGAAGGGGCAAGCGAGCTTTTTCTAGTTGCTTTTTAAGGGCCCTAATCAGTGAAGGATCCAGACTCATGACCTAAATCACCTCCCAAAGGCCCTGCCTCCTAATATCATCAGCTTGGGAATTAGGTTTCAACATATGAATTTGGGGGAGACACAAACATTCAGACCATGGCATATATATTTAGGAATGGAACTGATGAATCATAGGATATGTCTATGTTCAATTTTCCTTAGTACCATCAGAATAAACTTTTTTCTAAGTGGCTGTAACAATTTAAATCATCACCAGCAGTGTGTCAGAGATACCTTGTTTTTGATTAAATTTTAATTTTTTAATTTATCATCATTTTAATTTTCACAGTATCAATTATTCACTTTTTTACTGTGATCTTAGTTTACATTTTTCTGATTACCAATGAGGATAGGGATTTTTTTTTTTTGCAAAAGGGCAGTGCTGTTTTTATTCAACTGTCTTATCACAGAACTACCAGAACATATATGGCAGAATCAGGAAGGTCCCCGTCCTGGCTTCGGCGAGAGCAGGCAGCATCTCTCTCCCCGCCACAGCCCTGCGGGGACAGTCACCTAGTGCAGGACAAGGCAGCGGGTGTAGCTCTGCACAGAGAGCCTGGCCTGAGAGGGGGAGTCTGGACTTGGCTAATATTGTCCACTCTGAGCACCATACTGCAGCTTTTAAATAGCAGGACATCCTCCTGCCCCACTACCGGGCCCTCAACAGGACTGTCCAGGAACCTTCTGCCCAGCAGACCAGGAGGGTCGTGAACGGAGGTGACCACTCAGAGGGAGATGGGCCACCTTGGAAACGGTTGGGGGAGCTACTTTTCCCCAACACTCCTGGCGGGGGTGGGGGGGGGGCAGCTGTCCCTGGGCTAAAGTTCTCAAGGGGAAGCAAGGCTGAAAGCAAAGCTGTGGCAAGCCCGGAAGGGACACCAGGCTTCCTAAGAACCTAGGGGTGTGGGGAGGGGAGCCCTGGGAGGCTCAGACGTGCTCCGTGGGGCCGGGGCCGCCGGCATGGGAGTGGGCAGGGGCCGCAGCCTGCAGGGGGCCAGCGCTGGGCTCCGGGGACGCCAGCACAGGGACCGAGAGGCCATCTGCAGAGTCTGTGTCGAGGTCCAGCCTCCAGTACGCTTCGCACAGAGGCAGGTCATTAGCTTCGCAAAGACTTGAGCTTTTCCACCACCAGAAACCCAGGGAGAGACAGAAGCAGGCAGAGACTGACGGAAGCCTGGGCGGGGTGCGGGGGCGGGGAAGCAAGATAGGAGCAGTTACGAAAACACAGACCACACCCCAAACCTGCCTTTCCCCTCCTCTTCTCTGTGCTAGCCCCTCTCTACGCAGGCCTGGCTGGGGGGGGGGGGGCGCGTCTGGGGCTGCCCTTGCTTCAGGGTCCAACACAGCATCCTACAGGAGGGGCCCTTCCAGGACCAGCCACCAGCAGGCTCTGTGACCTTGGCAGGTCCCTCTGACTGACCAAGTGTATTTCCCAACTGACAGCCACAAGGCTGAGCCAGCCCGTGCCGCCACCTCCTATCCCGGCTCCAGCTGTCCAGAGCTCGCTATGGTCTCTCCCAGTCACTACACTTTGCGAGGACCCCAACAGCAGATACCCCGTCTTGTTTTTGTTTTCGGGTTCTCCGCCCCGCAGGGACTCTGCCCGAATCAGGACAGAACCAGGGGCCCTGGTGTTCTGTGCGGCACCACTGTACCAGCTGTGCGGCCGACAGGCCCGCAGGCCCCCTGAACTCGAGTCTCCCTGCCTCTAACACAGGTCAGCAGCGTTGGCCTGCCCAGGCACGGGAAGGCGGGAGTGAGGATGCAGGTGAGCAGTATGACTCACTACGGCTGTCCAGGGGTGACTAGAGCTCAGAGGTCCCACCCCTATCTGACCCCAACCTCCCTCCCTCTCTTGCTTCTTCTGCCTTCAGTGGTTTGGGCACAGAGCGGCATCCCAAGGAGAGCAGAGGGCAAGAGGTAGAGAAAGAGCGAGTCACGAGCAGAGAGCGGGCGAGTGTGGACACCGGCATGTGGGGCATGGCAACCTGTTGTTGGCTTTTGGGGAGGGGCACAAAGCCCAGCAGCTGTGACTCAACTGAGCCCTGGCCTTACACAGGTATTTACAGACGAGGGAGGAACTCAGCCTCCTAAGGCACCAGGGACAGCAAGGACCCCCCTGGGTGAACCAGAGACTAGCACGGCAGGACGTGGGAAGCCTGGCACTCAGGCCCCTGGGTTTCCTGCAGTTTTGTCAAAGTGACTTGGGGCAGGTCCCTCACCACCACCCCTAACCCGGCCCTCAACTTCGAGAGGCAGGACTAAATTGTCCTGTAACCACTCAGTCCACAAGCCCGGTCCTTGGGGGCAGCAGGAAACAAACATAGGGAGGTGAAGGGATTCTGCAAAATCCACGGGGCTGTGAACCAGGTCCCTGGCATGGTCTGAGACACAGACAGCACCCCCACCCCAGGGACCCACTCCAGACCCTTCTCTGAAGGCCTGGTGTGTACGAGGTGTTTGCCGCCATGTCTGCTGAGCCGATGGGTATCAGGGACGAGAGGTGGCCCCAGAACTCTCTGGAAAAGTCTGGAACCACTCCGGCTGGACAGTGGTACTGTCCCTTCCCATAGAGGCCAAGATGGCCAGGGACAGTGAGGGCTGGCATTGAGTACAGGGCAGGGAAACCAAGGCCCAGACCACAGACCATGCTGGCTCTGGGCATCTGTGGCCCCAGCATGGCCTCCACGGGGAAGAAAGGATCACTTGAAAAAGCCACCACAGGAAGGACACGTTTGTCTGGGCAAGGGCATGAGGGGGCACCGCTGCGTTTGAACAGAGACTTGACTTTCTGAGCTAATGGGAACAAAGGTATAAGGCTTCCCCGTCTCCAGTTTCAGTTCCCCCATGTATATTTATTACACCTGGACTCTAATTTCTCAGGATCCCTTGGGCTCAGACGTCTCAGGTTTCAGGATTCCAAGTGGTACACGCGGGCTGGGGTGACAGATCTTGCCCACTGCTGTATCCCTGGAGCCCAGCATGGGCCTAACATGTTGGCAGGCTCTGGTCTGTGAACCACGCTGGGCTGAACAGGAACTCAGTGGTCTGGGTACCCCAGGCCCAGCTCTCAAGGCCATCCTCTGCTCGGGTTTCTTCCTCCTTCCCACCCCCACACCACTGTGGACCCTGACACACACGCTGAAGATTCGGGGATACGCACATGGAACCGCATCCCTAGGCAAGCACTGGCATCCCGCACATTCGGGGCATGAGCCTGGGCTGCCAAGAGAAGCTAGCCCAGGCCTGGCTGGAACGTTTAAATATTGACTAAGAGAAGCACACAGGCCCAGAGTGAGGCAGTCGACAGCCCCAGCACGAATGCTGGCTCTGCCCTCGGTTCTGGGGCTTGGCCCACCCAAACCCTGAAGTTCTGTGACTTTCATCCTGCTGCCCAGGGCCTGGCAGGCTGCGTAAATTGTCCATCAATCGCTCTGACCGTGAGCTCTGCTCTGAAACCCAGGCACGTGTCTGTGCTGCCAAGACCAGGAAGGGTTTGCAAAAACAGGGCCTTCGGGCCCCCAGCTGTGCTCTGCGCAGGGTCCAGCCCTATCAGTACCTGGACGAGTAATACTCCTCCTCTAGCTCATACAGGTCGATGGAGATCTCATCCCGCAGGGCAATGAGCTTCCTGTCACACTCCTCCTGCAGAGCTCGCAGCTGCTGGTTGCGCTGGTCAGTGGCCTCATTCACCGACGGGAAGTCATTGAGGATGAGGAACTGCTTGAGGTCAGACACCAGTTTCATCAGGGACTCACCGGCTCGGACAATGTTGGTAGCTCGAACGTGCATCTTGTAGTTGTCCTGCTCGCCCTGAGTGGCCCTTGACACTTGCATCTCGTCCTCGATCTTGGCGGTCTTGATGATCTCGGTGAAGTTGTCCATATGGACTTGACATCTCCTTGAGCCGCTTGTTATAAGACTGCAGCAGCGTCTCCTTGCTCTGCGGCAGGGCTCTCTGCTGGGCCATGGCGGGGCCTCAGGCAGCGGAGGCGGCACCCTCTGCTCCAGACCGGGGCCCCGGAGGGCCGCCGCGCCCACAGCCGGCTGGCTCCGGGGGGAGGGGGGGGGCTCGGCCGGGACCACCTTCCCTCCCCCCCGCGCGCCCACGCGCTCCGGCAGCGGGATTTTTTTTTTTTTTTTAAGACTTTATTTACTTGACAGAGCACAGGGGAGCAAGAGCAGGGGGAGGGGCAGAGAAAGAAGGAGAAGCAGACTCCCTGCTGAGCAGGGAACCCCGACAGGGGGCTCAATCCACCCTCCCCGCCCAGATCCTGGCCAGGAGACTGGAGTCCCAAAGGCAGACACTTAACCCCCCTTAATCAACTGAGCCACCCAGGCACCTCCCCAAGGATAAACATCTTTGCATATACTTGGGGCTATTTGCCTTTGCTGGGAAATGCCCATCCACATTTCTGCTAATTTTTTCTATCGTGTTGTCTTTTGCTTATTGGTTCTACATATAAATCCTTTGTTAAAAATATGTGTAGCAAAAGTCTCCTGTTCCGTGATTTGTCTTTCTTTTTTTTTTTTAAAGATTTTATTTACTTATTTATTTGAGAGAGAGAGAGAGAGAGCATGTGGGGAAGAGCAGAGGCGGAGGGAGAGGAAGAGAGAATCTCCAGCAGACTCCATGCTGAGCACGGAGCCCAACTAGGAACTGGATCTCAGGACTCTGAGATCAAGACCTCACCAGGAACCAAGAGTCAGCAACTTAACCGACTGAGCCACCCAGGCACCCCTCTGTGATTTTTCTTTTTAACTCCTTATGTCTTTTGATGAATTCAAGTTTTTAGATTCAATGTGGCAATATACCAATATTTTACTATATGGTGTGCCAGTTTTATTATCGTTTAAGAAATCCCTGCACTCTGAGGTTGCAAAGATATTCTATATTTTATTCTATAATTTCCATAGTTTTACCTTTCATATTTGCCTTAAATCTACAACTAGTAACTGATTTTTGGAAATGATATGGGTTAAGAATCAAATCTAATTAATTTCCATGTAGATAACCAATTGTCCTAGACCCACTGATTTAATAACAATTATTCTCTCCCCCCCCCACTGATCTCTGATTCTTGCTCCAGGTTATTTGTGTGGGATTATTTTTGGAAACTATCTTTTCCACTATTCTACTTATCTAACCCCATGCAAATGCCACATGTTCCTATGATAACTTTAATGGAAGTGTTGGTGTCAGGATATATCTCCTTCTCCTCTTCTAATGGAAGATTATTTTGAAAAGTCTTGTTTCTTTGCTATTTTATCTTACCTTCAGAATCAGATTGTCATCTTGTTCCATTGTATTTGTAGATCCCATTGTTCTTATAGATTAATCTGGGGGATAATTTTGGCTCCTGTTCTCATTTTGTTTTTAAGTTTAGGTAAACACCCTTCTTTTGTATAACTTGATCATAAGCCTGACTTTTATACGTTTTTGTTTTATAGAGGTTATAATCTTGATTCAAAATTAAACAGAGCAAGTAAAGAGGTAATCGGTAAAAAATGGTTTAAAAAAAGAAAGGAAAAGAGTTTTGGTTGTTGCTTAAAGGAGAAATTTATACATTCAGGAAAAAAAAATACCTTAGATGGAAACAATGGAAGTGCAAGTCCTAAAGGAAAAACGTGAGGAGCAAAGCATGTGCTTGATCTTGAAGAGCGAGGTAAGGAAGTAGAGGCCATGCTGGCTACCAGCTGGCCCAGATTGGTGTAGGATGGCTCAGCTGCATTTTGGAGCACTCCCTGAGGGAGAGAGCAGAGGATCCTGAGGTAAATACTGAGGGTGGGAAAGAATGAGTTCATTATGTAAATAATAGTTGCAAGCCAGATGTTCATAGCTTGGGTATACCTTACTTGCCTAAGGCAGTTGTACAATGCATTTTGAGCAAGTTTTCATATCCTCAGGGGCCTTGCTATCAAATTCCAAAATTACTCCCTCTCCTCAGACAGCTTTTCTCACAACTGCTGAAAAAAGAAACTGTTAGGAGGCCTTCACATTGAGGAAATGCTGGTAAAGTGTGTTGCATGCAAACAGGAACATAGTGGGAATTGAGCAATTCAGATAATTATTGTCATGAATGTTGGACTGTGTAAGAAAAAAAAAAGAAAAGATCTTGCTTTTCCGTGTTTGTATACTGAAGTACATAAAATGAAAAAAAAAAAGAATGCCATGAACCTAATTTTTTAAAAAACTAAATAGGCTTTTAGCTGCTCAGATCCCATAAAAATCAAAAGGACAAATGTGACTTAAACTTGCTTTACTGAAGCAAATTTTCACAACCTGGCATTTAAAGTGAGCTTTGGGGCTCTCAAATAATCCCACAGGCATGTAAAATCTGATACTATATCTGCATGTAAGTATTCTGCTCTGGGATTTGGAATCCCAATTGGCAACCTGGGAAAACCATATTACTTACACTTGCTCAAATAGTCTCTAATTAGTTCTTCTGACCCTCTTGTATACTAATAAATGGCCCATTACAGAACATTAAGACTGAATTCTTTCCATTAAAAATGATTTCCTTGCTAGTGAACATGATCTAGGTTTAATGTACAATGTTGGTTAACATTAGATTGTTCTAATGTACAGTGAATGCTTTCAGTATGAAGTGATTGTAGCACTAATTAGGCTTTCTGGTTCAGTCAATTAGCTGAGAGGGGGATGAGTCTTCCTACAGTGGTCTAAATATTGCTTATATTCTTAGTTTGTTTTTGGTCTATTACTTTTTGATCTAAAGAGCTGAAAGCTCTAATGTGAAATTGTATAATGAGCCTTGGAAAATTATGAGCCTAAAGAGACTTTCATATCACCTCATCAGGTCAATTTTCAAGTTTTATTTGGTTAGTGGTACAAACAGTCTGATGCCATAAGAACTTCTGGGATTCTGGCACATTCCTCAGAACTTCCGAGGTCCCCTTGGCACCTAGTGCAGTGTCCCACATAGTAAGACTACATGGTAGATTAATATCATTAGATGATTCTGAGGAACTGGCCATTAATATTTCTGAAATGCTTATCTAATCAATCAATATACAAATATTTATTGGGCATCTATATGTGCCCAGAACTGTGCATGACAGGCCCTAAGGAAAATTTAAAAAAATGCATTAATAAGGCTCTGTGAAACAACACCATAGGGATTAAATTATATTTTATTATTTTAGATACTTATAATTATCTTAGATTAGGAGTATCCCCAAAAAACTGGGTCATAGGCTTACTAACCATATGTGAATCAGAATGTTCACTAGGAGGTCAGGGAAGATTTTAATACAAGCACATTTTTTTTTTCCTGAGTTGATATGGTGGGAATTGTACTCACTAAACTAATATTTATTGAACACCTGGCATGTGCCTAGCACCCTGCTAGGTTCTAGGCACATAGACAGAGAGTTATGACTGCCTTTTAGAAGAGCATGGTCACATGGAAAAGAGGGAGACATACAAATAAATATTCTGGTTAAATGGACTAAGCATCACCATAGCTGTGATTATAGTTTTAGACAGACTGACCCCATCTCCCTGCTGAGCTGGGCTTTGCTCATCCAGATGGAGAGGCAAGAAGTCTATGACTGGACAGGGATAGCAGGTGAAGCCAAAGGAATTGGTCAAGGATGTTGAATAAATAGGAAAGTACAGGGAATTGGAAGTAGATGCAGGAAAGAGGAGGTACTTGTTGAATGGTATGAGGTCTGGTGGAGCCTTGGGGACTTAGCACTCAGCATTGCAAGGGCTTCCTACCTGCTCTTCTTATTTTCAGCCTGAGCTCACGATTATCAAGGGCATTTCTTCTCAGAATATTGCCCATTTATACCCTCCTCTCCAAGGTCACCCAATTTTTTTAAGAAAATAAACCCAGTCTCCTTATTTTGGCTTTTGAGATCTTCTACAGTTTGACAGCAACATGCAATTTTGGCTCACAAAAATGGCATTTTTATATGTTTCAACCACCTAACTTTGTCTCTCTCTACTCCATAAATAGGCTCAACTTTAGTCAAGTTGGACTCCTCTGTTGTATCTGTGTCTTTTTCAAAAATTCTGCTCATCACTAACAGCCCTTTACTGGAGCTGACAGCCCTTTCCTGGAGCTAACAGCTCCTATGTGATGTTCTTCCTGGTCCTCCTTCATCCCTGTCCACAGGGAGATTCTTCCTCACTTGAACTCACACTGTAACTTATTTCTCTCTATTGTGTCTTTGGCTTTACATTATTGTTATTTATGTACATGTATGCTTTTAATCTGTTTGATTATAAGAGAACCTTATTGTACTCAACTTCTGGTCTTTTTTCTCACTCTGCTTATGAAGCCAATGTCCATCTCGTCAGTTCAGATGAAAGAATGAACACTAGAGATCATATCACCCCAGGCGCAGCTGGATCAATCAAGGAACCTATAGGAATGCAACTCCACTAGCTTACAAGGTGTTAATCAGCACCACCCTAAAGATAGAGTCACCAGATGTACCTAATGAAATCTCTAATGTAAAGAATAAAGATATTTTTCAGATTCCAAGTCTCCTGAGATGGAAAAGACCTGCGGGGCACCAGAAGAAATGACACCAGAGCATCTGCTAATATGACCTTATGGGCCCCCAATCAGTGGCTTCCACCTTCTCAGAAGATCCCTGCCCCAAATTTTGCCCTTAAAAACTCTCACTTCCAAGTCATCAGAGAGTTGGGGACTTTTGAGCATTAGCTCCCCATTCTCTTGGGTGGCTCCACGCCAATAAATAGCCTATCTTCTTCACTGCAAAAGCTCAGTGTCAGTTTTTATTGGTTTGCGGAGCACTGAGTAGAGGAACTCTCGTTTGGAGCGGTTACATGGACAGCAATCTGCATAAGGTAAGACCATAAATACCAGTTACAAAAGGTAGAACTGAGTGCTGGATGGGGTTGATAGGGAGAGACTTGAAAATCCCAGACAGAAGATAGGAGAGATGGGGAGATGTTCAGTTGTCATCTTCTGGAAGACTGATAGAAGAATCCCTCTTGCTCTCACTCTCTTCCTCTCTCATTCTGTCACATGTGTGTCCGTGTGTGTGTATGTGTGTGTGTGTGTGTTTGAGAGTCTTCTAAATATTTAAATTAAGATTAAGAAGTCTCTCCTAAAAGCATTAATAGTTGCAACTATGCAAAACCATTATAACCTTCTTATTTATTGTGTAATGAGATTGACAGCCTCATTTAAACGTTATAAATAATGCAAAATGCCTTTTTTGGGGATTCTACTATACAATTTTCCAACAGTTTCAATTAATGAATACAAATTATTTTCAATGCCAGTGATTTCTGAGAATGATTTGACCCTAAAGATTTTTTCGTTCCCCACTTGCATAATAAAAATGTTGTAAAGAAACATTTTATATACATATATATCTTAAGGAAATTATTTAGGAGTGCAGCAGAATATTTATGGATACAGACAGAAACTCTGAATTCAGTTCTTGTGTGATGAAAGATATGTATGAAAAAAGTAAAAGGAAACATGAGGGGGAAATAAAACAGCACATACATTCAAATAAAAGGTGCTAATCTGTATCTGCTAACACATTTCCAGAGATAGCTAGCTTACTACTCATGGTGCTCTTTTCATACCTGTAGGAGATAAGCATTTTTTCAGATGTGGAAACAGGCCTAGAAAGATCACGTAATATGTTCTCATTTTGTCTCTTGCTTGCTCTAGCTTTTGCTCTCTCTTTCCTCATTTAAAGAAAAACTCAGTATGAAGAACTCACTACTCCATACTCATCCTCTATACTCTTGCTCTATTCTATTTGCTGGCCAACCTTTTAACCCCAGGGTCTACTCTAAAGTAGCGAATTGTTCAGAGGCAGACACTTAATTAAATTAGGCAAAATTTCTTTTGTTTTAATCCCTTCTCTTTCTCTGCTTATTCTACCTAGCAGCTCTAAAATAGAGTTACTGATCTTCATGGAATCTAGGCTTTATATCTATATTATTATTCCTGTTTTACTGATAAGTAAAAGGAGGCCCAGAAAATTTATGAGACTTCCCCAAAGTCACTGGGATTCTGGGATTACAGGTTGAATTGTATCTCCCCACTCCCTGCCCCTCCACCCCTGCCTTCATTCATATCCTGAAGTCTGAACTCCTAGTACTTAAGAATGTGAGCTTATTTGGAAAGAGGGTTGTTGCAGATGTAATTAATTACATTGAGATGAGGTCATACTGGAGTAGATGGGCCCCTCATCTAATATGACTGGAGTCCTTATAAAAGAGGGAAAACTGGGAACAGATGCACATCCAGGTTAATCGCTATGTGAAGATGAAGACAAAGATTGGGGTGATGCCTCTATTAGCCAAGGAATTCCAAAGCTGGACAGCAAACCACTAAAAACAATGGGCGGGAGAGGCATAGCACATAATTCTTCCTCAGAGTTCTGAGAAGGAACCAACCCTGCCGACACCTTTATTTTGGACTTCAAGCTTCTAGAGCTATGAGACAATACGTTTCTGTTGTTTAGCTGCCTAACTGGTGGTACTTAGTTATGGTAGCCCTGGCAAATGAGTACAGACTCCAGCCCAGGTCCTGTGCTCTTTCTGCTATATCACAGCTGCATTTTCTGAAGAGATGTCTCTGACTTGGGCCTTCAAGTCTAGGTTAAGTTATTGCGAAACACAGAAGAGGAAGTCACTTCTTTTGTCTGGGTGTCCCAGAAGGTTTTGCTGAAAAACTGTCATTTGTTAGGTAGGGGCTTTGATCACAGAGTTGCAGTCCATCAGATGTAGGCAGATTGAGGTAAATTCCAGGGAGCAGGAACAACAGCTCTTGCATTCAAAGATAGGAAAAGGGGAGCAGAGTAGATTAGAAAAAAAAGATTAGAGAAAGTAGATAGATGAGGAAAATTTCCTAAGTAGGCTTCTAGGCATGTAGAGTTTTTAATACTTTAGGAAAACTTATAAGGGATTGATATGTTTTAGTAAAACAGTTCTGATCAAAAGAGGCCATAGGAGGCTGCTCATGGTTTTTGTAGTAGACCCACGTTATGCATCAGCCCAGGTCCACCTACGTCCATCTGTCCCCAAACCCAGCTTCTACTATTTGCCTCTCTCCCTGGCCTGAGCAGCCCCAGCAATGTCACGAAGCAGGCTCGTGAGCCTCTGCAACAGCTACAATCAATCATTTCATCTCCTACCACCACCAACTGACTCAACCTCCTCTGGAGCAAGGTCAGCCTCCCGCACAACCTTCATAGCTGCATGAGATATAAATCTCTGTCTGTGGCTTTAACAGTGTGTTTTCACTTGGTAAGGAGGTGCCTAAGCCTATCGTTGTCTTTTACTAAGGCCTCCAATGCCCTGAGAAATCATTATCCTACATAACAATCCTCATCATTATCAGTGCCTCAAGTACAGCGGACAGTTCCTTTCCTGATAATACCTTGCTTTGCATATGTATTCGTTTCCCAATTAACCAGAGGAATAAGCTTTAAGAACTGGAATGCCACTGCTTCTAGGGATCCTTATATGTATACTTCAGACCAGTGGGCAATTCTACATCAAAATTCCATTCCGAGTCTGCTGCCTAATGTTACCCCTCATATAGCTGTGCTAGCCTATCTTAGAAACTGAGGCAAAATATGCATGCTGGTGTTTTATTTGGCGGGGGGAGTGGAGATGAGGCATGAGAGCCTGGGAAAGTAGGAGTGAAGGAGAAGGCAAGCGAAGCAGGAGATGAAATAAAGCAAATGTAAGGTGAGCTGCTTACAGTATCTAACAAAAAACCAAAACCCCGCAGCTGACTGGCAAGGCTGAATAACACTTCTGCTCAGAACTTGTCAAAAACAGAAAGCAGTTTATCTGCCAATACTTCCCTATCTTCTGTCTTTAATTGGCCAAAATGCTACAGGTGTTGATTCCCATTTACCTTTGGGTTGTGTTACCTGGTCTCCATGTACAGTTGGTTCCCACTATAATAGCAGAGGATGTAAATACAAGGTGGATTAGTTGTGCTATACTGTGACTTTCATCCAGCATTGTTCTTGATACTCCGGTACTTCTCTAATGGGCCTATAAATAGAGAGACCATGGTGGCAGCAAGGGAGTCTTAAGATGAGTTCAACAACAGGGTCTTCCACTTACTAAGGCAATCAAGCAACCAACGCTGCGGAATGTACAATCTGGCAGCAGCTATGACTGGTACCCCTTGTAAGCCACCATATTTTGGGGGCCAGCCACATGATCACAGGTCAATCACATGGAACGCCTTCCATCTTGGAGAAGACAGTAACTCATCCTTACCAGAACTGATAATAGATGGAAGCATATGAATTTCTCAATATATGACCATTTTTGTGTGACATAAATGACAGTTTTATGTGGTTCAACAAAATGCATTATTCTGGATGTGGCTGTGGCAGACAGAATGATGCTCCCCCCTCCCCAAACATGTCTATGTCCTAATTCCTGAAACCTATGAGTATGTTAGCTTACATGGTAAATGGGAATTAGAGTTGTAGATGGAATTAAAATTTCTCATTAGCTGACCTTAAGATAGAGAGATTATCCTGGATTTTCTAGATGAGGCCAATGTTAACTGGATCCTTAGCTGTGGAAAAGAGAACCAGAAAGATGGCAGTGTGAGAAGGACTCAGCTCAACATTGATGGCTTGGAAAACAGAAGAAGGGGACCACGAGCCAAGGGTTGTGGGCAGCCTCTAGAAAGTGGAAAAGGCAAAGAAACAGATTCCTCCCTAGAGCCTCCAGAAAGGAACGCACCTTGCCAACACCTTGATCTTAGACCAGTGAAATCCACGTTGGACTTCTGATCTTCAAAACTGTAAGATAGTAATTTGTGTTGTAGATCATTAATTGTGGTGACTCGTTATAGCTGCAACAGGAAACTAAAATGGTGGGATTGTTTTTCTTCCTGGCAGTACCCATACCGGCATTACGTTCCAGTCCTTTACCAAAAAGCTTATCCATTGACACAGTATCCCACACAACATTGCCTTGGGCTAAGAGATCTATTTTTTTTTTTTTTTTTTTGGTAAGGGAGGTAAAATATTTGGCTCACTCCCCAGGTATTCATGTGTGTTCCTCATAATTTACGAGTAGGAAACTTGATAAACTATGGAATAGCCTGTTGAAGGCTTATTTAGGACAATAGCTTAGGGATAATTTTTGAGGGGGAAGGGCGGTATATTTGTTATACCTGCAACAAGTAGGTGGAGCCATGTCCCTGATAGCAAAAATATTTAGGATGAAGAATGAAAGGATAGGAATAGGATTTGTCTATTTTTATGACACTTTCATTCTCCCACTTACCTCTTATCCTAGAAAATGTAGGTTCTGTGAGGTTAGAACTGAAAGCTATAAATACTGCTTGGCCCCTATGTGGTTTCTGTGCAGTAGACCATGTCAAAAAAGGAATTACTCTACAGGCCAGGTTGATTGACCCTAACTACTCTTAGGATCCAGAGCTTCTACTACACATGAGAGCAGGAAGGAACATGTGTAGAAATGAGGGGATTTATCGAGCCTTTTCTTGGTGCTTGTGTGTCCTACAATTGTGAACGGGCAATTGTAGCAATCACAACCTGACAAGGATAAGGAAATTAGAGCTCAGACCCTTCAAGAAGGAAGGTCACCCACTCAGTAAGAAATACAGACCAGCTCAGGTTCTGGTCAAGGATGAACAAAATTGAAATGGGTAGGAGAAGAGAGATATGATACATGTCAGTATGGCTATAGGATCGGCCAAAGCTGCTGGGCATGTAGCTTGGGTTGTTAACCTCTTCCAGTCGTTGTAGGAGATGGCCAACTGGCACAACCTTGGATGACTGGATTTGTATGTCCCCTCTGGGGGAAGAAGTGAGAGCAACTTGTTTACATATAAGATCATATATTATTAGAGGGTGAGAGTAGAACTGAGTTGCACTGAATGAACTTTATCAGACTCAGTCAGTTGTGTCCCCACATCAGCTTGCCTCATCACCCCAACCTCAGGGAGTTGCCTTACTTTCTGTCCAGGTGGGTCCAAGCAACAGCTCACACCATGCCCTGCTGCAGTCTTAGTCACCTTATTTCCTAATACCACCAATTGCTTACAACTTCTCCAGGAGATGAGGGCTGGGCTTCTACACAAATGTCGTGCCACCCATTGTGATGGGGGCAGCCACAGCAGCTGTAGTGTTAGGTCCTACTGAGTGGATACCTAGAGGCTCCAACTTCTCCCGTGGCTGTCCTGAGGGATCCAGTAACCAAGATGGAAGTATGGGAAAGTTAAAGTCCAAGAGATGGACTTTGGCCAGCGAGAGATGGAAGATTATCTGCTCGCCTTTCCTTCCTTTCCCATAGATCTTTCCTAGCAATGCTTTCATACTGCCTCATGGAACTGAAAAACTCCCTGGCTTCCTTTGAGAAGCTGTGCCAGTTCCATAACAGATCATCTTGTATTTGCTTTCCCTTTTTCTTGGCCTCCTCTTCTCCTTGCTCCTTATCCTTCCCCTCAATAAAATGTTCGCATTTATGCTCTGCCTTAAACTCTGATTTTTAGAAAACCTGGGCTAAGATATTGCACTTGAGACATGTTGAAGACTTGGACTACATGAGTCACAATGCAGATGGCAAAGAAGGGTAGATGCGTGAGATAATTAGGGAGATTAAATTCTTGCATTTGCTATTGCATTGGATTGGACTTGGAGAGCTGAGTGAAGGTAAGGCAGGCGATCATGAAAACTCTGAAGTTTATAGCATTGGCAATGACTGTAATGATGCATTAACTGAGGTTTCAAATATTAAACATTTGGAGAGAAGGTAATGAGCAGAATTTTGAATCCATTCTGCTTGATATAGTTGTGGGACAGCCAAGTGTTGAAGTCTAGGAGGAAGTTGGAAATGTGTTCTTGGAGCTAAGGCAGTGGCTTTGGTAAATGAAAGGTTGAGGTCAGCTCACTACAGTGTAAATTTTTTATACACATAGATTTTTTTATGGCCACATTTCTGGCAGACATGTAGGTGTGCTTCAGCAGTGAATATAACACCTTTTGGAAAATAAATCATCCAATAGCATTTATTTGAATGTCCCATGCCCTAAAACATTTTAATACTCCTGTCATTTATTTCTTCCAAATCATCTATCATTTATCCTTTCCTGGCTAAGGCTACATTTATCCAAAGGGCTGGCTATGATGTGCTATCAGAGGACCCAGTAAGGCTGCCCTGTCTCAGGAAGCATCTCTCCACTGCCTTGCTCAAGCTTGATATTCACAATTAGTGATTTTACTATCAAAATGAAGATGTAATTCATCAAAACTCTGTAGGTCATTAGTGGGTTTGGAGAGACTGAGAGTAATAGATTCTTCCTAAGGGAAGATTTTTATTGTAAAGAGAGGTATGTGTGTGTGTATGTGTGTTTTTGGGGGGGGGGGGAGAGAAAGGGATGGGGAGAGAAAGAGAGAGAGAGAGGAATATCATGAATGGTGTAAAATAGTGGTTCTATTTAGTGCTTCTATTTAATGGTTAAGACCTCCGGCTACCTGGGTTCAGTTCTAGCTGTGTTGCCCCTGGTTCCATCATATTGGAAAAGTTGTTTTCCTGAGATTCAGTCTTGCTGCATCTATAAAATTAAGCATAATCACAGTAAATGCCTGTAGGGCTTCTGTGTGAACAAAATGAGAAAACAGATGAAAGGCACTTAGTGTATAGTAAGCTCTCAAAATTATTAATAATATTTTTGAAGTATGGATTGTGAAGCCAAGGGTAAACATTACCTACTTTTTAACACTGTCTGGAAAAGGCCTTTTTGATCATGTATCATCACTTGTTAGTGGATTTAAATTCGGGACCCAATTTTTTTCTCTTAATTCATTTACTGTATAATTTAAATAAATAAATTGATTCCAAGCACCCCTTACTCCCACCCCAGTCAAAGTCTCATCCACCTGCCTCGCTTCTTGGTTCACTGAGAAAGCAGCTTCTCTTGCTGTGTTCACTGATCTACTTGGAAGTTGTACTGTCTGCTTTACCTACAAAATACATCTTAAAATTTTCACCTCTCATCATCTACACAGCCTTGACAATGGCAGTGACCTCCTGATGGACTCTGATTTTTGTTTTTTGCCCCTACCATCTGTTCTCCTCTCAATACAGAGACCATATTGAGAATATGGTTTTGGTTAGATCAAAATCCAAATTCCTACACATGGCCTCCAAGCTCTTCCATTAGTAGATTCCTGCCACATCTCCCACCACATAATGCATCACAAACGTGTGTTCACAAGCAATAGCCCTCCTCTGATAGCTACCACAACATCTTCTTCATTTTCTTCATAGCTCTTATGCCACATCTTTTTGTAATTATCTTGTTTAGTGTATAAACCTCTCTCTCTTTATAAACCTTTCTCTTCTTCGTGGGGCTAGATGCTTTATTCCTGTCTTGTTTATCTTTGAATCTCTAATGTGAAAAGAGTCTGGCATGGAGAAGTTACACAACAAAGATCTGTTTCATAAATGGATGAATGAGTGAATGGACACAAGGACAAATATTGCCCATCCACGTCTCTATGACTAACAACATCGGAAAATGAAGTGAAAAAGAAGACCACCCACATGATAATAAATACAAAGTGTCTCTGTGCCTGTAGATAGTTGGAAAGAAGTAGAAGTGAAGGTTTTAACAGCTGAGAAAGCAGAGCATAAGACTAGCGAACACATTGTTTTTGTTTGTTTACCAGGGATTCTTCCAAGAAATTTAATCATATTAACTCTGTTAGCTGTCACTAGAAACTCCCAGAGTAGAAGCTGTTATTAACATCCTTACTTTATGGATGAGGAACAGTCACAAAGGAGTTGAGTAAGTTGATGCTCAAGATCACACAGTTAGCAAGTGTCAGGACAGGGCGTGAATCCAAGCAGTCATTGTTCCAGAGCCCATGCACATGCGCACCCTACTGTCGGACTGTCCGAAGTAATCTAACAGGCTCATCAGTGTGACACTGACGTGACATGAAGAAAACGAGGACCATATCTCATAAATGTTTATGTACACACCAGCACTTAATCCATTGCCTTACCTGTGATGATTGTGTATCAAACTGAATCAGATATTGAAGTCCCTGAGAATGTCGTCAGGGCAGGTGCGGCAAGAAAGGCCCGAAGCTAGACCTTAAGAAATCAGCAAGTTAGTTGGGAAAATGTTCTAGACGTTGGAAAAAAAAAAAAAAAAAGATGATTAAATAACAATGGGGAGCATTGTGATAATAAATACCAATAAAAGAATTTTTATGGAATTCAGAAAAAAAAAAGGAGGGTGAGAATAAATGTGTTTCCAGGGAAAGAATGACATTCAAAAGAAAGAGGGTAACTTTACTAGAGAACACAAATATGTGACTAAATTGGCAAACATAACCCTTCAGTGGAGAGGAATGACTCACTAGGCTGCATAGTTTGATGAAAATATCATCTCTTGAGGCCATGTGATTTTCATTTCTTTGATTCCATATTTACCAAGCAACCTTTGAATTTAAATTCAGTTTCTCAGTGTCTCCTAGCATGGATAAGAAACAAAAAAACCAAAGACACAAACAACCTGTCTGCTTTAAAGCAAAAAGTTTCCTGGGAAATGATTAGACTTTCTCTGGATTATCAGTTCAAACCATGCTGCTTGAGCCCTTTGGAAGGAACTCTTCCAGCTGCGATTGTGGTGTGGAGATGATTGGAACGTCCTCCCTGCTCTCGGCTTACCTACGAGGTTGTGAGTGTGCCTGCTTTTGGAATAAATGTGGGCCTAATTGTCACCTGGGGGAGGTGATCACTAAAATCCTCCATCTGTAGCAGTGGAGGGTCAAATACTGGATCCACACGGCCTTGTAGTCATGTATCTCCACCTTAAATGCCCATTGTTCTGAAAGGAAGGAACTTCCCTTTCACACAATTGGCTCCTTTGGCCGCGTTCCACCTTGATTCTCCTCCTTTTCTCTCCTGTGAACTAGGACTGATCTGGTGAACCCGCCATGGACATTTCCGCAACTGAAGACGAAGCCGATGCCCTACCTTCCATGAGAGTGGCATCTTGTCATATGGGTGTTCTGATCTCCTTTTTGGTTGTGGCCTTGAGAAAACCTAAGAGATAAACGTTGTGTGATCTTGGCAATAACTTGGAAGATTTTTATTATTTCCTTGCATCAAAAGGCCACAGAAGAATAAAGCATTTAAGCCTGTTTTAAGAGCACTCATTTTCAATAAAGAATAATGTAGCATCATCTCTCGCTTTTTCTCTTTATATTCCCTTCCTCCTCCCCCGCATACGCCTCCTCCCAGCATATCATTACATAACCACACTTCCCACATGGGGTGAGGACTGGAGAGGGGAGCATGGAGATAACTTCCCCGTGAAAGACTTAAATGAGCTTGTTTACCACTGTGACCTTCACTTTTTGTCCTAGCTCTCAGCTCCTAGCCTCTTGCGGTTTTTAGCATCACCCCATAAGCTTTTGTTGTGGGTCCCTCCCAGAGCTAATGTTAATAAGCAGACATAAAAATACTCACAGTTACACAGATCTTCTTTTAATAAACTGTGTATTCTGAACTAATTATAAACATACAGAGAAGTTGCAAAATTAGTACGCAGTTCCCATATAACCCTCCATCCAGCCTCCTCTCATGTTAAGAGTTTACATTTTAAATTTTATTTTTTTTATTTATCAGAGACATAGAGAGTGAGAGCACAAGCTGAGCAGGGAGCCTGCTGTAGGACTCGATGCCAGGGCCCTGGGATCATGACCTGAGCCGAAGGCAGACGCTTAACCGACTGAGCCACCCAGGCGCCCCTGTTCAGAGCTTGCATAACCACAGTAACAATGATCAAAATGATGAAATTTACGCTGGTACCAGACTTTTTACCAAACTAAAGACCTTATCCTAATTTCCTTTCTTTTCATCAGTCTTATATAATACCAAGTGCTCCTTACATCACGTGTTCTCCTTAACACAATTACATAGATCTTAAATATGAACACATTCTAAGACAAAGGGAGTGGAGTTTATCCCAGGATGGGTGTTTAAGAGATAGGAAATACAGGCCAGGTGGCTAAGAACACTGCTCTACACTCTTGCATCCATGACCTTCACCCCCAAGCCTACCTGTCAAGGCCTCACCTCCTCCTCCGCCAGCCTTGACTGAAATCATCGAGACTACATGTGAGGCTTTTTTCCTTCCCACCCCTTTTCTCCTCTCTTCTATTACTTTTTCATAGTTCATGTCTATGTGGAACTAACTCACTGCACTGTTTTTCAATTCGTACTCCCCAAAGTCTCCTCTGGAGTCATAAAACCATGAATAAGAGGAATTAGCAAACAGAAAGCCTATGATTTTAGAGTATCTGGGGTAAATGGGAATATAATTAGGCTGGTGCTGGTTTACAATTAGGAGAGGGATTATATCGGCCTTTACTCACTATCTCTGAAGGTAACCTGGAGAAATATGACTAAATTGGGGGAGAATTATCACGTTCGCCCATAGCTCTAGGTCAGGCTCTCTCTCCCTGAGCTGTGCTAAACCTACAGGCCCCTTCTTACAGAGAAAGCACCAGCTAGCACCCCTGCTGCTTTATAAATGCTCTCTCCAACCTGAAGGGTTTGTGCTCACAGCACAGTGCAATTTTCATTTAGAAATGGGCTTCCAATTGTGTTGACACACCTCATTAGCTAAGCCCTACCTCTTAAGTCAGGGACTTTTGTACAGGTGTTAAGTACGGGAGGAAGAAAAAAATAACAAGGAAAGGGAGAAAAGCATCCTTCTTCGCCTAAAAAATAAGGGAGGACAGCATTCTTTATTCCAAATCCCTTGCAACATGTAATTCTAAACTTTATTATTGTTGTTGCTGTTGTTTTCCTCTATTTCACCTTTCTTAACCCCCGGGGCCAGGAAGTCACGTTAGCTGTGGACGGGGAGGGTGAGGTCAGATCTGGGTTGTGCTTTTGAGATTTACAGAGAGATGGCTCAATATTGCTTTTCTCTCTGTGGCTTCTACCGCTGTGCATTCTCTTCATTGTCAGGTGTGCCATTTGGAAGTACTCAGTTGAATTTATTTAAATGTTTTATTTTATCAACCTCTGCTGAGGGCATATTTGGCACTTTATTTTACTTATTGGTTTATTTGATGAGTTGTTTCTCAGTTGTCTAAGGGAATATGTGCCCTGGTAACTACAGCAGGTGTTTAAACATTTGGCAGGGCTTGTCGCTTGGAAGAGAACCAACCCAGCTCGGGCCACGTCCTGGGGTAGTAAATTTCAGCTCCACTCTAGGTTTCTCTTGTTCGTCGATGATTTACATGTCAGGAAGAGCATCTAGGAGGTTCTATTGAGTTAGATGACTCTGCCACCCTCAGAAATATTTAATGAACCCATTCTCATGGTAAGACCAGGCTAGAGACAATTGCTCATTCCTTTTGCTCTTTTCCTTCCTGTTTCTTTCCAAGCGCTTTCCTGAGAAAGAGAATTGCATCATAAACCTGCGGTGTGTAATTAATATGTGATACTTGCCTTTTTCTGGACACTTTTGTGTATTTGATGATTAGCTTTTGCTAACAGCAGAAAGAGGAGGGAGAATGTCAAATGAGAGAAGCTACTGCAAAGGCTTTATGTAACAAAACATATTGTCAAACATTGCCAGAAAAAACACAGCTGCAGAATGGTGGCGACACGCAGGGCAGAAAAGCACCAGTGGCCACCACAGATACCAACATACATTTAATCTCCTTGAAGTTCTTTATTTACAGGTTATGGTTCTGCAAAGCATATTCCGGAATGCTCTTTGGGTAAACTGATAGTTTTTAGAGCCAGAACATTCTTCTTAGTAAACTCAGTGGCCCCCTTTCCAGGTTTCATGGAATTATTTTTGTTTTAGCTCTCGTTTTATGTCCTTTTCATTTGACCTATTTTTAAGCTGTAATCTTCTTCATTCTAATTACTGGCTGTCTCAAACGATTTTTCCAGAGATGTCAAAGGATGATTCTGGTTTTGAAATTGCACCACTCCACCTAAAACAATCAGCAAGTAGCCCACTGCCTGAAACACGTAACCTATTCTGTTCAAAAACATTTCCTGGGCGCCTGGGTGGCTCAGTTGGCTAAGCGACTGCCTTCAGCTCAGGTCATGATCCTGGAGTCCCGGGATCGAGTCCCACAACGGGCTCCCTGCTCAGCGGGGAGTCTGCTTCTCCCTCTGACCCTCCCCCCCTCATGCTCTCTCTCAAATAAATAAATAAAATCTTTAAAAATAAAACCATTCCCTACAGTTTGGGAGCTGTGTCAAAATCTTTACTCATTTAAGACATGGAGATACCACAATCATTCTAGTCAGCCTCAGATTACGCTCTGGAAAAATTGCCCTAGTGTTCCCAAAGCTTGAATAACTATAACAGTCAACTTCTTGAAAATACAGATTCTTGCCTGGAATTAGACTGTTTGGACCAGAATCTCCAGGGGGTATGGAGTTGAACCAGACCAAAGAAGGTCAGAACCAAGAGTCCAGAGACATACCAAAGCTTCTAGAACACGATGGTCACCAGATGATTGGTCTAGACTCGGGAGGACGAGGATGTGAATATGAAAAGAGAATTTAAAATTGGGAGATGATGCCAAGGAGAAAAAATAGCTGGCATATGAAGCAAGATGAGACGGAATCCCATGTGTCTCCCTAAGCAGAGACAGAGTAGGTAGTTACTACAGGGGTAGAGACATCTGGCAGAGATCCAAAGAAACAGCTATTCAGACATTCAGTAGTAGATGTCAAGAGCCTCCATGCAAGGATGGGGCACAAACTAGGTGTAAGACCAGGTGATAAATATAGCCCAGGGACGGGAACCCAGCCCAGCAGAAACTCGGTTGCACTCAACACAGTTGACATTGTGAAAGCAAACACCCTGATTTAACATGGAGATAAAACATCTCAAATATGAGCCCTTAATTCCTTCTGCCTAAGGCCTGGGCTGGTTGTATTGTATGGGGTAAGTCTTAGCCCATAGGTGAAGACTGAGTGTACATTGTCCCAAGCGATACTCTGCTCTACAGGGCGAGAGCCAAGCACATCACTGCAAGCTCCAGGGAGGTATGGGGAAAGAGTGAGTGTGAGACTGGGGCCGTGATTTGCAGAAAGGCAGGCTTGGGAAACAGTAGAAGTTAGCAAGCATGGAAACTGTCCTTTGGGGACACATCAGTCTTTTTTCTTCCTACCCTCACCAGCTCTCTGTGCCTCTCACCCATTTTTCTTTCATCTGTTGACATATGTTCCCCAAATAATGTACTTGTGTGGAAGCATATTTTCATTGCCCTGGGGAAGTATTATATACATTTATTAAGTGGGAACAGAGCTATATGTAATAAGCCCCCCTCCCTTGTTAATGGAAAACATGACTCTTAAGGTAGAGACAGTAGTGAAACCTGCAACCCCATCACTGAATTACTGTCGGAAGGAAGAATCCAGCCTCTGGCACCTCCGCGGGGCTGGGAGAACCACTGGAGCCAACACTGAGAAAACTTCATGTTTTGTAACCCACAGCAGTATTGATTATTTTCTGCTGCCTTCTGTGGGAACCAGAAATAATTGCAGCAAGAAGGCTGGCCAGGGGCATGTGGAAAAAGAGGTTTCCAAGTAGTTGAAGAAGCACCAGGGAACGGAGTAGCTGTCGACTGGGACCTCCAGGTCCCAGGCTGCCTATTGCAACCTGCCTTTTCCTCCATTTACCTTTGGCCAGTGTTGATGTGGAGTAATCGGGAATGTTTCTTCATTCCATTATCAAGCAAACTCAGAAGGGAAGTCTTCCCAGACCGCTTCCTGGTTGCTCTCATTTCTAAATTTCTAGCTGGTGACTAGAGTTACTACGAGGTGGGGACCTGGTACCCAGTGACTTAAATAACGCATATTTATTTATATCTTTGAATAAGCTTTTTTTTTTTTTTTTTAAGGCACTTACTGTTCTAAGAACTGTCACAGTGAAGCTGAAGGGGGTGAGTTTGGGCTGGAAAGACAGTTTCTGTTTAGTGAGTTTAAATTAAATCCTTGGCATTATAAAACATTACAGATATATTACCATTGTCGATTGTGTACCGTTCATATGTTTTTGCTATTGCATTATTCAGAATTAAGTTAAAAATTCTTTTTATTGTGTCTTAATGTTTCTAGGATGTGGACAGATCAATATTTCTAGTCTGTGCACACACTCTACCTAAGGGCTGTGAATTGTATTTGCTTTGAAAGAAATAGCACTTAAGGACTGTCAGTCAAGTCAGTTGTAAGAAACATAGAACTCTTTAAGAATTACTCTGCCTCCTCCTCACATCTAAATATAGCTAACCAGTTGCAGTGTCTAAGAAAGAAATCTAAGCTGTATTTAAAAACGGGTGCAATTGCAATTAATCAATGCAAATAAAAAACGCAAGGTCTTTTTACCTATATGTATCAAATATAGAATCTTTATTAAATTAACATTTATGTAATAGTACGAGTAAGGCATATTTGTAAGGAAGGGACCCAGTTTACTAAAGTCACTTGTATGTCAATATTATAGTATTTTGTTTTAATAGGTCCCTATGCCCTGGCTGGGAAAACACTGGGCAGTGTGTTCACACATTGGGCTGGGAATGCTAGTCTCCTTTTGACCACTGCTTAACTGCATGACTTTTAAAAAATTACTGCCTTCATTTCTCCCTTCCCAAGGTCTGAATCTCCTTTCAGACTACAGGTTGAGGACAACTATTGAGAATTGACTGTATATTTTCAGATTTACTTGCTTGTCCCTATGAGAAGTTGGCATTAATATCGTACAGCTTGATAGAGAAGAAATCCTCTTTCAGCACTAAAACTGGCTTGCCTAATTCAGATCAGCTTACTGTTCCTGCGAGTAAATAAAAGCAAAATTGTCCCTTTGGTAGCTAAGAGACAAATAACGTAACAACTATTTATCCAGTGACTACTTACCTTAGGCCCCTCACTATGTTACTTGTGTGTATATTTAATCTTCTCCCTGAGTGAGCTTCCATTTACCTACCACATAATCTATATTTGCAAAGTGACATTTGGATTCTTCTGGCATATTACTGCCATGGGCGCCAATAAAGGAACCATACTGTGCCCTAATATCCCTGATTATATTTGTATCAGGGTCTGTAGAGGTTGTATCAGCAGACGGAACAATGGACTGTACCATTAAATTAGCACAATTTTGCAGCATTGCCTGGCAGACTCTCACACTTAATCCGAGAGGTTATTCAACCCTATCCAATATGATTACTCTATAAATATTTGCCCAAGCTCAGCACCAGCCGTTATATCACTAATCACATGCAGGTTTGTTATAGCGAAGACCCCCAGCGTCAGCAATTTGAAAAACAAAGCTAATTAGTTTTGATTTAGGGATGGGAAGACTTACTAAGTTGAAAGTGAAGAGTTCGCATAGGATAGCAGCTATTTAGAGCACATATGAAGGTGAAAGATTTACTTTTGTTTGCATAGGATTTTGAGAAGGAATGGAAAGACTATTAGGCTAAGGATATGGGCATATGCGACAAGACCCAGTGATGATGGCAGTGAGGGTGGGGCAAGAGAACAATCCCCTTAAAAATGCTACTGCAAGGAAATATCCATTAAATAAACAGTGTACTTTTTATGCAACCAGGTTTAGGACAAGTCCCTGGCTTCCCCTTCCAAACAGATCACTGCTCCTAAACCCCTTCAATAGGAGAATTCTGGCACCAACAACAGTGTTGACCCATATGGTTTGATTTGTGGGGAAGGTAGCAAAGGAAGAGCTTACCCCTATATCCCTCAGCTACCAGTCTCTTGTGGTACTGAGGTTATCATTATTATCATCATCATCATCATCATTATTATTATAGTATTTGCATCCTTTAAAAAATATTTTGAATTGCAAAAATTTTCCTTAGTAACATATATCTTTATTAGCACCAAATAACACGGTATTATTTATTCTAGTTTCTGGAAAGGCACTATCAGGCAATGGAAAGACTTCTATCCTGAGACATGAAACGAAGAGAACTAACATTAATTGAGCCCTTACGTTGGGTCAACCACTGTGCTACCCTCTTTAATACACTTTCATTTCATTCAATATTCAGAACAATTTTATTTGTCAAGGCCCATAAGATCCCCTTTAAGGATGAGGACACTGAGACTCTATGGGTTTAAATGACTTAGCTATGGTCGTTTCACACTGTCTCCCATTGAAAACCAGATTCTTCTACTCACAGTTGAGATCTTGGGTAAGTTGTTTCTCTCTTTGGGGTCACTTGCCTCCTTTGTGGAGTAAGAGGAGCAAGTGAGATCACTGGTCTTTCAGCTTTTTTGATTACACTACCCTATCAGTAAAAAAAAAAAAAAAATGAGCATTTACCCTCTAGCTTATATGTATTATAAGATATATATATATATATGCGCACACACAAATATATGCTATTATGAACCCATTCGCTAAATAACAAGCTTATTTTTTCTTAAATTTTACATTTAAAATACATAAAATATAAATCCTAACATATTTCTTCCTCAAATGAATGAATCAAAACTCCTGTGCACCCTACTTTGGAAACTACTGGACTAGATGATCTCCACAAGTTCTGAAAGTCTACACTTCTAGGTTGTCTGTTCAGTTTTGCAAATTACAGAAAGAACGCATTGATAAAAATCTTACTGCCATAGGTTAATTACAATAGAGGAGCCAGGAAGAATTGGAAGAACTCTAGGTCAGGGAAGTTCAGTTGCGAGCAGTGAATGATGTAATGTGGAGAAACTAGGAACTCAATAAATAGGGAACAAGTAAGAATGAAAGGAGTTTACGATTAATAAAAATAGTCATAATAGTGATAGCATAGTAATAGTAATAGCATACTTTCTATGTTCTAGGTGCTGTTTAATAATTTTGCGTGTGTATATTTATTTATTTAATCATCACATTCTTATGAGGTAGGAATGAACTATTATTATCTCTGAATGAGAAGTAGAGGAGAAAATATGGAACAGAGAGGTCATGTAACTTATCAAAGGTCATATATCTAATAAATGGCTGAACTGAAATTCAAACCTAGTCACTTGGTCTAAAGAATGAGCTACAAAAAGAAGCAGAGAGGACAAAAGATCATAAAAAAAAATGTTAAGCCTTAGTGGATATTTGTTCATTGTCTTGTTAGAAGCCAAGACTCCCTACATCCTTCCTAAAACCATTCCTAGTTTCCCAGTCAACATTTGGATGAAGCTCTCTCTTCCCCAACTCTGGAGGTAGACCCACACAGCAGTTGTATTAGTTCTCCAGGGTTCTCCAGAGAAACAGAACTAGTAGGGTAGATGGATAGATGGGTAGATAAATAGAATAAAAGATAAATAGATTTATTATAAAGAATTGGCTTTGTGAGGATGGAGGCTGGAAAGTCAAAATCTTCAGCGTGGGCTGGCAGCTTGGAGACTAAGGAGAGCCAATGGTGCAGATGAAGACCATGCACAGTCTGCTAGAGGATTCCTTCTTGCTCTCAGAGGCTGGACTTTTTGTTCTATTCAGGTCACCAACTGATTGGATGAGGCCCACCCACATTATGTAGGACAGTCTGCTTATTCAGGGTTCACAAATTTAAATATTAATCTCATCCAAAAACACCTTCCACGTTGACATATTAAAATTCACCACCACAGCAGTATTAAGTTATCCAGTGTATTTTATCTACCTCATTTCAGAGATGGATGTGTGACCCAATTAACACCAATTCGGGTCAGGAAAGCTTACCTCTATGACTTCATACATTTCTGGAGACAGGACTACCTTGCAAACATGAGGAAAGAAGTTGCCTAGAATGCAGCCAACACCAAGCAAGCAAAGCTGAGTAATGGAGAGACTCCAAATTCATTCCATAAAACTTGATCTAAGGCCTTAAAGAAACTAGATGTACCTGTGGACTAACCAATTATGCAGGTTAATAAATTCCTTTTAATTGAATTTGCTTTGGGTATTCTGATACTTGGAATGCAAAAAATTCTAACAAATGTATAGAGAGAACTAGGCAGGAGAGGAGCCCAAACTTCTTGAAATCAACCTCAGGTCATAGGCAGGTACCACGTTGTTTCATAAAAGGACAGCTGACTATTAGATCTGGAATAGCCTTGCAGACATTTTCATATATTTCTAGGTGCAGAGAAAAGCCTGGATGACCTTTACTGCCAGATGAACTCTTGCCTACTTCAGGGTTTCACCTAAGGCTCACTTAATGACTAATAAATAAAGAGAAGGATGTGACCACCCATGAATGAGATCAAAGGCAGAAATATGGAAGGATGTGTGACTAAAATTATCCTAATATACTCTATAAAATAATTCATCTTAAACTCTAGTGAAAAATAATCTTGCAAGAATCACCTTTACAAATATTTTACTTTTTTTAAAAATCCAGGTCAACCTCTATGTATTTCTTTAAATTTTTTTTCTATTTTTATTGAGAAATAATTGACATACATCACTGCATAAGATTAAAGTATACAGCATGATGGTTTGACTTACATATATTGGGAAATAATTACCATGACAGGTTCAGACAACACCCATCTTCTCATTATAGATACAACAAAAAGAAAAAGAAAGGGAAAAGAATTTTCTCCTCATGACAAGAACTCAGAGGATTTATACTCTTAACTTTTCTGTATATCATACAGCAGTGTTAGCCACAGTCATCATGCTGTTGTACTTATCCCTAGTACTTATCTATCTTTTGACCGTTTTCCTCCAATTTCCCCTCCTTCCACCCTCTGCCTCTGGTAACCACAAGTCTGATCTATTTTTCTACTGGTTTGGTTTTTGTTTGTTTGTTTGTTTTTAGATTTCACATATAAATGAGATCATACAGTGTTTGTTTAGAGTGAGGGTTTGCATTTCCTTTGGATATATTTCCAGACGTGGAATTGCTGGATCATAGGTACTTTTATTTTTATTTTTTAAGGATCCTCCATCCTGTTTTCCATAGTGGCTGCACCAATTTGCATTCTCACCAACAATGTGCAAGGGTTCCCTTTGCTTCATATCCATACCAGCATTTGTTATCTCTTGTCTTTGTGAAGATAGCCATTCTAACAGGCATGAGATGATAGCTCATTTGTATTTCCCTGATGACAAGTGATGTTGAGTATCTTTTCAAGTACCTGCTGACCTTTCATATATCTTCTTTGGAGAAATGCCTATTCAGATCTTTTGCCCATTTTTAAATTGGGTTATCTATTATTATTTTTGTTATTGAATCATGAGTTGTTTATATTTTTTTCTTTAATCTCTTATCAGATACATATTTTGCAAATATTTTTTTTCCCATTCTATATGTTGTCTTTTCACTTTGTTTATGGTTTCTTTTGCTGTGCAAAGCTTTTTAGTTTGATATAATCCCACTTATTTATTTTTTATTCTGTTACTTATGCTTTCAGCGTCATATGCAAAAAATCATTACCAGGACCCATGGTGAGGAGTTTATTACCATATTTTCTCTTAGCAGTTTCATGGTTTCAGATCTTGCATTAAGTCTTTAATACATTCTGAGTTAATTTTTGTGAGTAGTGTAAGATATAAGTCCAGTTTCATTTTTGGACATGTGGATATCCAAATATCCCAACATCATATATTTAAAAGACTATCTATTCTCCATGGAGTATTCTTGGCTTCCTTATCAAATATTAGCTGACCAGATATGCTTAGGTTTATTTCTAGGCTCTTGGTTCTATTTCATTGGTCTCTTTGTTCCTATGCCAGTACCACACTGTTTTGATGACTGTAGCTTTACAGCTTTACAGTACAGCTTGAATCAGAAAGTATGAAGCCTCCTGCTTTGTTCTTCTTTCTCAGGATTACTCTTGGAGTCTTTGTGGTTCCACATAAATTTTAGGAGTGTTTTTCTCTACTTCTGTAAAAAATGCCATTGGAATCTTGATAGGGATTGCATTGAATCTATAGATGTCTTTTGGTGGTATTGACATTTTAACAATATTAATTTTTCCAATCCATGAACATAGGATACCTTTTCATTTATTTGTATCCTCTTCAATTACTTTCATCAATGTCTTATAGTTTTCAGCATAGAGTTTTTTTCACCTTCTAAGTTAATTTATTCCTAAGTATTTTATTCTTTTTGATGTTATTATAGATAGTATTGATTTTTCTTCTCAGAAAATTTGTTGTTAGTGTAGAGAAGTACTACTGATTTTTATATGCTAAGATGTTAATTTTGTATACTGAAACTTTATTGAATTCATTAATTAGATCTAACGGTTTTTTGGTTGAGTCTTTAGGCTTTTCTCTTATATAAAATCATGTAATCGGCAAATAGAAACAATTTTACTTCTTTTCCAATTCTGCTAACTTTTGTTTCCTTTTCTTGCCTGACTGTTTTAGGATTTCTGGTACAATGTTGAGCAAGAGTGGTGTGACATCTTCGTGTTTTTCCTGATCTTAGAGAAAAGCTCAGTCATTTGTTGTCTTATACCATTACTTTGTAGACTTGGGTGCATGAAAGAAAAATAGAAAGATGTATATCACTTCAATAATTTTTAGAAGACCAAGACAGAATGTACTCTGGAATTTTCCTGATGGGTTAGGCAAGAAAGAGAAAGCAGAATAGTGGAAAAATCTAAATGTGTTGCTCAGCTTGGAGATGGTAAGTTTAGAGATAGGCACATGGAACCTGGAGTACTTTCAACTTCAAAGTCAGGCCAAATATGGAATAGACAGAAAAGATGTACCTCAGGTTCAAACAAATCTTCACTGTCTGTCAAAAGAGGAGCAATGTAGCAATGAGCATCTGGTCAGATAACAGGCCAGGTACTAAAGACAAGTCTTGGGAAATCAGAAAATAACCATTGTAACCATTGAGTAACAGACATTTTTGGCAGGAAACCTTCTCTAAGGTCTGGAATGAAAGCAGGACTCTAGACATTGAAGACTAGCAAAGGGTAAGGACTCAAGAATTCAAAAGAGATGTATGTCACAATCCAGAATTGAGTCAGAGAAATGTCATGCTCTAAAATAATTGCAATCAGGAATTAGGACATTATAACCCAACAGCAAGAATCTTAGACTTAGAAAATGTAGGTTCTAGTTACCAACTGAGTTATCTTGACAGATATTATAACCTCTCTGTGCCTCAGTTTACTCTCTGGTAAAGTAAGAGGATTGGACTAGATGAACCCCAATATTCCATGAGAGTGATTTAGGGATTTCCTAACCAAGGAAATACACATTTGTCCTAATCACTAGAGATTTAGGACCATCTGAGAAACCTGTACCTTGGTGTAAATTATTTTAAATTGTAAGGTTCTGGGTAAGATTTCATTTAAAAACAGAATTACACTTAAAAAAATGTTTGAAAACCTCCTGAACTGATGCTACTAGAGTTTGTTTCATTATATGAACACGAGAACCAAAATCATTTCTCCTTCCTGCAAATAACACTAGATGATAAGTGTTTTGTATTTTATTGATATCATTTGAGAGTATTTTGTGAAAAAATAAAAGCCTAATGTACCTTTGGCAAGGGAAGTAATCAAATATTTGAATTTCTGATCAAATATAGTTATTGTATTTTACATTAAAAAAGTAATACATATTATGGCGGACAGTTTTCAAAATAGAGATAAAGTAAAAGGAAGAAAATGGAAATCATACAGATGCCTTTAGGCCAGAAAAAACAATTATCACCATTTTGTTTATTTCCTTTTAGTCTGTGTGTGTGCGCGCGCGCGCAAGCGCACACACACATTGTTTCTCAATGTTGGTGCCCTATATTTATATACTGCATATTTAAAGGTGAGTTAAAATAGACTAATGGGAGTGTTAAAATATTGCAAAAGTAATCAAATTATAAGATAATGTAAACATACCGTAAAGGAGGTAAATATAATCTCCTACAAAAGTTCAGTAGAGAAGGAAATCACTTTTAATTTGGTAAAAGTCTCAGAATTATGGGAAAATAGAAGCTAGGTTAGACTATATAAATTTTAGATAAACTGAGGTGAAAAGAAGATATTGTCAGATAAGACAACAGAGGAGAAGTATAGCAATGGAAACACGTAGAACATGTGTCAATTAACCAACCCCGGAGTAAGCAATACATATAGACTCTCCCCCTAGTCTTCTGCTTTCTCTGCTTTTCCTGGAATTCCACATACAGTTAAGATATCAATAATTTGTATACTGGCCCCATAAGCTATTAAAATATTTTGGCATTCTTAAGCCATTGCTGACATTGATTCTGAAGGATGGAAACTTCACAGTGTTGACAGAAAGTCTCCTGTCATTGTCGATGTGGAGCAATCTATTTTCAGATCTCATGGGAAGCAGGAAGCAACTCTCTTTATCATAATAGGGGGTTTAAACCCCATCCCTATCTTTCTTATCATCTGTAAGTGAGAGCTGAGATGGTCACTGATCTTACAAAGAGATGGCAGACATGGAGAGCATCATTGTCTGTAGCCCGTTGGTGCTTAAAGATCATATTGGAAAGTAAAACCTTTCCATAGAGGTCATTTATGGAATTATATATATATATATATGTATATATATATATATATATGAACTGCACTATGAGCAGGAGACCAAGTAAAGACTGAGACTTCACCGTAAAGTTTCTAAAGCATGATGCAGCATAGGTTTTGCTGGACAAAACCAGAGTAGAATATGCAGGAGAAAAAATTATTCTGGATCAACTTATTGCCAGTTATTGAGTTATTGAATCCAATTATTGCCATTTTCTTCCCAAGAAGGAACTGGAACTGTGGTCAGAGCCTGTTGTATGTTCATTGTATGTTAGTGGCTTAACCAAAACATGGCTGTGCTCAAAGGGCCTCTACATTCTCAATCTGTTTGGTGGAGTCCAGCTCAACACCTCTCAGGAGTTCCAGAAAGAAAATCAACTCCCTAAGACTTTAGAGAGAGTGGGATACTTTCCTGAAGAGTGTATGGGAAAAGAAAGAGGAGGAAGGTTGCATTACATTGTGTCTGAAATCCTGATGAAAATCCTTATGAGCCACATCTGTTCTTACTCTGAAATTCCTCTTCTTCACCAGCCATCCTGTCTCTTTCTCAATCCTTTATCCTAGGGCTCCTGCTGACCTATTGGCTCTGGTTTGTAAAGTTTCTGCTCTAGTAACCCTCTCCACTTTTTATCTCTCTTCTATCTTATATAGACTTACTTAAATTCTCTTTATTTAGTTGCCAACTACATTTGAGGGTGTCAAGAAATTGTAAACTTAAAAATTTTCCCTAATACAAATTTCATAATTTTACATATGTATACTAAATTTGTTGTTTATTTTCTTTTTTTTTTAAAGATCTTATTTATGAGAGAGAAAGAGAGAGAGAGAGCACAAGCAGGGGGAGTGGTAGAGAGAGAGACAGAGAAGCAGGCTCCCTGCTGAGCAGGGAGCCCGATGCAGGACTTGATCCCAGGACTCCAGGATCATGACCTGAGCCGAGGGCAGATGCTTAACCAACTGAGCCATCCAGGCACCTTTATTGTTTATTTTTAAAATGTCTGCTTAACAACTTCCAACAAATCCATTATAGTCTTTTCAAAGAGAGAAGTTTAAGTTCTGCATAAGAACTCCATTGGATACTATAAATAGCTGGGTGCAGGTCCAACTTACCTCAGTATTACATCAAGATTCATCCCAGAAGTTGACCAAATGAGGTAAGAAAACCCAGTCCACCTCCCAACATTTTACTTTTACTCTCATGTAATGCATCCTACAGATGGAATTGGAAAGGTAGACCAGTTGAGATCATTGTTTCTTGAATCCTATCTTGAATTTCTAGTAGAGGAGTGGCTTATCAGAGTTGTGCTCCAGAAAGTCCAGACATGCAGAGCTGGATAGGATATACTGGTGTGGAGAGAGGCTAAAATTGGAGAATTCCCTTAAAAAAATTGTAGTAACTTCTCCGTGGTCACTTGAAAGGTACCCTCTGGAGGGAACCTGAGATCATTTTCCAAGTTCTACTACAGCTTGGGGGAAGGATTTCCTTCCTTCTGGACAATTTGTTATTTCTCATTTGGTTTTCCACCTAGAAAGGGACTACTTTGTAAAGTAAATCTGAGTAGTCTGACCTATAGAAAGGCAGAACTTTCTCTTTTTACTTAATAAACAAGAATTCTGATTTATAAAGCAGCAATAATAAATCTGTCAGTATGAATTGATTTTGAAGAGCCTGAACACTGGCTTGGGTCAATAAAAAGGAAGTATTTAAAGATAGAGGCATCTAAGAGGCATCTTTGTCATGCTTCCCATCCTTTCCTTTATTTTTCATGGTCATAGGACATTTCAAGGTCATTTAATCTCTGTTCTTAAGTTTTTAATTCTATGCAAAGAAGGTAATGCCTGTCCTAAAGTGTTGCTTTGAGAATCAAACTATCAATGGAAGATAAGACCCTTGGAAAAAAAGTGTTGTAAAAATGTAAAGGGTAAAAGGGCAACTTTTTTATTGTTATGTTAATCACCATATATTACATCATTAGTTTTTGGTGTAGTGTTCCATGATTCATTGTTTGTGCATAACACCCAGTGCTCCATGCAGAATGTGCTCTCTTTAATACCCATCACCAGGCTAACCCATCCCCCTACCCTCTTCCCCTCTAGAACCCTCAGTTTGTTTTTCAGAGTCCATCGTCTCTCATGGTTCGTCTCCCCCTCTGACTTACTCCCCTTCATTCTTCCCCTCCTGCTATCTTCTTCTTTTTCTTTTTTCTTAACATATGTTGCATTATTTGTTTCAGAGGTACAGATCTGTGATTCAACAGTCTTGCACAATTCACAGTGCTCACCATAGCACATACCCTCCCCAATGTTTATCACCCAGCCACCCCATCCCTCCCACCCCCCACCACTCCAGCAACCCTCAGTTTGTTCCTGAGATTAAGAATTCCTCATATCAGTGAGGTCATATGATACATGTCCTTCTCTGATTGACTTATTTCACTCAGCATAACACCCTCCAGTTCCAACCATGTCGTTGCAAATGGCAAGATCTCATTCCTTTTGATGGCTGCATAATATTCCATTGTGTATATATACCACATCTTCTTTATCCATTCATCTGTCGATGGATACCTTGGCTCTTTCCACAGTTTGGCTATTGTGGACATTGCTACTATAAACATTGGGGTGCACGTACCCCTTCAGACAAAAGGGCAACTTTTAAACAGAAATTGTTTGGCCTGTGTTCCTGATGGGTCATGACTGGCTGTGCTGAAAGGGTAAAATACATTTAATTTATAGAAAATGTATGGCCCCGTCTATTAATGTTTTCTGTGACATGCTCCATTCTTAGGCTTTTTAAAATGTGAAGAAACATTTGTATTAGATTTACATTATTTTTAGGATAAAAGTTTTAGTTGGTACAAATTGGTTAACCCCATAAAAATTTTCTGGAATGGTTGGAAAGATGTCCAACCATGATGAGCCAAATCAGATGTTCTCAGTGTGGGATAAGCTGCTTAACTGACTGTATACGGTCCTTCTTAGCATTTAATAATCTCCATGCCTGAGCCTCCCCTTTCCAGATCTCATGCCATACCTCAGCCTTGCTTAAAAAATTTGTATTGTTGGGACAACTGGGTGGCTCAGTTGGTTAAGCTTCTGCCTTTGGCTTAGGTTATGATCCCAGGGTCCTGGAATCGAGCCCCGCATCGGGCTCCTTGCTTTGCGGGGAGGCTGCTTCTCCCTCTGCCTGCCGCTTTCCCTGCTTGTGCTCTCTCTTGCTCTCTCTCTGACAAATAAATAAATAAAATCTTTAAAAAAAATTTGTATTGTTGCTACCACTGATATATCTGTTCTAGAAAGAAACAGGCTTTCGTTTCCAGGACTGTCAAATCAGGAGCTTTCACAAGAACACAAAGATTCACTCTATTATTGCACATCATAGAACTCAAGCCTGTAGCTTGAAAATAGAAGTCTTTGGTGGAGGCATTTGCTTGTTTGACAGTTCTGTTCTAAATTTTGAAACTACTGGTACTGGAAAGTGCCTGACAATGGTGTACCAGAGCTTAGTCATGCAAAATAATTATTGTTCACGGTTCCTTAGCTGAAATCAATAGCTCTGTGCAAAACACAACATAATGCAGAGATCTAAAGTTACTAAATCAAAACTGAGAAAAAGAAGAATTTTAAACAGATTTGGCAGAAAGAAAGTAGGTTCCACAAGATTTGCCAAGTGATTTCTCTCAGCACATGGAAGGCTCTCATATACCTAAAAGAGGCTCCATTATAGAAGTGATGGTAACTTTTATTAGTACAGTCTGGTAATTGTTGTCAGTAAGCTTATGTGATGTGAAAGAAGCAAAAGCAATTATGGGGATATTAGCAAGTGGTGCATAGTGCTTATTTTCTAAACTTGAAATAATATTTTCAGGTGTGCTTCAGTGAATTCAGTGTTTTAAAGCCTCCAATATATCATCTATACTGACGGGATTGATTGAATGAACCTAAATTATATAACTCGATTGGAGTGTCAGGATGCCTTCCCTGGGCCTATAGTAGGGTCCATGAGTGAGTGTAGTGTTATCTGCTGGAAAAGTTAACATTAATCCTACAAATGGAGAATTATGTCTCCATGTTGCCTGAAACATTTGCCAGAGAATCTTGGCAAGATTAGGTGTTGCTCTTTGACTGCTTCAGTGAAAGGGATGATGTCCTTCTTAACACTTGGCAGACAATTGTACTTAAGAATATCCCTCTTCTGGGAAAAGCAAATAATATCTACTGTTTCAGTGGAAGAGGGAGAAACAGAAATAAATGAGGATTTCAGTTTTCTCTGAAGTATATTTACATTTTCCTTCAGTACTTTCCAACCCAATATTAAGATGGAATTGATAGAGGTGAACATGTAATTATTCTAGGCTTAGCTCATTACCACCTTCCATAGACTTCATACAATTTTTAAAAATTCATTTGTTATTGAGGTACAATTTGTATGTAGTCAAGTACACAGATTTTAAGTGTACAGTTCAGTGAGTTTTGATAAATGTGTACCCCTATGTAACTGCTATCTGAACATTTCTATCACTCCAGAAAATTTTCTTATGCTCTTTTTCAGCCAATTGGCACCCCATCCCACCACAAACAACCACTTTTCTCATTTCTGTGATTACAGATTAGTTTTACTTGTCTTTGAACTTCATGTAAATGTTTCTTTTACTTGACATAGTATCGAAATTCAGCCATGTTACTATGTGTCAGTACTTTCTTAATATTTTTTGAGACCTAGTTAGTATTTCTGTATGAATGTTACCAAAATTTGTTTTCTCTTCTGCTGATGGACATTTAGGTTTTCCCAGGTTTTGGCAATTACAAATGAAGCTGCAAAAAAATTTTTAAACAATTCTCTTTGTGTCTATATGTCCTCATTTCTCTTGAGTGATACCTCAGGGTGGAAGTGTTGGATGATAGCCTAGATCTATGTTTATCTTTATAGGAAACTACAAACCAGTTTTTCTAGTGTGGGTGTTCCATTTCATACTCTCACAGTCAATGTATAAAAATCCCATTTACTTCACACCCCCATCAATATTTGATTTTGTCTGTCTTTTTAATTCTTGTCATTCTAATGTTTGGGAAGAAGTATCTCATTGTGGTTTTGATTTGCATATCTCTGAATACTAATGACATTGAGCACCTTTATATCTGCTTCTTAGATAGTCATATAACTTCTTTTGTGAAGTGTCTATTCAAATCTTTTGCATATTTTTTCTATTTTTAATTGTATATTTTGTCTCTTAATTATTATAGGTATTCTTTGTATATTTTGCATACAAGTTCTTTGTCAGATAAATGTATTGAGAATATTTTCTTTCAGTCTGTGCTTGCCTATTAATTTTCCCAATGATATATTTTTTTAAATTTTATTTTATTATGTTATGTTAATTATCATACATTACATCATTTGTTTTTGATGTAGTGTTCCATGATTCATTGTTTGTGTATAACACCAAGTGCTCCATTCAATATGTGCCCTCCTTAATACCCATCACTGGGCTAACCCATCCCCCCACCTCCCTCCCCTCTAGAACCCTCAGTTTGTTTCTCAGAGTCCATAGTCTCTCATGGTTTGTCTCCCCCTTCGATTCCCCCCTTCATTTTTCCCTTCCTACTATCTTCTTCTTTTTTTTTTTTAACATATAATGTATTATTTGTTTCAGAGGTACAGGTCTGTGATTCAACACTCTTACACAATTCACAGCGCTCACCATAGCACATACCCTCCCCAATGTCTATCACCCAGCCACCCCATCCCTCCCACCACCCACCACTCCAGCAACCCTCAGTTTGTTTCCTGAGATTAAGAATTCTTCATATCAGGGTTGGGAGGATGGGTTAGCCTGGTGATGGGTATTAAAGAGGGCACGTATTGAATGGAGCACTGGATGTTATACGCCAATAATGAATCATGGAACACTACATAAAAAACTAATGATGTAATGTATGGTGACTAACGTAACATAATAAAATAAAATAAAATAAATCCTCATATCAGTGAGATCATATGATACTTGTCTTTCTCTGATTGACTTATTTTGCTTACCGTAATATCCTCTAGTTCCATCTACATCATTGCAAATGGCAAGATTTCAGTTTTTTGATGGCTGCATAATATTCCATTGTATCCTAATGATAGTTTTTGACTAGGAGATTTCAGTTTTGATGAAGTCCACTTTATTAATATTTTTTTCTTTTATAGATAATGCTTTTTGTGCCTTGTCTAAGACATCTTTGTCTACCCCTAGGGTATTTTCCTGTTTTCTTCCAGAAGTTTTAGTGTTAGTCTTTAGGTCTATGATCCATGTTGGATTAATTATTGTATATGGTATGAACTAGAGTTGAAGTACATTTTTTTTCCATATGGCTATCCAGTTGTTCCAACTCCATTTGTTGAAAACTTTCCTTTATCCACTGAATTGCTTTGGCACCTTTTTGGGAATCAGTTGATGAATTAAGTGTGATTCTATTTCTGGACTCTATTGTGTTCTTTTGATCTACCTGTCATATAGCTTTGCCATATTCTCTTGACTAGTTTCATGAGTTTTATTATTTTTTAGTCCTGTTCCTCTCATTTTGGCTACTTTTACCTCCTGTAGGTTTTAGGCTTAGAGTTTATTTTCGGAGTTGGTAGAGCTTCCAAATTGCTCTGGATCTCAGAGTGCGTATATGTAAAATAGGAAAAATAAGAACTCTGTTACAGGATTGTTGGGAGAGATAAACAATCTAGTATCCTTTTGAAAAGCATATTATATATTTTTAAAGGCTTTATTTATTTATCTGAGAGAGAGATTGAGCCACCCAGGTGCCCTAAAAAGCATATTATAATTCTAAAATAAAATTTGTATGCTTAGGGGCACCTGGGTGGCTCAATCAGTTAGGCATCTGCCTTCGGCTCAGGTCATGATCCCACGGTCCTGGAATCAAGTCCCGCATCAGGGTCCCTGCTCAATGGAGAGTCTGCTTCTCCCTCTCCCACTACCCCAGCCTGTGCTCTCTCTCAAATAAATAAATAAAACCTTTAAAAAAATTTGTATGCTTAGAATGTTGCTTATTTTTATTTCACTTTTTGGTTCCCTTAATTTTAAAAGTTCTCATGCATGTTTACACAAATCTTCATGAAGGATATGCGCCCTTAGTTTCAGATTATGGGGGAACTTTTCCTGTGGATTTAGAAAAAAAACAAAGATCTAAGATAATTACAAGAAATGATGGGCACCTGATCCCTTCCCACTTACAGTAAGCCTTGTCTTGTGGTAATGACAATCCTTTCTGATATTTCTCCTTTGTGGGTTTTTTAAAAGGTAAGAACTAGTAGGCTGCAAATGCTTTATTCTTCTAGACCTTTCCGACCTGATCCCCCTTTTCTTTGTTATGGCAGCTACTCTGCTGAGTGACCTTTGCTCTCCCACCCCAAATCATTGACCTTTTAAACTGTTTTAATATTTACTAGGGAATTACTTGTCCTAAAGTTTGAGTTGAATTTTCCTGAAAGATTTTACTGTAGACTTAAAATGATGGTGAGGAGAAGGGTTCAAAGTCTGAACCCCTCCCTTTACCCGAAATAAAACAAGCTGGATAAAAACTCTTTCTGTTCTGTACTCATCTAAGGGCTTATAACAAAGATGAATAAAAAGTGTAAATTCTTTACTGCCCTAGTTCCTACCGCAACTGTGATTCTCATTTCTCAATTGAAATATTTTCTTCCTCAAGTTTGGTGGCCTTTGTACTTTTCTGGCCTTTGTGTTTACTAGATTATAAACTCCTTGAGCAAAATTATTTGATGTTATTTATCTGAGTTTCAGATTTTAGCATCAAGCCAAGTGCCTTGTATTCACTTCATAAATGTCTTTTGAATTAAATTTATTACTGTTAAGTGCTGATGTTGTACTAAAGACAGTGTTATATATATAACAGACAGGCAATAATTGTTCATGGTTTATTGATGGCAGGAACTCAAGATTTATTCATTGATTAGTTAAGTTTGATTACATCTTATAATTAGAGCATCAGATGAGTCAGGTGCTCCCTTCTTTTCAAAAACATGTTAGAACTGCTCAAATGGAATTCTGTAGGTCAAATTATTTAATAATAGCTCTCTGTACCTTTTTCTATAATGTTATGGTTTGGGCTGTATCACCTCATAATAAATTAAGAGTATTAAACTCCTGTGGTGAGAATTCAGAATAGGCTCATCTCAAAGTCTGTCCTATTCCAGTTAGTGTTAAGGCCAGGTTCCAGAGTACTTTACTGAGATAAGTAAATAAACACATTTTTCAAAAGATATAGACCTGAAAATGAAGCACTACTATCTTCTGATGTTAGATTTCCCAATACTCTACTGATAGGCTTATATAGAAATTGTTCTCAGGTTTGTGATTAATTTCTGCTTCCTAGAGCAAACTGGTAAGTCTTACTTCCTTTTTTGGTAGAACACGGACTTGTCTATCAAATCTTAGCTAGCTAGTCCTGAGGACACCCCTTAAAACCTGAAGGAGATAAAATCAGGACAAAAAGAAAGAAAAAAAGGAAGTATACTACACAGCAGGTGGTAAATGTGAGAAGTAGTACCAGGAGAGAAATAACATAGATTGAAAACATAAATCCTTAAATAGTTTTAGATAAAACCATGGAAGCTAGATCCATACATATTTTTGTGGGGACTAGGAAGCTTAGAAATATCCCTAATCTAGATATTGATGTTAGAATAACCATGCTTTCCTAAAACACTCCCCTGAATGTCCCTGCAAAAACCATACTGAGCTGATCGTGTAATGAACTGATCCAGTATAATCTCCTCCATTTCCATTTTGGATCCTGAACATGAGGGGACAGAGTGAAGAAGCAAGCTGCTTGGGATTACAGGTTTGGAAGACTATAGGTGATCTTTATTGAACATTACATTGTGTCCGAGCCAGGCTTTGCCAGCCACGGATGCAGGGAAAGTGAAGTTCAATGGAAGGTAATTTTATGAATGATTTCTCATCATTTTTTCCCCCTAGAGATTTAAATCTTCTATAAAGCTTTTAAAGCTTTCAAAATTCAACATTAAAACCTTTAAAAAAAATTGTTTCCAGCTAAATAAAAGTTAACCGCTTTTTCCTTGCTTTCCCACTGGCGTGCTTGCAAAGTCCAAGGACACGGAGGTCTGATACTAACTGCCAACATCTCCTCCCCACCGAATAGGGGAACCGGGAAGAAAGGCTTCCACCAGGCGCCACAGGGGGTCAAAGAAGGGAACGGGTGGGCAGTGATTACTCTTGCACAAAAAAGTCAGGCCAGGGGCGCCTGGGTGGCTGAGTTGTTAAGCATCTGCCTTCGGCTCAGGTCGTGATCCCCGGGGTCCTGGGATCGAGCCCCCCCATCAGGCTACCTGCTCCGGAAGCCTGCCTCTCCCTCCCCCACTCTCCCTGCTTGTGTTCCTGCTCTGGCTGTGTCTCTCTCTGTCAAATAAATAAATAAAATCTAAAAAAAAAAAAAAAGTCAGGCCAATTAGGGGAGGTGCTTGGCGAGGCTGGGAGTCGGGCTTGAAGCTCCGGAGAGAGAATTAACTGGAAATTGGCCAGAGTGGGCGCGGCGCCTGCGACCCGCCTCCCCGAGCGGTAAAAGTCACCGCAGTGCCCCCGCGAGCCACCGGCTGGGACAGCTTCGCTGCCGCTGCACTCTTACTGGGACTCACCGTACGTGCCCGGGAAGGGACGCGCAAGGAATGGGTGCTCCGAGGGCGGTGGGCGGGAAGGAGCAAAGTGGGTGGAGGGGGTGGGCTTGAAAAGTCTTTTCCCGCGTGAAACTTCTTTGTTCTCTGTAGGGGCTAAGCTCTGGCTTTTCAATCCGTCGCCTCTGAAACGGAGTTGAGTCCCTGTACCCTGGTAGGTAAATTTTACCCGAGGACAAACTCCAGGAAAGAAACTTAAGAGAGTTAAGTCCTTTCATGTTTAAGTAGTGAGTTACTCACTTTTTATTCTCAAGCCACGCGAGCGTCCACTTTGAATGGGCCCCCTGGAACTCTGGGGTCCCAGGGACGTTAAATCACAACCTGTCAGTGGCGGAGTCGCATTCACCCTGACCCTAGTCTAGCCCCGGAGTCTCTGTGTGCTCTACCCTCTGTGTGCAAATTGTAGTAATATATGAAGTTGCTACAAGTTAGGCAACTTCTGTTCAACCGAAGGGTGTGGAATCCTGCAGCGGCCCTGGGAAAATTGGCCTTTGCACCTACTGAAGTACAAGAAGGATTTGCTCCTCGTGGTTCACTTTGCTAGGCAAGAGGAACATTGGCAAGTTTAGTAATAATAATATAACGACAATAACAAAGTGCAGGAGGACATAGATTAAACTTTGTGATATTATAGCCAGCCCCCCAGTCTGGAGGAGGAAGCCATGGGAAACCCTTATTTGGGAGGTGAGGCCTCTTACTGTTATGGCGGGCCCGGGGCATCGGAGAGAAGGTGCATGCAAATCTCCCATCTCCTTGCTTTCTTCGAAATAGTCCCAAGGCCTCTTAGTATTCTGGGCACCCTTTTGTTTTCTCCTTTGCCCTCTGTCTGCTTTCTCTCCAAGAGAGTGCCAAGTGGCTTATAATTAAGCATTGTTATAGGGGCACATGGAAAATTCCCCAGATCCTCCAGCTTATAGCCTTTCCGACTTTTGCCGTTTAAGACTAGAGTTCTTCAGGGCCTTAGCTTCCCGTGAATACCAAACTACACACACTTTTTGCATCCCCCCTGGGGGCTTACTGTACTGGGAATTAAGATAGTAATAGGGTTTGCTGTCCTTTGCTGTTCCCCAAATAAGAGGACTATGTAGGGACTTTGGTCATTTTTTTAAGTGGCAAATCAGTCCCAATTTGAATATTGCTCTTGGTGACAGAAAAGTACAATTTTTTCTAAGGGTTTGTTTTAGAGTGGAGTTTCTCAGTGAGGCTGGGAAAGATCAGCAGAGGCCCCTGAGAACAGCCTTACCTCACATTCTCCCAGGGTCCCCAGCATTTTCTCCCTAGGACCCAGGCTCCAAAGTGTAGGAGGCCAAGTCTGCAATCACCTTGTCCCTTTCAAAAAATCTAGAATTGATAAACAGCAACAAGGCCATTGAATTATCTTTTTTTAATCTTGTGGTAGCATTACATTTGTTTTAGAAGGTATGAAATTGCAGAGTCATGGCTGAGGGTTGTGTGACCAGATTTTTGTGTGTGTTTCACAATATTGATGTTGCAAGGCCACCATAAATAAGAATAGAACTTTGCCCTTTTTGGCCCAGAGCCCATGTAAAGAGAAGAGGAATGTTCCACGGTTGAGAGATAAAGACTCAACTGTAATAGATAGAGTAGGGGCAGGTGCTGTATTTGGGTGAGGAGGGCAAGGTAGGAATATGAGATTGGACAGAAAAAGGGCCCCAGAAAACCAGAGTGGTCTAGAATTCTTAGCCTTGATGTTGGATAGACCATGAGCTAAACACTTGAGAAAACTGGGTTCCAGTCTTGACCCCTCCACTGTGAATTTGGGTCACATTACTCACTCTACCTCTTCAGACTTCAGCTTCCTTACATGTTATTATTATTTTTTTAAAAAGATTTTATTTATTTATTCATTTGAGAGAGCGAGAATGAGAGAAAGAGAGAGAAAGCACATAAGGGGGGGAGGGTCAGAGGGAGAAGCAGACTCCCTGCTGAGCGGGGAGCCCAATGCGGGACTCCATCCCAGGACTCCAGGATCATGACCTGAGCCGAAGGCAGTCGCTTAACCAACTGAGCCACCCAGGCACCCCAGCTTCCTTACATGTTAAAAGCGGAGACAAATATTGCTTGCTCTGACTACCTTAGAATTTTCTAGATCAAGTGAGATAATGGGTAAGCTTTTCGAAAACCCTCAAATGATCTCCTCAGTGCCTAGAACAGTGCCAAAGTAGGAACTTATTTACCAAATACTTATATAATATTTACCAGTTCCCAGTGCTTTTCTAATCTTTAGGCTTTGCTCATTTGATACAAGAATCTTGTGAGATAGGAAGTATTATTAACCTCATTATACAGGTAAGGTAAGTAGGTCCCAGAGAAGTTAAACCACAACCAGTAAGTGGCAGAGCCGAATTTACCCAGACTCTAGTCTAGCTCCAGAGTGTGTGCTTCACACTTTGCTCTTTGTCCCTTCAGAGGTGTCACCTCCACCTTAGGGGACTGAGCCCAGCTATCTGGTGAAAAAGATGGAGGTATGCTCTGCTGTGCCAACCAGTGATGGACAATGAAGGGAATGATACCCTGGACAAATATAATTCATCATTGTAACATTTCATTCTCTCTAATTCATAACCAAGTTTCATGTTTTGTCTTTTCTTAGATTATTCATACCTCGTTCCTAGAATACTCAAAACACTTAACAATTTACCCTCTTAATTATTAACACTACTACACTGCTCTCCTCCCTCCTGGTGACCTCCCTTAGTAAAAAGCATTCACTAATTTTGTGGGGTTTTTTTTTTTTAAGATTTCATCTACTTATTTGAGAGAGAGGGTGAGAGAGCACAAGTGAAGGGAAGGGGCAGAAGGAGAGGGAGAAGTGGGGCTTTGTCCCAGGACCCCGAGATCATGACCTGAGCTGAAGGCAGATGCTTATTAACCAACTGAGCCACCCAGGTGCCCCATTAATTTTGTATTGACTGCAGTGCCCAGCCATGATGTAGGCTCAAGGCAATGTCCTGACAAATCAGCTTTGAAAAAAAGTCTAGGCCAGCACCATCTTATTCCGTGCTGTAAATCACTTCCTTTTCTTTCTTTCTTTCTTTTTTTTTAATTAACATATAATGTATTATTTGTTTTAGGAGTACAGGTCTGTGATTCAGCAGTCTTACACAATACACAGCACTCACCAGAGTACATACCTTCCCCAAATCACTTCTGTTTCTCAATGTCTTACCTTCTCCTCACCTGGCCCTCCGGTATGCTGGGAGTGGAAGATACTGGTCTCTGAGAAGTGGTTCACGGACCTTTAGGATTTGAAGTCAGAGGCTCAGCATTGGCCCATCTCCCCAAACCACAGACTCCAGGAGTTAAGCTACCTTCTTGGTGTTGGAAAAACTCTTGGTGTGAGGTACGCTTTCAATGTGTTATTCACATTGGAAGAAAAAAAACTCGCATTGCCGTTTTCCTGCAACTGCTGACATCTTTGTGTTCTTTTCCCACCAGCAGCTCTGGAAGGCTTCCACTTTTTCTCTACTTTTTCAAGACCAGTTTTCACCAAAAGAAAACCATTGTCTGGACTTATATTCCATTGCTAAATACATTTCATTCTGTAAACATCTGTAGTGACCTACAGAAACTGTTTAGTTGTAAAATTATTGTTAAATAACAACAGTTCCAACTTGATAAACTTTTCTTAATTTTTTTTAATTAACATTCCTGCTGTGTTTCTTCAGATCTCTGTCCAGAGGCATAGGACTTAAGGATCCCTTATTAAGCTAATTACTTTACATGAGCTTTGAAGGATAGTGCAGTTTATTCATGACTTCCTCCCCACCCCCGCCGCCCCCGCTACCAGAACAAGAGCAGATACATTAAATGGTACTAAAAGTATTACCTTGCACTGAGAGCTTATATCACATTCTGTGCTTTCAAGACTGCTGACTTGTGGAGGTGCATTAATGTATCATATGCATTTGGTTTTGTTTTTTACACTGAAACATACAGTTTCTGTTTGCTTAAATCTGAAGCACATATTCAGCCTAGCTTTCAAAATAGGAGTTACTGGGACGCCTGGGTGGCTCCAGTTGGTTAAGCTTCTGCCTTCCGCTCACGTCATGATCCTGAGCTCCAGGGATCGAGTCCCACATTGGGATCCCTGCTCGGTGGGGAGTCTGCTTCTCCCTTTGCTCCTCCCCCTGCTCGTGCTCTCTCTCTCTCAAATAAAATCTTTGAAAAAAATAGGGGTTACTTCGGAAGTTTTGGTTTCTTCATCTGAAAAATGGGAGTAATAGTACCTACCCTGTAGCATCACTGGGAGAGGAAACAAGGTAACAGATGTGAGGTGCCCCAGCCATAGGCAGGCATTCAGTCAGTGTTAGTTGAATCAGCAGTAAGCACTTTACAGTCTCTTGAAGGAGACAGTGAAGTGTAGTTAGTGTATAGATATGAAGTCAGAGACGTGGGTTTGTGTCCTAGCTTGGCTGCTTAACATCTCTGATTCACACTTTCTCCATCTGTAAAATGCATATAGTTATGAGGACTATACCAAAATAGTTACAAAGATTATGTAACACACATAAAGTATAGGGCATAGTTGGGCGTTATAAAATTAAGCATATATGTATATGTGTGTTGTTTATATCACATTCACAGCAATATGTAGACAGCTATATGGCCAGTCACAGAGTAGAGAAAGAGATATAGATTTATAGGTTATTGGTAGATGAGTAGAATGATCAGAATTTGATCGATGTCAGTCTGATAAGGTTGCATACAGGGGTTGAGTTTCAAAGGCAGGAATGGACATTGTGTCCAAGAAACTGAATTCCATGCTAAGCAGGTTAAATAGTGTTGAAGCTTGGGTGTGAGAAAAGATGTGTGTTTATGTGGAAAAGAGAGAAGAAACAGACAGCAGAGCTAATAACAGAACAGGAGGATGTTAAAAAGAATGGCTACCAGGTAAGGTAGGGAATTTAAATTTTAAGCTTTACCTGAAATCCCTACCCACTTTGACTTGAGTATCACCAGTATACCTTAGCTTCCCTTCTGGGTACATTCCCAATTATATTTCCAACTCCAGACAGACAGTTGGCGTTCAGTGGAAGGTGAAGTCATGTGAAGAGTTACGTAAAGCTAACCTTCCTTCCTTTATTCCCTCTACAAGAGTCCCGTAAATGCCACTTCCTTACTTTGCATTTGCCCGGCATTTTGTTTCCATTAACCTGCTTCTCCTTGTTTCCTTGTGTTGGTATTAGTGATGACTATAATCATGGTGATAATGATGATCATAAGGATACAATAACTCTATCGAGGGTTCTTCACGGGCCAGTTGCTGTGCTAAGTCTAAGTATATTCCACATGTTATCTCAATTAAATCCTGACAACAAACCGCTAAGTTAGGAACTATTACTATTCCCATCTTAGAAATGAAGGAATTTGGGGGGCGCCTGGGTAGCTCAGTCGTTAAGCATCTGCCTTCGGCTCAGGTCATGATCCCAGGGTCCTGGGATCGAGTCCCGCATCGGTCTCCCTGCTCCGCGGGAAGCCTGGTTCTCCCTCACCCACTCCCCCTGCTTGTGTTCCTGCTCTCACTATCTCTCTCTCTGTCAAATAAATAATAAATAAAATCTTTAAAAAAAAAAGAAACGAAGGAATTTGGTTTCAGAGAGGCCAAATCTCTCAACCAAAGTTAATAACCAAAAGGTGGGACTGGAATTCAGATCTTGTAGCCTGGAATCTTAAATACTATTGAAATGACAAAAAGCTATAAGTTGGCTTTCTAAAGCAGGACATATATTAGAGCTTAGGTGTTTCTTATTTTATTTTATTTTTTAAGACTTTATGTATTTGAGAGAGAGAGTGGAAGCAGGGGGGAGGGACAGAAGAAGAGGGAGAGAGAGAATCTCAAGCAGACTTCACACTGAACGCAGTCCAACTCGAGGTTCGATGTCAGGACCCTGAGAACATGACCTGAGCTGAAATCAGGAGTGAGACGCTTAGCTGACTGAGCCCCCCCCAGGAGCCCCAGAACTTAGGCATTTCTTTCTTTCTTTCTTTCTTTCTTTTTTTAATAAAGATTTTATTTATTTATTTGACAGAGACACAGCGAGAGAGGGAAAACAAGCAGGGGGAGCGGGAGAAGGAGAAGCAGGCTCCCCACTGAGCAGAGAGCCCGATGTGGGGCTCGATCCCAGGACCCTGAGATCATGACCTGAGCCGAAGGCAGACGCTTAATGACTGAGCCAGCCAGGCTCTCCAAACTTAGGCATTTCTAATCAAACATTAATGGTGCCACTATGTACATAATTTAATGTTTCTAAAGAGATCAATCCATGAACTCTGGTCTTTTGTGTCCAACTTGTGGTTGATCTTGATGCAAAAATAGGATTTTAGTCTATCTTTACACATTTTGCCCATTTACTTTTGCTTCTCATACCCTTACATTTTCATTTTCACTCCATGCTTGTTTGATACTTTCAAGCTTAATGTTATAGAACTAGAAAAAAAAAACCACAGTATATTGTTTATTTTGAAATTTTAGAAAAGATTATTTCTCCTGCAATAACCCAAGATATTTTTAAGAACAATATGGTTAATGCTGCAATATAAGTACACCAAGTGACTGTAAGGTTATTTGAGGTATTTATGTCTGCCTTTCCTCCCTTGTCTAAACTCTTTTTAAGATTCCAGACCAAAATTGAAAAAATGGTTGACCTCACTGAGCTAATGGAAAATGAAGTATTCATGGCCTATGCTTCCTATACAACGATTATTCTTTCAAAAATGATGTTTATGAGTATTGCAACTGCATTCTATAGATTGACAAGAAAGGTAAGACATTTAGAGGCAATCATTTCCTTTAAGGGTTGGCATTTTGGAAAACAATTTTCTTAATTTACTTTTTAAAAAACTTTTTTGGTAAAGCCCAATGGCACATTGTTTAATGTTGCAAATGAATTATGCCATCATTTGGTATAGATGCATCTGACATATTTATGGAACAGGTACTTTCTCCCGGAAGCTAGTAAAGTGTTTTTTTTCCTTGTGGCTTTTACCTTTTGTCATGCTACTTAGTACATGAGATTCTTGGAGTGTCAAAGTTTTCAAGAAAACTCTATGATTTTGAAGTTAATTTTGCCAGCTAGAGTTTAGAAAATAGTCATTTTCCAGAGAGTTAGCTGGTGTTTTTAGTTCTATTACAGGTCAAGGATACACCTTTGGGAATAGAATTAAGTCCTTATTATCAGTAGAGCCTTTTATGACTGGGGCAAAGCATTTGAATTTTGTGTAGTTCTGACTTCTTAAGTGGATGCTATTTCTGCCCAGCATCATAAGAATGATTTTTTCTTAAACTGGAGACTTGGGGAAGGTAGTAGAAAGATTTTGAAAACTATATCCTATACTCAAGCAGGGTTTATAACACAGTAAGTGGGGGTAGAACAAAGCTACCTTGACAAAGTTAAACTATTTTCACTGGTGTGGTCCTTGTCCCTAGTCAGCAATTTCTTCCTGGAAACCACCTATTTCTCTCTGTCTTTTTTATTTATTTGTTTATTTATTTATTTAGAGAGCAGAGGAGGAAGGGAAGAGAGAGAATCTTAAGCAGGCCTCACACCCAGAGCAGATCCCAACATGGGGCTCAATCTCACTACCCCGAGATCAAGACCTGAGCCGAAATCAAAAGTCAGATGCTTAACCAACTGAACCACTGACGCGCCCCCCCCCCACACCTATTTCTCTCTTAGTGCCTGTCCTGAGTTTTTGTCCTTCAGAGACTTGCTTTTATCTAGAGGTTATTGTCATCCTTAAGGTATTTCCCTTTTACTGTCTTGAGGTATAATTCCTTCCCAAGGATATTTGCATTTTAATGGGGGGGCACCTACAGACATATTTAAGTCTCCAAGGGGTCCAGGTGTCAAAGCTGCAGGCTGTAAAGTGGCTTCTGACCCCCGGGTCCACAGTGTCCTCTAGAAACAGAGTAGTACTAAGCATAGCAGAAATGTACCCCATCTTACAAGAAAAGGAGAAAAGAACTCAAATTTGTGGAGTGCCGGTGATATGTGCCAGGAGCCATGTGATACTCTTTGTATGTGCAAAATCATTCAATTGTTAGTATTATCATGTGAAATGAGAATTAATCCCCCCATTTTATAGATGAGGACCTGAATGAAAGTCAGACAGGTTAAGCAGTGTACCCAAGGTTATACACCAATAAAGAGTGAAGCTGAGATTCTAATTCGGATTGCTGTAAACTCAAATCCCATGCACACTTTCCACTGTAATACATTTATTTACTTATTTGAAACATATTTATTGAACATCTAGCATGTGCCAAGCATTTATTTAGAAACAAGATGGACAGAGCTGATCTCAAGAGCTGATAGCGTATCATGTCCCTTCCCATCAGTTCTCCTCAACATCTTTATCTGAAATAAATGCTTATGTCATATTTAGAAAAAAAGTGTAATATTTATGGATTTCTAAGCTTAAATTAGGCTAATTCTGTAGTTCATGTTTATCTTTATTATAAATTATTAAACAGTGGAACATACTTAAATATTTTTAAATGCATTTTTCAGGTTTCAAGGGATGGGGAGATCGTATCAAACAGCATAATAATTTGCAGGAAGGAATAAGTGAACATATGCCCTAGAACACGTACTTGGTATTTTTAGGAATGCTGTTCAACTTCTTATGTTTCACTATATTATTCAACCCAAAGTATCTGTTAATTCAGCCAAAGAAAAGAGATACACGTATCCTGACAAAGTACAAAATACACTTCCTGCCCCTCACTCTTACACTTCTTGCCTGGTCTCTAACATCCATGGTTAGTAAATTAAAGACTTTCATATGATCCAACCAGTTGGGAATGTTAATACGCGAGGGAAGTTCCATCAACATCACTATAAAAAGCTGCCAGTTCACCATAATAATAGTCAATGATGGCTTGGAATCAGGCTCTCTTTTCCATTTTTGCTTCCTTTTCACTATTTTTATACATTAGTTTTTATTTAAGTTCTTATTTATGCTTTTCTTTAAAAAATGCTTTGCACTGTTAGGAAAAGCTTAAAGTCTAGATCCCTCCCCGTGTTTGAGCTCCAAATTTTCTTTTCATAAGGGCCAACCTGGATGCCTGTATTTCTTCCATTAAAATGCAAGTAACTTATCAGGTAGAATACTCCCATGTTATTTGGCATTTGAAATACCTTTTTTTCTTGGAATTTGGAATAGGTTTTTGCCAACCCAGAAGACTGTCCTGGCTTTGGCAAAGGAGAAAATGCCAAGAAGTATCTTCGGACAGATGACAGAGTGGAACGTGTACGGAGGTAAACCCACTGTCTCCTGAAATTATTTACTTGATCAAAGAATTTTGGTCAAGGAGTTCAGTGAGGACGTTGGGGATCATGAGAAGGGAGAAAAGTCACTGATCTTAACTAGTCCATATAATAATTATAGAAAATTAGGGATCTAGAAGTCTCCAACTCTCACTGCAATTGCACATGCCAATTTCCTACTTCGTTGGGGTTAATGACTTTTTTCTCTGTAGGGATTTTTCAAAAAGGATTACAGGTAGAAGGTAAAATGAGGATGGTGGATTTTTGCAGTTTTGTCATCTTTCTCCAGAGCTGCGAATGTCGGCTTGTGTGAAACGTTGAAGATACTTTTGCATAAGACTCAAAATATGAACGTGGGAAATCTTGCCCTCCTTTCTCTCTCTCCTTTATAGGTATTATGTTTAATGTCCTGAGAATTCAATGAACAATGAAAAGCAGTAAGCCAAGATACCATCCACACAGCTTCCTAATAATATAATTAATACACTGCTTTAAAAAAGCAAACTGAATTCTAGTTCTGAAGGTATACTTCTTAATCCTTGCCATAAAGTCACGTAAATGGCAAACTTTCTTTTTTACCTCTACTGAACTGTAGTCAACAAATAAAATTGTAAGACATATAAAGTGCAGAGCATCATGAGTTGATACACATATATGTTGTGAAATGTTTATCCCCATCGAGTTCATTAACACATCCATGACCTCCAGCTTTACCAGCCCCTTTGTTTTTTTAAGTGAACATTTAAGTTCTAATCTGTTAGCAAATTTCATTTATAGAGTACAGTGTTATTAATACACTGTATTAGTCACCATGTTACACTTCAGATCTTCAGACCTTCTTCATCTCATAACTGAAATTTTGTACCGTTTTACCGGCCTCTCCTTATCTTCCCCCCTCCCCCCGCAGCCCCTGGCAACCACCTTTCTACTGTTTCTGTGAGTTTGACTTTTTTTTTCCCTGTCTTTCAGATTCCACATATAAGTGATACCACACAACATTTGTCTTTCTCCGTCTGCTTTATTTTACCCAGCATAGTGCCCTTCAGGTTCATCCATGTTGCTGTACATAACTTTTTTAAGGGTGAATAATGTTCCGTTGCACGTATATACCACATTTCCTTTATCCAATCATCTGTTGATGGACACTTAAGTTGTTTCTAGATCTTGGCTATTGTGAATAATGCTGCAGTGAACATGGGAGTGCAGATATCTCTTTGGAATAATGGTTTCTTTTTCTTTTTCTTTTCTTTTCTTTTCTTTTCTTTTCTTTTTTTTTTGGATATATACCCAGAAGTGGAATTGCTGGATCCTCTGGTAGTTCTATTTTTAATTTTTTGAGGACCCTCCAAACTGTTTTCCATAGTGGCTATACGAGTTTACATTCCTACCAACAGGGTTCCTTTTTTCCACTTCTTTGCCAGCCAGCATTTATTATCTCTTGTCCTTTTCACAATAACCATCCTGAGAGAGGGGAGGCTAATCAAAACCATTGATTTTTGGATGATTTTGAATCAAAATCAGTGGTTTTGGATGTCTTCTTTGGACAAAAGTGACTACTCAGGTCCTTGCTTATTTGTTAATTGAGTTATTATTATTATTATTGTTATGGAGCTATATTAAGTTCCTTGTCTATTTTGGATATTAACCACCTACACTATCAGATATGTGGCTTGCAAATATTTCCTCCGTAGATTGTTTTTCCATTTTAGTGATGGTTTCCTTTGCTGAGCAGAGGCTTTTTGGTTTGATATAGACCCATGTGTTTATTTTTGCTTTTGTCGTCTTTGATTTTGGTGTCAAATCCAAAAAAAATCATTGCCAAAGCCAATGTCAGGGAGCTTACCTTCTATGTTTTCTTCCAGGAATCTTATGGTTTCAGATCTTATGTTCAAGTCTTTAATTTATTTTGAGTTAATTTTTGTGTATAGTATAAAATAGGGTTAGGTTTCATTCTTTTGCATGTGGAAATCCAGTTTTCCCAACACAGTTTATTGAAGAGACTAGCCTTTTCTATTGCATATTATTGGTTCTTCTGTAAAAAATTAATTGACTATAAGTACATGGGTTTATTTCTGGGTTTTCTATTTCTGTTTCATTGATCTATGTGTCTGCTTTTATGCCAGTATCATACTGCCTTGATTACTATAGCTTCGTAATACAGTTAGAAATCGGGAAGTGTGATACCTCCAGCCTTATTCTTCTTTCTCAGATTTGCTTTGGATTATTCAGGGTCTTTTGTGGTTTCATACAAACTTTAAGGTTGTTTTTTCTATTTCTCTAAAAAAATATCATTGGGATTTTGAGAGGGGGGTGCAATGAATCTGTAGTTCACTTTGGATAGTATGGACATTTTAACAATATTAATTCTTCCAATTTGTGAACACAGGGTATCTTTCCATTTACTTGTGTCTTCAGTTTTTTTCATCAGTGTCCTGTAGTTTTCAATTATAGATCTTCCACCTCCTTGGTTAAATTTACTCTTCAGTATTTTATTCTTTTTGATGCTATTGTAAATTGAATTCTTAATCTCTCTTTCTGGTAGTTCATTTTTAATGTAAAAAATGCAACTGATTTTTGTGTACTGATTTCATATCCTACAACTTCTCTGAGTTCATTTATTAGTTCTAACAGTTGTTTAGTGGAATTAGGGTTTCTGATATAATATGTCATCTGCAAATAAAGATAATTTTACTTCTTTCTTTACACTTGGATGATTTTTATTTCTTGCTCTTGATTAATTGTTCTGGCTAAGACTTCCAAACTATGCTGAACAAAAGTGGTGAGAGTGGGCATCCTTATCTTATTCCTGATCTTACAGGAAACATTTTCAGCTTTTCATGATGTATGATGTATGTTGTTAGCTGTGGGATTGTCCTGTATGGCCTTCACTGTGTTGAAGTACATTCCCTCTATATCTAATTTATTGAGAGTTTTTGTCACGAAGGAATTTTGAATTTTGTCAAATGCTTTTTTGATATCTATTGAAATGATTATACTATTTTTGTCCTTCTTTTTGTTAATGTGGTATTGATTTACAGATGTTGAACCATACTTACATCTCATTTGATAACAGTGTATGATTCTTTAAGTCCTTTTAATTAAACTGTTGAATTTGGTTTGCTAATATTTTGTTGAGGATTTTCATATCTGTGTTCATCAGGATATTGACCTGTGATTTTCTTTTCTTGTAGTGTCCTTATCTAGCTTTAGTATCAGAGTAGTGCTGGCCTGATAAAATGAGTTTAGAAGTGTTCTATTCTCTTCTACTTTTTTGGAAGAATTTGAGAAGAATTGGTATTAATTCTTCTTTAAATGATTGGTAGAATTCACCAGTGAAGCTATATGGCCCTGGATTTCTTCACTGGGAGGTTTTTGATTACTGATTCAATCTCATTATTAGTAATTGATCTGCTCAGATTTTCTATTTCTTCATGATTCAGTCTTGGTAGGTTGTATGTTTCTAGGAATTTGTCTATTTCTTCCAGGTTGTCCAATTTGTTGGTAATTGTTCATACTGGTCTCCTTCATATTTCTGTGGTATCAGTTGGAATGTCTCAACTTTCAATTCTAATTATTTTATTTATTTGAATCCTTCCTTTTTTTTCTTCTTGGTAAGTCTAAGGATTTATCTTATTTTATCTTTTCAAAAATACAGTTCTTCATTTCTTTGGTCTTTTCTATTTCTCTTTAGGTTATACTTCATTTATTTGCTCTATAATCTTTGTTATTTCCCTCCTTTTTCTAACTCTGGTTTTAATTTGTTTTCCTTTTTCTAGTTTCTTGAGGGTTAAAGTTAGATTGTTTATATGATATCGTTCTTTTTCTTAATGTAGGTATCTATCACTATAAACTTCCCTCTTAGAACTGCTTTTGCTTTATCCCATAAGTTTTGGTATTTTCTGTTTCTATCTTCATTTGTCTCAAGATATATTTTTTAAAATTTCTCTTGATTTCTTCTTTAATCCATTTGTTGTTTAGTAGTATGTTGTTTAATCTCCACATATATGTGAATTTTTCAGTTTTCTTCTTGTAATTGATTTCAAGTTTCATACTGTTATGGTTGAAACAGATGCTTGATATAACTTCAAACTTCTTAAATTTATTAAGGCTTGTTTTTGGCCTAACATATGATCTGTCCTGGAGAATATTCAATGTATATTTGAGAAGAATGTGTATTGTTGCTGTTGGACGGTGTGTTTTGGGTTCATCTAAGCTAATGTATAGTTTAAGTCCAATATTTTCGTATTGATTTTTTGTCTGGATAATCTATCTGTTATTGAAAGTGAGGTATTGAAGTCCCTTACTATTATTATTGTATTGTTACTTCTCCCTTTAGATCTGTTAATATTTGCTTTATATATTTAGGTGCTCCTATATTAGGTGCATAAGTATTTACTAATGTTATATCATCTGATGAATTGACCTCCTTCACCATTATATAATGGCTTTCTTTGTCTTTTGTTACAGTCTTTAGCTTGAAGTCTGTTTTGTCCCATGTTAAGTATGGCTTTCCTGCTTTCTTTTCTGTTCCATTTCCATGGAATATCTTTTTCCATCCCTTCACTTTCAGTACCTGTATCCTTAAAGCTGAAGTGAGTCTTTTATAGATAGAAATAGTTGGATCTTGTTTTTTTAATCCATTCCATCATTCTGTGTCTTTTGTTACAGTTATTTTTGCTACTTTTGTCTTCTAGTCTTTATACTAGAGTTATGCGATGTACCCACCATCATTACATTAGTGTATTTTGAATTTAATTATACTTGCTTTTACTGGTGACTTTTATACTTTCATGTGTTTTCTTCTTACTAATTAGTGTCCTGTTTCAGCTTAAAGAACATTCTTGAACATTTCTAGCTGCTGTAGTGGTGATGAACACTTTCAGCTTTTGTTTGGAGAATTCTTTCTCTCTCCTTCAATTCTGAGGGACAACTTTGTCAGGTGGAGGAGGATTCCTGCTGGCACTTTTAATTTTTTATTATTTATTTATTTTGAGACCTTAGAATATATCATCCCACTCTCTTCTGCCTTGTAGTTTCTGGTAAAAAATATGCGGATAGTCTTATGGGGCTTCCCTTATATGAAACTAGCTACTTTTCTCTTGCTGCTTTTAAGATTCTCTCCTATCTTTAACTTTTGGTAATTTAATTATAATGGGTTTCAGTGTGGGTCTCTGTGGATTCATTTTTTGTTACTTCTGAAGTTCCTACATCTGGATGTCTGTTTCTTTCTCTGGGTTAGGAAAGTTTTTAGCCATTATTTTTTTTTTAATTTTTTTTATTGTTATGTTAATCACCATATATTACATCATTAGTTTTTGATGCAGTGTTCCATGATTCATTGTTTGTTCATAACACCCAGTGCACCATGCAAAACGTGCCCTCCTCAATACCCATCACCAGGCTAACCCATCCCCCCACCCCCCTAGCCATTATTTTTTTGATTAGGCTTTCTGCCCTCTTTTCACTCTCTTCTACTTCTGGGACCTGCCTAATATGTACATTCATCTTTTTGATGGTATTCCATAAGTTCCATAAACTATATTTACTCTTTGTTTTTTCTTTTTGTGCCTCCAGGTAAATGAATTCCATCACCCTGTTTTCAAGTTTGCTGATCCTTTCTTTTCCTTGATTTAGCCTGTGTTGAATCCCTCTATGGGATTTTTAAATTCAGTTATGTTCTTCTGCTCTGTGATTTCTTTTTGAATTTTTTTTATATTTTCTATTGCTATTGAAATTCTGACTTTGGTCATGCATTTCTCTTCTGACCTTGGTGAGCATCTTTGGCCATTATTTTGAACTCTCTATTAGGTTACTTATTTCTATTTCATCAAGATCTGTTTCTGTAAATTTATCTTGTTCTTCGGTTTGAAACATATTCCCCTATTTTTTCATTTTCCTTGGCTCTGCATTGGTTTCTCTGCATTAGATAAAAAAAAAACTTCTCCAGGTTTTGGCAGAGTGGTCTCATGTAGGAGATGAAACTTGTCAGGTATCCTGGCCTGAGCCTCTGGTTGTCTCTCAGATGTTTGTGATTCTCCAAGCTGCCTTCTTTGTTTTTACTGGCTCCCAATTGTTCTGGGTGTGCCAAGACTTGTCACATGTTCTAAAGGGAGGAACACAGTCAAGATCTAGATGTAGGCTGATTGAAAGCTGGATGCTCAGGTAGCAGTGGGAAAAGTATGTAGTTAAGCCCCTTCTAGGGAGATCCTGGATTTGGACATTTTTGTCTGCTCCCTCTGTGCTGGACCTAGATATAGCCATGGGGAGGGATAGTTGCAGTGACTGCCTGGGCTTGTTGAGAATGATTCTTTGTTTACTGTATTTTTATAGGACTCATGAGTGGTAGTGCTATTAGCTATCAAGGCCAGGTGATCCGGAGACCCAGCCCTAGGGCTGCAGCCATAAAAACTGGAGTGCATACAGGTATATGAGCTCCTTCCAGAGAGATTCTGGTGACTGGGATCAAGCTAGAGGGAGAAGGTGGGGGAGATGTCTGCTGGCTTCCCTGGTTTCTAGGAAGGATCAAAGCCCAACCCTAGATGCATGCATACTGACACTTAGGCAGTAGATTTCAAAGTATGCAGTTGGATCCCTTTCAGGAAAAGACTGAGAGATGGACAATTTTGCCTGCTCCCTCTGTGCTGACACACAGCAAGTCTTGGGCTTCCCTTAACAATTTCTCTTCTGTTTGCTGTAAGTCTTCTGGGTCTTGGGAATGCAATCCTCATTGATTTTCAGAGCTAGATATTTTGAGGTCCCATCCTTTGGTGAGAGTCATAAATGTTTGGGCACTAAATGTGGGGGTCCAAACCGATTGTTCCTGAGAAAGAAGCTTGGAGTTGGGAGTTCCCTCTCAACTGTATGGCACTATGCTGGGCGTGGGGTTTGTGGCAAGATTGTGTCTCAGCCTTTCCTACCCATTTCAATGTGGATATTTGCTCAATGTGTTGGAGTCACTTAGCTGGTTTCTGGATTTCTTTCAGAGGTAATTACTTTGTGTGTAGCTGTACATTTGAGGTGGCTGTGGGAGGAATGGAGTTCAGGAGCCTCCTATGTCACCATCTTGGATAACCCGCTTCCCCCACAGAATTTTTTGTATTGGGAGTCTATTACCAATCTATTAGTTACCTTTCTCTAACATCGGAAACATCAAATTATATACCGTCTTCTCACTTAGTATTGTCTAACGCTCATCCAAACATGGTTCAATTTTAAGCACATTTCAAGGAATAAGTAAAATTATATAAAATTAAAGAAACAGTGAAGTGTTTTCATAGCCATACTTAAACATACAGATACTTTGTTTTGTGGTGAATAGTTAAGATAGGAAACATCATGAGTATATTTGATGCACTGTTTCAATTTGGTGAGTATGAATAGGTGAACTGGATACTGAAATAAAAAAATTTTATTTCTGTAATTTGGGAACCAGCTGGAGTTTCTAAACCCTCTAGGATCTAGATCATATTTGCATTATCACTTTTCTTGATTCCCTGTGAGAGTCTGAAGCCCCTCCCAAGATTTCGGCAGATTCCTGCAGATTCCCTCTGGTATATGATCTCAAGATTCACTCTCAGTCTGGGTTTCTACACGTGTGCATGTTTCCATAGTCTACATTTTGTTAAGCTGATGTAAACTTGGCTCTTTCCTCAACTCTCAACAAACCAACTTAAAAAATGTGGATAAAAGAGACTTGATGAAATTGAGGTGTTTACATTATGGCAACGCAAACATTTCAAGTTGTATGTTAGACAGCTTTGACAGTGTCCTTCAGCATCCTGTCCCTGGGGAAGTTGCACTGTACCTTCTTCCCCTCAAATAATGCCCACCATTACACCATTTTGCAGGTTCTTCCTTGGCTTCATATACTCTTCTGCTCTTCTAGTACCAAAATTATGCAAAAAATTTAACCCCAGTTTATTAAACAAGAATGTTTTTCTCCTAAGAGGAAGTCTGTGCTAGGTAGTTTTAATAAAATGTTAACTTCTGCTTCACTTAGTTATATATTTGTTAAATTAATGGTCTTACGAGTAAATCAACCAGTCTTAAAAATGGACGATTCCAAGAATGTGGATCTAAAATGGTTTCAGGACAAAGAATGTGAAAATTTCAAACAGTATCAGAAAATTGTAAGTGTTATGATGAAAAAGAATAAACAGTAGAAAAGGTGAGTACAGCTTTGTGGAGTTGCCAAAACCACCAAAGAGACATTAAGCAGTTTAAAACTTTTGTCTTTACCTTTTTGTACATCCCTTCTAGAGCAGATAATCACATACATGATGCTGATCACGACCCTATACTCATAACATTGCCCAGGACTTGAAAGTGATAACAGTTCAATGCGCAATAGCATTAGTAAGTTTGAAGGGAACATCCAAGTGTCATGTGTGAAAGCTTAACAAAAGATATTTTAATTTTGAGATTTTAGATTTTTCCCCATTCTCCCCTCCCATCCCAACCCCCCGCCCCGCCCCCATGCCCATAGGACTGACTGTACTTCTAGAGGAGAAAGCCGTTATTGAAGCTAGTCAGGTTGTGAACAATTTACCTTAGTTCTTTCTGAAAGGAATCCGTGTCCTAGAAGAGGTGCAGCGACTGTGTGCACAGCGCCCCCTGGTGATCAGACACTGCCTTTTCAGTGTGGCAACAGAAGAGTCTCCAAGAAAAACAAGGTGTCCAGTTTCCAGTTGTATTTTTTGAGACCTTATCGACACCATCAAAAAGTTTGTAGTAACAGTTCGCTTTTGGAGATACTTTTCAGATAAAGAGTTTCCATAATCTCCTCATTTGATTTTTAACCTGGATTTTTTTCCCCATGACTTCCACATATAAAGCTATTTCTATCAGTATATCCCAATGGCAGGAACTGAATGGGGTTACAAATGAAGTGACAGGGATGCTTTCAGATATGCAATATGGAGAAAATTAATACATACACATATGGGGCAAATAAGTAAAAACATAAAGTAATATATGTGGAAATATCAAGATAAGTGGCTTAAAGTAAGTGACTTGCATTTTGGACAGACAAAAATCAGAGATTAGAAAACATTTTACATATGTATTTATTTAATACCATCTCGCCATGTTCTAGAAAGAATATGAGACCATATATCCATTCAGTACAACAAGATGAAAAGAAAGTTGCAAAGTAATCAGGGCAGCTGGAGAAATAAAGAGAATCATTCAAAAGGAAAAGAAGGAAGGCTTGGGTTTGGTATATAAGGGCAAGGAGAGACGTTTAGAATACACTACCTTCAAAGGCAAATAATACCTTTTTACTGAGTGTTTAATGGAATATAGGTGACACTCACTGGGGATTCTGTCAAGGGACTGAGCCTTGGGCTGGGAGTTGAACTAGATGGCTTCCCTTCTGGCCCCAGTGCCTGAATAAAGCATTCACTGAGAAATCATTGTGTGTACATTACTGTCATTTCTTGTATTAGGGTACTATAAAAGAACTTTCCTGCCCTTGAGGGGTTTATAACTTTTCCCTTGAAAATAAGACCAACACACATGTAGTAATTAGAGAATGATATAAAGCAGCCTCTTATTAGATGTTAAGTTGTGGGGGACAAGGTATAAGTTCTTAAAATATCTAGGAATATTGCATGAAGGAAGGGCTTGAAGGATACTAGGATTTGAGAAGAGGAAGAGGCGAGAGATCATGGCAATTTGGAACAATTTCTTTGTGGGAATTTGGGCACACTGCTCTATGTTGAGCGTGAAGAGCTTTGGCTGAGATAAGGGAGTCTGGAAGTCTGGTATGAGGCTCCTTTTGTACTTGGCCACCCCCAGACAATTCTCAAAGATGTGTAGCAACACTGGTCCAGGTCAGGTGGATGACACTGAAATCCAGGTGGTTCTGATATGAGGCAGGGAGGTGTGACTGGAGCATCATGAGCACAGAGAAGGGTTGGCGGGAATGTCAGCCACAGAGCAAGCCTATACCAAGGGGCACCTGTCTAAAGAAGAAACGAAAATGGGAACAGGAATCATCACGGGGGGAAGGGGATAGACCCAGATAGAAAGTGGTTGTGAAAACTGAAATTAGCCCCTGCTAATAGATTTTGAAAGCAGTCTAGAAAGGACATGAAGATGAAAGAAGCTGCTCCTATAAGATGAACTCTGTCCTTTGAGCAGAGAAAGGGTTCCAGCGGACAGGTGATACTGAACTATAGCAGGTACTCACTGGGAAAGCTGGGAAACCGAATGCCCTGGCCAGGGTCTAAAAAGATGGCGTGAATTAGCATTGAGTATGTCATGAATTAGCATTGAAGATGAGGGTCTGTTGAAAACAGGCCTTCCTAGGACGATGAGCAGTGTTATTTCTAAGATCATTTGGAGGACTGAGGACAGGGAAAGAGAGTTGAAGAGGAGAAATAAGATAGAGGGAGGCCAGAAAAAAATGAGGGGCTAGTAAAGTCAAAAGAAGCCCTCCTCCGACCTTCCTTCCCTCAGCCCCCAGTGAACCACATTACTTCTTACTGCCCTTGACTTTCTTCTCTGTTTTAAAACTGCATTCTATTTGCCAATTGCTTAAGTAGGCTTGGAAGTAGACACTGTTTTCTATGGGGTCTCCCTTTTAAAACTTCTTGCCCAACTTTAAAATGTCTGTTCTTTTAGAAAGTTGTGAGGGAGAAAACTCACATGGCCAAGACTGGAAGTGAAGTTGCATCTGTAGTCTGGCAGGAGAATTCAAAAGACCAAAACAAATAGCCTTGATGTAATTGGTGAACTGGACCCTTCCTTAGTAGGAAATAGCGTTCCCGTCCCTTCTTGCGTACCTTGCTCTCGGTAGCCCGTTCCATGATGGAGAGGGGACGGGAACACTCCTATCTTTCTGTTTTTTGCTTTTACTTAGAAACAGGTCATTCTTTATTGAAATCTTTCAAAACCATTACTTATCTAGGTGACTGTCACCTTCTCCAAGCCTTTATGTTGTCACCATCTTTGTCAGGAACCTATGTAGAAGAAAAGAAAGTGACATAAAACTAATTTTTTTTTTGTTTTAAAATACCTATCAATAGCTGATAAGCTCTCTCAAAAATCTCAATTTCTAGTCTAGATTCTAAAGCAGTTTTAAATCTGGCTACTTAAACAGGGACGATAGACTTTAAAATTGAGCACTTAAAAAAAAATCAAGTCAATAATAAACGGGCCTTCTGTTCACAATCCTAGCCAGAGAAACCCAAGGTGCCATGAACTGGGGGAAATCTTCTAGCTATGGTATAAAGATAAAATTTAGGAAACATATCTTTCTATGATCTATAATTTTTGTGTATTCTTTGTACTTTGCTCCCTCGGTTAGCTAATTCTTCTTGTAATTTGAGGATAGATTGGCTAAAATTTTACCCATATTTGAAAGGCTACTTATGTATTCTGTTATTTGAAGTTGAGAGCATAAGATTCTTGTTATTGAATTGTTAAATTAATTGTTGGTAACCAAGTAGTTGTGGTGAATGGGCAAGGATTGTCTGAGTAACCATTCTGTAGACTGGCAGAAGTGAGGGAGGAGTCTTATGAAAGATTATAACCAAAAGTTCTTTCTTTTGGAAAGAAGAGTTTTAAGAACACTCTTGAATTGCTATTGTATGAACCTCAGAAGAAAAAATATTTCCCATCTACAAAACTGAAGTGAGTTTTATGGCACAGATGCAATTTTGATGTTCTTGAAAGTGAAAAGTGTCTTCTTTGTTATATGTTGAAATATGCTAAAGATAGAACCAAAAATAATAAGACATTTTAAATAAAAGCCAAATGGTTAAAGAAACAAGGCAATTTGAAAAAAAAAATAATAAATCTGGGGCACCTGGGTGGCTCAGTTGTTAAGCGTCTGCCTTCGGCTCAGGTCAAGATCCCAGGGTCCTGGGATCGAGCCCTGCATCAGGCTCCCTGCTCAGCGGGGAGCCTGCTTCTCCCTCTTCCACTCCCCCTGCTTGTGTTCCCTCTCTCGCTGTGTCTCTCTGTGTCAAATAAATAAAAATCTTTAAAAAAATAATAAATCTGCATTTTTAAGATCCACTAACATTATATTTAGTTTTAGAAGAAAGGGAAAAATGAATGGATTTCTATGGATTTTGAAATCAGTGTTTTGCTAATCATTTTTTCCTACAGAGCTCACCTGAATGACCTTGAAAATATTGTGCCATTTCTTGGTATTGGCCTTCTGTATTCCTTGAGTGGTCCAGATCTCTCTACGGCCATCCTGCACTTCAGACTCTTTGTTGGAGCACGGATCTACCACACGATTGCGTATTTGACACCCCTTCCCCAGCCAAATCGGGCATTGGCTTTCTTTGTTGGATATGGAGTTACTTTTTCAATGGCTTACAGGTTGCTGAAAAGCCAATTGTACTTGTAAAGATAATCATACAACTCATCCACTTATTTTCTAAGAATTCTGTACCTCCAATTTATAATGAATGCTTTTTTAGATTCTAAGTGGGAGGGGAGCAGAGAAATTAAGATGGGGCAAACAGTCTGAATGTTAACATCACCAGTATCATTTATTCTTGTTCTATATCTGTACTCGAAATTTCACATAATTCTTAAATCTTTTTAATACTTCCTTAAGTGCCTTGTTGTATATTCTGATTATAATTTGTAACATTCATTCAACATTTAATATTTGAAATCTACAAAAAAGGTGAATGCATGTGTGATAAACCTATATTGCAATATGGCTGAATCAGACATATGAAATAAAGAATTTAAAGAATAGTTTTATTTGGTTTAATTTTTCCCAACTTATATTTTCAAAAGTTTTAAACCTACAAAAAAGTGGAAAGGTAATACAATGAACCTTTATTTATCTTTCATCTAGATTTACCAATTGTTAACATTTTTGCACATTTGCTTTTGCTCTATCACTAAATGTTTTGTCAGATTAATTTGAAAGTAAATTGCAGATATCATGATATTTCACTTCTAAATACTTCAACATGGATCTCCTTGAATAAGACAATCTCAAAATAACATTATCACACACAAGAAACTTAACAATATAATAATATTATATATATAATTCATACTTAAATTTCCTGAATTTTCCTAATAATGTCCTTTATAACTGCTATATTTTTTTAAAAGATTCATTTATTTATTTAGAGGGAGAGAGAGAGAGAGAGAGAACATGAGTGGGCGGAGCAGAGGGAAAGAGAATCTCAAGCATACTCTGCCCTGAGCATGGAGCTCGACATGGGGTTCGATCCCTCAACCCTCAGATCAGGATCTGAGCTGAAACCAAGAGCCGGTCGCCCAGCCGACTTCGCCACACAGGCGCCCCTATAACTGCTATACTTTTGATCCATGAATCAAATGAGGACCATGCAAGCATTTTGTTATCATTTCTATTTAGTTTTCAATAAAATGGAAGAGTTCTTTCATTTTTTTTTTCTGGTTTTAATAGCATCAACATATTTTGAGGAGTATATGCTGATTGTTTTACAGAATGAACCTTAATCTGGCTTTATTTTGTCTATTATTTTCTTGTTCTTAGATTCAGGTTAAACATTTTTGGTGATGTGTCTTTCACATGACAACATATCAATAAGCATATGATGTCGGTTTGTCCCATTATCGGTGATATTAAATTTGATCAACTTAATAAGACAGTATCAACCAGACTTGTCCTTTGTAAAGACATCTTTATTTTTGTAATCATATGTGGGGACAAATTGACACTGCAAATTCTGTTTTCCTATAAAATTTCACCCAATGGATTTGGAATCTAATGATACTCAGTTTGGTTTCTACATAAAAATATTAATATATAAATATAAAAATTGATAGAATATATAAGTATACAAACCTATAAACACATAAATCCACACAGATTGAGATTTTTTTGTCTTAAATGGAATTATATGTGTTTAAATCCTCATAATGAAGGATGAACTTTTAAAATTTCAATATTTTTCTTGTACTTGCTATTAAATTTATATTAATTATTTATTTGGCTATCTCTTGATTATTCTTAATTTTAAATACATATTTCTTAAAAAATGCCTTTAGTGGCTCATAATTGTTCATTTAGATTTACCACACAAGAGAAAATCATTGTGTAATATTTTAAGTCTCATAATTTGAGCAACTCTAAAGTCAACAAACAGAACCTTTTGGACTACAGAGAATTCTGTACAAATTTCTCTCTCTTTTTTATTTTATTTTATTTTATTTTTTCTAACATTAAAAACAGCTTTGCCTATCATGGGTCTTGGCTTCAGAAAAGCTTGTGGTATAATTAATGGAAAAGCCCATGAGCTTAGAAGTAAAAAGCCCAAAATTCAAGGATTGGACTTACCTGAATAAATACAGACACACACACACTGCTCTTTGGATTTGAACAATCTATTTACCTTGTCTGAGCTGTAGTTTCCTCAAACTTCTTGTGAGATTTTTTTTTGAAGGTGCAGTGATCTATGTGTGTGAAACATATAAAAAAAAGTACTTTCTAAACAATAAAGTGTCCTCCATGTGTAAAATTATTTGAGTAATCTATCAGTCATAAAGATTCAGTTACTTGAGTTTTTCCTAGCTTCGTGTGCGATCTCTGTTTAACCATGGTCATTTTTCTCACTGTTTTCTTAAAATTTCTACTTCCCTGGTAATGCTTCTCAGAGTAGAAGCAGAGTGGACTGTGGCTGCTATCCTAATGGTTAGGATAGGTCAGCTACTAATATTTGATACCCATTACTAAACAATTATCAGGACAAAAAAGGACATTTACGTTTTATATTCTCAGAGCCATAAGAACTATGTGTTATGTGCAGAACACACTTAAGAAAAACTGAAAACACCCAGAGATAACCTACTTCAATTCTCAAGTTTGAATAATAGTTGTAAAGATAATTTTAAATGGTTTCTAACTGTATTTTCCCTTACAAGAGAAGCTGTAGATGTTGGGGGATTTATTAATGGAATTGTTTTAATGGCAAGAGGTGGATGAACGGGTAGAATATTCACTGGTCTAGTTTCTCCTGCATCAAGTCTCACCTGACCACATGATAGCCTGGTCTTTAGAGTGAAGTCTGTGCAGTGAGCAACTTTAACCTGTGATCGGACAGACACAGGAAAGAGAGTGCTCAGTTTACCTAAACACTGTTACCTGTGAGGGGTATGATGGATATTTTCATGTTTCTGCCACTTAATTAGAATTCTGAAAGCGAGGATTATGTTTTATTTATTTTTGTATGTGTGTTCTCATTCACGCACACAGACGTGCATGTAAACATTCACACCAGTGCACCTCGTACTCACAAACACCCCACTCACACACACCCACATAAGTACCAGCACTGTCACCAGTACTAACCAGGGAGTTTTGTTGGGGAGGGTGCAGGGACTCTCAGATGGGGCTGGAGGGTAGGGCAGGCTTTACGGAAATCTCCATAGCTAGCATCTGTACACACAAATGTGTAAGTGTATCGAATCTATATTATTAGGACACAAGCCCTATTGTTTTATCATATTACATAGAGACTTCTTAGCAGGTGGGGACATCTATTTATAAGATGTACTTATTTGGGTTGGGCACGTTGAAAGGTGGTGGGACATAAGAGATTCATGTATATCAAAGACCTTGGGGCTTCAAAAAAGGTTAAGGAAACCTTATCTAATCAATGCCAAATGAATGAGTCCTATTTTGAAGGCTCGGAGATTTATTCTTTCAGGTAGAGGGGGCATTAGGTCCTGAGAGGTAGAGTCATAAGAACCAAAATAGAAATGAGACTGCAATTGAATTAGAATGGCAGGGAATTCATCGAAACTCGGGCTAGTAACCGTCCCATGGTCTGGTGGTCTGAATCCCACGGGTCAGTCTATTCTGCCTCCGCGGTCAAGGTGACTTGGAAGCTGAAATCATGATCAGAAAGGCTCTGTTGATTTTCTCTGAAGGAGCACTGCCAGAGGTTCTAAAGTTACTCTGGGGCCCAGGGCTCTCCACACGTCAGGTAGGCTTGTGTGGCCAAAAAGCATACTTGGTGAGCATGGGTTAGACCAAAGAGGGTTCGATGAATCAGACATTCGATGGCATAAAACTAAAATAATCTGATACCTCCACTTCAAATTAGAGGAGATCTCATGAATGGGATTAAGAATACTCATAGTCCATTGGCTACAGCATCCCACATTCATCTCCACACTTGGAACAGCCTTGGAGGTGGGGTTAGGAAGACCGAGTCTGATCTGATGCAAGTCCCTCATCAATGTGAGTGCTCAGACACAGTCAACACGTATCTTCATGTCCTTCTTTTTCCTTGTTTCCTTAGCTATCTTATCTCTCCTCTGACTGAGAGTCCACCTCTTGTGTCTTCATGTTCCAGAAGCTAATGACTTATACCTGTGCTAGGTTCAGCTAGGAGATTAATTATCAAAAAGGAATGGTGCGGGGGGGGGGTGCGCAGCAGGATGGCGGAGGAGTAGGAGACCTGGATTTCTTCTGGTCTCAGGAATTCAGCTGAATAGGGATCAAACCATTCTGAACACCTACGAACTCAACAGGAGATCGAAGTTAAGAATAGTAACAACACTCTGAACAGAAAAGCGACCACTTTCTGGAAGGTAGGACATGCGGAGAAGTGAATCCGAGGCGATATACGGGAGGATAGACTGCAGGGGAGGGGGCCTCCGTCGGCCGCTTGTGGCAAGTGATAGAGCCGCGGAGCACAAAATCGGAACTTTTAGAAGCCGGGTCCGCTGAGGGACGTCACTCCAGTGGCTAAGCGGGGGGTGGAACCCTCGCGGGACAGTATGGTCTCAGGACCCTCGGGGTCACAGAAAGACCGGGGGTGCCTGAGTGCGGCAGAGCTCCCAGGTATTGGAGCAGGGAAGCCGGCTGCAGGGACGGGGCCGAGGCACAGTTTATGGCAACTGTGATCCATGGCCCAGTAGGGCCACTGCTCCTCCAGCAGGGACCCAACAAGCGGCAGAGCCGGGGAGACTCCCCTTCCTCCCCCGGGGAGGAGCGGCGTGGAAGCGCACCGCAGGGATCTGCTGGGTTTGGAGACTCCAGACGGGGTCAGGTGCCAGAGGTAGAAACGCTTGATCACAGGCCGGGTGAGCACGGAGTGCGGCCGGAGACCAGGGAGATGAGAGTGACTGCTTTTCTCTGGGGGCGCACTGAGGAGCGGGGCCCCGAGTTCTTGGCTCTTCAAGGTGGAGATTGGGAGGCCACCATTTTCACCCTGGTCCTCCAAAGCTCTACCGAGAGCTTGCAGGGAACAAAAGCTCCTGAGAGCAAACCCGAGCAGCTTGCTTAGCCTGGACTCACAAGGGCAGGGCAATTCCGCCTCCGGCAAAGAGATTTGGGAACCACGGCAACAGGCCCCTCCCCCAGAAGATAAGCACGAACAGCCAGCAAGCCAAGACCAAGTTTACCCATCAAGGAGAACGGGAGAACTCCAGCGCTAGGGGAGTACTGCACATAGAATTCATGGCTTTTTTACCATAATTCATTAGGTTTTCAAAGTTAATTTTTTAACTGTTTTTTTTTGAATTTTTCTTTTTCCCTTTTTCAAACAACATCTTATCAATCCCTTTTTTTTTAAAAAAAGCATTTTTTATTTTTCATTTTTAAAGTCATATTTTTATCCCTTCATAGTAGTCACCCTTATTTTTGGCATATATATATAAGTTGTTCTCTCTTTAAGATTTTGAGATACAGTTTCTTCTAACAGATCAAAATATACCCTAAATCACTAGTGTATGGCTTTGTTCTAGTCTCCTGCCTGATCACATTCTCTCTCTTTTTTTTTCTTTTTTCTTTTTCTTTTTAAATCTTCTCCTTTCTTTTTAAAAAACAACTTCTTATCTTATCAATTCCTTTTATAAAATCTTTTATAATTTTCATCTTTACAGTCATCTTCCAACCCTTCATTGTATCAACCCTTATTTTGTACATATATAAGTCTTTCTTCCTTTAAAATTTTAGTAGGCACTTTCTTCTAACAGACCAAAATATGCCCAAAAGCTAGTGTGTGGCACTGGTCTATGCACTAGCCTGATCATATTTGATCATATTCTTTTTTTGTTTTGTTTTGTTCTGTTTTTGTTTGTTTTTATCTTTTTCTTTTCCCTTTTTTTTTCTCTTCTTTCTTTCCCTTTCTGGTCCCCTGGTTTCAGGTCTTTTCTGATTTGTATAGAGTATATTTGCTGGAGACATTGTTAACCTGTCAGCATTCTGTTTTCTCATTCATCTATTCTACTCTGGACAAAATGACAAGATGAAAAAAATCACCTCAGCAAAAAGAACAAGAGGTAGTACCGTCTGCCAGGGACCTACTCAATACTGACATTAGTAAGATGTCAGACCTAGAGTTCAGAATCATGACTTTAAAGGTACTAGCTGGGCTTGAAAAAAGCGTGGAAGTTATTAGAGAAACCCTTTCCGGAGAAATAAAAGAACTAAAATCTAACCAAGTCGAAATCAAAAAGGCTATTCATGAGGTGCAATCAAAAATGGGGGCACTAACTGCTGGGATAAATGAGGCAGAAGAAAGAGTCAGCGACATAGAAGACCAAATGATGGAAAATAAAGAGGCTGAGAAAAAGAGAGAGAAACAACTACAGGATCACAATGGCAGAATTCGAGAGATAAGCGATACAATAAGACGAAACAACATTAGAATAATTGGGATCCCAGAAGAAGAAGAAAGAGAGAGAGGGGCAGAAGGTATAGTGGAGCAAATAATGGCAGAGAACTTTCCTAATGTGAGGAAGGAAACAGGCATCAAAATCCAGGAGGCACAGAGAACCCCTCTCAAAATCAATAATAATAGGTCAACACCCCGACATCTAATAGTAAAACTTACGAGTCTCAGAGACAAAGAGAAAATCCTGAAAGCAGCTCGGGAGAAGAGATCTGTAACCTACAATGGTAGAAACATTAGACTGGCAACAGACCTATCCACAGAGACCTGGCAGGCCAGAAAGGACTGGCATGATATCTTCAGAGCACTAAATGCGAAAAATATGCAGCCAGGAATACTATATCCAGCTAGGCTATCATTGAAAATAGAGGGTGAGATAAAAATCTTCCAGGACAAAAAAAAACTAAAGGAATTTGCAAACACAGAACCAGCCCTACAAGAAATATTGAAAGAGGTCCTCTAAGCAAAGAGAGAGCCTAAAAGCAGCATAGATCAGAAAGGGACACAGACAATATACAGTAACAGTCACCTTACAGGCAATACAATGGCACTAAATTCATACCTTTCAATAGTTACCCTGAATGTAAATGGGCTCAATGTCCCAATCAAAAGACACAGGCTATCAGATTGGATTCAAAAACAAGACCCATCCATATGCTGTCTGCAAGAGACTCATTTTAGACCCAAAGACACCCCCAGATTGAAAGTGAGGGGGTGGAAAACCATTTACCATGCTAAGGGACACCAAAAGAAAGCTGGGGTGGCATTCCTTATATCAGACAAATTAGATTTTCAACCAAAGACTGTAATATGAGATGAGGAAGGTCACTATACCTACTTAAAGGGTCTATCCAACAAGAAGATCTAACAATTGTAAATATCTATGCCCCTAACATGGGAGCAGCCAATTATATAAGGCAATTAATAACAAAAGCAAAGAAACACTTTGACAACAATACAATAATAGTGGGGGACTTTAACACCCCCCTAACTGAAATGGACAGATCATCTAAGAAAAAGATCAACAAGGAAAGAAAGACTTTAAATGAAACACTGGACCAAATGGACTTCACAGACATATTCAGAACATTCCATCCCAAAGCAACGGAATACACATTCTTCTCTAGTGCCCATGGAACATTCTCCAGAATTGATCACATCCTAGGTCACAAATCAGGTCTCAAATGGTACCAAAAGATTGGCATTATTCCCTGCATATTTTCAGACCACAATGCTTTGAAACTAGAACTCAATCACAAGAGGAAAGTCGGAAAGAACTCAAATACATGGAGGCTAAAGAACATCCTACTAGAGAATGAATGGTCAAACAGGAAATTAAAGAAGAATTAAAAAAATTCATGGAAACCAATGAAAATGAAAACACAACTGTTCAAAATCTTTGGGATACAGCCAAGGCAGTCCTGAGAGGAAAGTATATAGCAATACAAGCCTTTCTCAAGAAACAAGAAAGGTCTCAAATACACAACCTAACCCTACACCTAAAGGAGCTAGAGAAAAAACAGCAAATAAAGCCTAAACCCAGCAGGAGAAGAGAAATCATAAAGATCAGAGCAGAAATCAATGAAATAGAAACCAAAAGAACAGTAGAACAGATCAACGAAACTAGGAGCTGGTTCTTTGAAAGAATTAACAAGATTGATAAACCCCTGGCCAGACTCAACAAAGAGAAAGGGGAAATGACCCAAATCAACAAAATCATGAATGAAAGAGGAGAGATCACAATCAACACCAAAGACATACAAACAATTATAAGAACATATTATGAGCAAGTATATGCCAGCAAATTAGATAACCTGGAAGAAATGGGTGCATTTCTAGAGATGTATCAGCTACCAAAATTGAACCAGGAAGAAATAGAAAACCTGAACAGACCAATAACTACTAAGGAAATTGAAGCAGTCATCAAAAATCTCCCAACAAAGAAAAGCCCAGGGCCAGATGGCTTCCCAGGGGAATTCTATCAGACATTTAAAGAAGAATTAATACCTATTCTCCTGAAACTGTTCCAGAAAATAGAAATGGAAGGAAAACTTCCAAACTCATTTTATGAGGCCACCATTACCTTGATCCCAAAACCAGACAAAGACCCCATCAAAAAGGAGAATTACTGACCAATATCCTTGATGAACATGGGTGCAAAACTCCTCACCAAATACTAGCCAATAGGATCCAACAGTACATTAAAAGGATTATTCACCATGACCAAGTGGGATTTATCCCTGGGCTTCAAGGCTGGTTCAACATCCGCAAATCAATCAACGTGATACAATACATTAACAAAAGAAAGAACAAGAATCATAGGATCCTCTCAATAGATGCAGAAAAAGCATTTGACAAAGTACAGCATCCTTTCTTGATCAAAACTCTTCAGAGTATAGGGATAGAGGGTACATACCTCAATATCATAAAAGCCATCTATGAAAAACCTACAGCGAATATCCTTCTCAATGGGGAAAAGCTGAGAGCTTTTCCCCTAAGGTCAGGAATGTGGCAGGGATGTCCACTGTCACCACTGGTATTCAACATAGTTTTAGAAGTCCTAGCCACAGCAATCAGACAACAAAAAGAAATAAAGGCATCCAAATCGGCAAAGAGGAAGTCAAACTCTCACTCTTTGCAGCTGATATGATACTGTATGTGGAAAACTCAAAAGCCTCCACCCCAAAACTGCTGGAACTCATACAGGAATTCAGTCAAGTAGCAGGCTCTAAAATCAATGCACAGAAATCAGTGGCATTCCTATACACCAACAACAAGACAGAAGAGAGACAAATCAAGGAGTCGATCCCATTTACAATTGCACCCAAAACCATAAGATACCTAGGAATAATTTTAACCAAAGAGGCAAAGGATCTGTACTCAGAAAACTATAAAATACTCATGAAAGAAATTGAAGAAGACACAAAGAAATGGAAAAACGTTCCATGCTCATGGATTGGAAGAACAAACATTGTGAAGATGTCAATGCTACCTAGAGCAATCTACACATTCAATGCAATCCCCATCAAAATACCACCCACTTTTTTCAAAGAAATGGAACAAATAATCCTAAAATTTGTATGGAACCAGAAGAGACCCCGAATAGCCAGAGGAATGTTGAAAAAGAAAAGCAAAGCTGGCGGCATCACAATTCTGGACTTCCAACTCTATTACAAAGCTGTCATCATCAAGACAGTATAGTACTGGCACAAAAACAGACACATCGATCAATGGAACAGAATAGAGAGCCCAGAAATGGACCCTCAACTCTACGGTCAACTCATCTTTGACAAAGCAGGAAAGAATGTCCAATGGCAAAAAGACAGTCTCTTCAACAAATGGTGTTGGGAAAACTGGACAGCCACATGCAGAAGAATGAAACTGGACCATTTCCTTACACCACACACAAAAATAAACTCCAAATGGTTGAAAGACCTCAATGTGATACAGGAGTCCATCAAAATCCTAAAGGAGAACACAGGCAGCAACCTCTTCGACCCTAGCCACAACAACTTCTTCCTAGAAACATCGCCAAAGGCAAGGGAAGCCAGGGCAAAAATGAACATTGGGATTTCATGAAGATAAAAAGCTTTTGCACAGCAAAAGAAACAGTCCACAAAACCAAAAGACAACCAACAGAAAGGGAGAAAATATTTGCAAATGATATATCAGATAAAGGGCTAGTATCCAAAATCTATAAAGAACTTATCAAACTCAACACCCAAAGAACAAATAACCCAATCAAGAAATGGGCAGAAGACATGAACATTTCTGCAAAGAAGACATCCAAATGGCCAAGAGACACATGAAAAAGTGCTCAACATCACTTGGCATCAGGGAAATCCAAATCAAAACCTCAATGAGATACCACCTCACACCAGTCAGAATGGCTAAAATTAACAAGTCAAGAAACGACAGATGTTGGCGGGGATGTGGAGAAAGGGGAACCCTCCTACACTGTTGGTGGGAATGCAAGCTGGTGCAACCACTCTGGAAAACACTATGGAGGTTCCTCAAACAGTTGAAAATAGAGCTACCCTATGATCTAGCATTTGCACTACTGGGTATTTACCACAAAGATACAAATGTAGGGATCCGAAGGGGTACGTGTACCCCAATGTTTATAGCAGCAATGTCTACAATAGCCAAACTGTGGAAAGAGCCAAGATGTCCATCAACAGATGAATGGATAAAGAAGATGTGGTATATATACACAATGGAATATTATGCAGCCATCAAATGGAATGAGATCTTGCCCTTTGCAACGATGTGGATGGAACTGGAGGGTGTTATGCTGAGTGAAATAAGTCAATCAGAGAAAGACATGTATCATATGACCTCACTGATATGAGGAATTCTTAATCTCAGGAAACAAACTGAGGGTTGCTGGAGTGGTGGGAGGTGGGAGGGATTGGGTGGCTGGGTGATAGACATTGGGGAGGGTATGTGCTATGGTGAGCGCTGTGAATTGTGCAAGACTGTTGAATCACAGATCTGTACTTCTGAAACAAATAACGCAACATATTTTAAGAAAAAAGAAAAAGAAGAAGATAACAGGAGAGGAAGAAAAGGGGAGTATGTCAGAGGGGGAGATGAACCATGAGAGATGATGGACTCTGAAAAACAAACTGAGGGTTCTAGAGGGGAGGGGGGGAGGGGGATGGGTTATCCTGGTGATGGGTATTGAGGAGGGCACGTTCTGCATGGAGCACTGGGTGTTATGAATAAACAAAGAATCATGGAACACTGCACCAAAAACTAATGATGTAATATATGGTGATTAACATAACAATAAAAAAAATTAAAAAAAAAAAGAAAAAAGAAAAAGAAGAAGATAGCAGGGGGGGAAGAATGAAGGGGAGTAAGTCGAACAGGGAGACGAACCATTAGAGACGATGACTCTGAAAAACAAACTGAGGGTTCTAGAGGGGAGGGGAGTGGGGGGATGGGTTAGCCTGGTGATGGGTATTAAAGAGGGCACATTCTTCGCGGAGCACTGGGTGTTATGCACAAACAATGAATAATGGAACACATCAAAAACTAATGATGTAATGTATGGTGATTAACATAACAATTAAAAAAAGACTTAAAAAAAGCACAAATAAAAGTATCAGGGATGGGCTCTCATTGCACTGAAAAAAAAAAAAAAAAGGAATGGTGCAACATTTGGCTCCTCGTAATTAGGGGAACCTCCAGAAACACCCAAGCATTGCTAACACCTACCTCCTGCTCTCACATTCAATGATTCTACGACCAGATATTTCCCCAGGCAGTGTGGAGAAGGGCATGGAGTTTCTGGTGCCTAAAGCTTTCAACTTTAAGGTGGAGAGACTCAAGCCTTGGGATTCCTGCATGGGTTGTATAAGTCATTCACCTAAAGGTTCTACTTTATAAATACCAAAAAAAAAATTTTTTTTTTTGAGTTGCATAGTTACATCACACTGACTCTTCTTGGAGGCAGATAGTGAGACATGAGGCAATTTGCCTTGGGAGTCTTTACAGTCCAATTTGAGACAGCAGCACAAAAATCCCGTGATCATCTCCCCCCTGCCAGCCTGAAATGTCAGCCCTGTGGGAAGCTGATAGGTGTTGCTGCTATCCGCGGAAACAGCACCTCTGCATTCGTATCTTCCAGAGTATTTTATTCACTATATATCCTATGTAAACTGTTGGATTTGACAAGGAGGAGTTGTCAAAGGCAGACTTCTGGGAAGGGGCTATGTTGGGTTGAATTTGGCACCAATCTCTCACACTTGACAGCTCAAGTACAAGATTGCAGATGAGCTATAGAACCTAGGAGCCCCCTCAGTCAGCACGCACAGGCCCTAAGTCACATTTAATTCAGAAAGGCCTGACAGCCCTGCATAAAATGGGAGCAATAAAATGGAGAAATAGGAGCTGTGTGCAAGAGTAGGCCATTTAAGTTATTTCCTTTTACTGGAGTTTTAGAAAATATGAACCAGGACAATATAGACTATGCTACACCACGAGGAGGAGATGCACATTAGCAATCGAAGGAAAATAATCCAAACTTTAAGCCAGAGTGACATGATTTTTAATAGTTCAAAGCTAAAAGGGGAAGCAGTGAAGAGTTAGAAGAAGCTGCCTGAAGTTCTTATTTTTTAGCTTAAATTGTACATATCTATATCTTTATCTCCATGTAAACAAACAAAAGAAAAGCAAAGGATTGAAGCAGTTTTGTATAGTGAATAGAACACTGGATTTGAAAACACCTATATCTGAGTCTTGGCTCTGACACTTTCTGGCTGCCTCAGATAATGACTATGGTATTTAACCTCCTTAAGATCCATCTTTAATTCTAAAATGGCAAAATTAATACTTTACCCTTTACCTACTGTATGAACAATCTTCTGCCTCAATAATTCTGTGTAACAAATCACCCATGACTCAGTGGCTTTGCAAATGATTCCGCAGGGTTGAGCTGATGTTGGCCGGGTTTGCTCATGTGACTGCTCTAAGCTACATGTCAGCCAGGCAGTGCTGCTGGACGTGAGTCTGGTTGTCTTATGGAGCTGGGAATTGGCTGGAGCTTGGCTAATTCCAAATGATCTCAACTAGGATTACTGGGGTAACTCGTCTCTATTCCATGTGGCTGATCCTCTGATACAGGGGTCAGCAAACTATGGCTCTTCAGCCAAATCTAGCCCATGGGCTGGTTTTGTAAAGAACATTTTATCGGGACTCAGTTGTGCTCATTGATTTTCCTATTTTCTCTGGCCACTTTCACGTCACCATTGCAGCGTTGAGTAGTTGAAGACTTGCAATAGAAAACCCCTGACCCACAAAAGCAAAAAAAAAAAAAAAAAAATTGTGATCTGATCTTTTACAGAAAAAATTTGTGGACTTTTCCTCCAGTAGGCTAGCCTGATGTGTTCATCGGCCACGGCAAAGAGCCATGGAAGAAATGAAAACGCAAGAACCTTTTCAAGGTTCTGCATTCATCCCGTCAGCTAACATGCTATTGGCCACAAAAAAAGAGGTCATACGAATTAAAGTGAGAACTGCAGAGAATTAAAGTGCTAGGAAACAGACGCAACCTCATTAGTGAGAACCGCAATATCACACGGCGAAGGGGCATGGATGCATGGAGAGAGAAAGAATTTAGGCTATTTATGTAATCAATCTACCACATCGGCCCACTTTATGATGTTGTTATGAGGTTCAGTTGGAACACATGTAAAGCATCTTGTAAACTCTACAACATTAAAACAGCATTCATTCTACTGTGTCATAATTTTACCAGATTAGTGGTAATCTGTTATATACTCAGTATGATAGCAATAGTTATAACTAAATAAAAAAATGTGATCCTGGGTATGTGAACTTGGCCTTCTCCCTCTCATTTGCAGTGAGCTGCTTGGGAGACAGATGGGACAAGGAACAAATATTTGGATAGCCTTATTGCTTCCATAATCAAGTTGGTTCCCAAACTGTGCCCAGTCTGTTCTCTTGAATTATCATCTGCACCCTGTTCCCAACCAAGTGTTTCATCAAAATTAATCAATTTCTGACTATTGGTGCATTGATTATAAAACAGACGATATTATTGGCCCAAAAGTAAACTGTTTGTTTTTGTATTTGATGGAATGATTGTATATTATCTTTCTATGCATTGTATTCATCATGAAAACAAGAGCTGTGCTAACTTCTTGTCTGAGCTACTAAATCCATAAACTTGATAACTACCAGGATGTAATTTACTTTTTCTTTATAACTCATATCTCATGGCAATATAATTAGATTTGAGAACCAAGGATTGGTTCCAACAATAGTTTTGCCACTAACTTGCATGAGACACACTTGCACATCACCTACTCTTGCTCTCCTCATTTTTTCACATTTAAAAGAAAGAGATTGAATTAGAAAAACATTTGAAATATTCTCTGACTCTAGAAGTTCTGTTTTTTCTGGAGGCAGGTGTTGGACTCCTCTTTTTTTCCAGTAATAAAATATGAATAGCAAGATGTGGGAATAATTAGAGTAGAAAACTTGTAGCATCTATTAATGAGGTCAAAGGTAAGTTTGTGAGTTAAACAGCATTTTGTGGCTCAGTGTCTTAGAAGAATTAATCTTTAAATTAATTTTCTCTGAATAACCAATGTGATGTCACCCAAACCAAATGATCATTTTTAAATTTTCAGTAAAAAGAATGCATCATGACCCTCCCCTATAAGGTTTCCTTCTATTAAATTTCTTCAGACATGAAACATGCTATCATTTCAGTAGACCATTCACTAGAAGCAGTGAGCATTTGTGGGACAAACAAACAGAATGCCCAGACGTAAGTGAAATAGGATGTCTTGGTCTTTTTAATTCTTGGCTCCCAGAATGCTGACTCCTAAGAGTCAGTGAGGTGCCTCTAGTCCAAATATCTATACGTCAAATAGCAAAAAACATTTTATTCATTGCTTCATGAAAGAAATATTCACTGAGGGCCTCCTATGTGCCAGGCACTGTTGTAGGTGCTTGGTTTACATCGATGATAGAAAAATGAAGATCTTTGCTCTGCAGAGTCTGCATTCTAGTGGGGATCCTTTAATTTAGGGCTTGTAAAGAAGGCAAAAGGAAAGCAAAAGGATTTGTTGAACTTACTGAACCTATGCCAAAATGCGAATTATCTATGCCAGAGTTCAGTCCCCTACAGCCCATGGGCCACATCTGACCTGCTACTTGATATTGTTTGGCCCATAAGCTAAATGTTTTTTAAACTAATGAACATTTGCACCAAATTTGATGATTGGGCAGACTAACCTTGACCCCCAATTATGCAAAATGATAGCCTTTGAATAAAATTCCACCCTTCTCCCTAGTAGAGTTGAATTACAAAAACAAAATTGTACTCCATTATTACTGCTGTCTTTTGAATTTCATCAGTAAAAACTGTGGACATTTGTTTTCCCTCTTGTTATAAAAGTATCTACATATACCATGGTCGAATTTGCCTTTTAGTTCACAAAGTCTAAATATTTTTACAGAAAAAGTGTATTAGTCCCTGATCTATACAACTGAATCAAAAAGATATAAATGGATACAGAAGTTTCTCTAGTTCTTTTTCACTAAATAACAGGTGCCAGAATTTAATCAAAGTGACTGAGAAAACTTTATTTCAACATTGGTCCTTTTATACTTGAACCAAGTTATCCTATTTTTGTTCCAAATTCTTATGTCCTACATGGTATGGAGTATGCTGGGATATTTGGTAACTTTTTAAGCATTTGCTGAATTGATAAAGGATTGAGATACTGTTAATTGGCCTGTGTGAAAATACAGCTTCTTACCAGCATATTCTGCACCTGGATGTGTGCTCCCTGGTGGTTGAATTTTCTCCCTGAGATGGGTACTCTTGATGTTACCATGAAGGATGTTGAAGTTTTAAAGGCTTTTTGGCTAGAGAAGCTTTGTTTTGCTTGGATTCCATATACAGAAATCACGACACTTCCAGTGTAACACTATTAAATCACTCATTTGTCAGAAAGAGTGGTTAAAACCATCTATGTGTAATCACTTCAAGTAGTTTACACTAACATAGAGCAGAATAAACTGTGGCCAAATGAAAGCAAATGGAAGACTCAGAAACAGTTGATGAGATCTAATTTAACATCTTTGTTTTTTTCCTGGGACATTTATGCTCATGGTGGTGATTTTATATTGCATACATATAATATAGTCACGGTTATTGCTTTTAAAAATTGCCCCTAGTTTCTTTGATGGTCTTAAATTTATTACTATTTTATAGAGAAACAGTATGTTGTTCCACTGGAAAAATCACGACTTCTCATTGCCCTGCCACGCAAATGAATTTTAAATTCATGAATCCAAAAATTGCCCCAACCCCTTTACCAAAATGACAACAGTAACCATTGTATGTAGAATTCTAAGTTAAGAGTTTTAAAATATATTTCAAAATATGAACTAGGAGAGTTACATAGATACCCATTTTTAGGAAATCATCCCAAAGATACACTGAGCAAAAATATGAAAGTACTTGTAAATGAGGTCATACATGGAAGCACCGTTTGCAATGGCAAAATACTGCAAATAATCCGAATATTACCCAATAGGGAAGAGCTGAATAATCTATGATACACATGGATTATTATGCAACTATAAAAAAGAATGAGAAAATTTCCGTGTCAACTATGCAATAATCTCCAAGATGTAAGAATGTGTGTGTGTGTTCATGCACTCACATGCACATGCATGCCTGTGTGCTTATATTTTAAACATTAATAACAAGACAAACCATAAGGTCCAAAAAAATAGTTGACAGTAGGGGAAGGAGAGGGCAGAGTGGAAGGGAGAAGAATAGAAACTATTCTCTTTTTTTCTTTAAAAGCCTTGTTTTGAAGATGTGACTTTGGAAATGCAAATATTTTACATAATAATAAAATAAAAATAATCATAAAGAGCAATTCCTAACCACTGAAAGCCAAAGGAAAAAGAAACCTCAAAGCATCTCCTGTTGAGGCACAGAGGAACCGTCCCAAGTGACTTTGAAGCACCATAGATTGACCCGTACATCCATGGTGGGACCAAATCAGCATTTGGGGGCATGGCAGAAAGGAGATACAGATATGAAATCAGTTAGTAAAAACCCCGTCTTCTTGATTTTGAGTTGGAAGTATTAGTATGAACTTAGGATGTGTTTCATCTAGAACAAAACAAAGATAACCCTATTTTCTATCTATATTCACTGAAAAGAACTAACAGCCAGCTGCAGGAAATGTAAGATGAACCTGGTATGTATAACTTGTCACATCAGAAAATAAGGATGCTATTCAAGACTACTAGTGTCATCTCAAAAGGACTCAGGAGCCTAAATGAATAGACTCCCACGTCAAAGACAGGATGACATGAGTATCAGTAAGAACAATAATTGCAGTAAATTGTAAGCCATTCAAGGTGTTTAATTCCATGAGTTGATAAAATACAAATAACATACACATAAATATATGTACATACATGCCTATTATATATATAATATACATAGGAGGTCATATATATTATCTTCTTTGAAGGATGTTATGGGTCTTATTCTTTGTGAAAACTTAAAAAATGAAGAACAAACATTTATCTTGCTTCTTTCACAAACTTTACCTCAGCCTAACCAGTTGCTGTTGAGAGGGAAATGTCTCTTCGTAGAAGCATACTAGCTAATAATTGAAGAAATAATTTACCTTTTCATTACCTTATGAATTAATGGATCAAAACAATGATTTAATGGCTACTAATATCACAAAAAGAAGACAACCAGGGACAAACTATCCCTGAGGATAGTGTACAATACCACCTATGAAGCTGGACCAAAAAAGCCGGCATGAGTCTCCACAGTATCTAATTTTGAATACAAATTTATAGGAAATACGAAAGGCAAAAGTCACCAGGAGGATAAAATAAAAAAATCAGACTGAGAAAAACTTTAGAGGATAAGTAACTCATTTTTTCAACAAAAACTTAAAGAAAGACAGTAAAAGAAAAAGAGAGAGAGAGACAGAACCTACAGATAAAAGGAATTTGAGAGATTTATCATTTCTCCATATATGGATGTCATTTGAATTCTAATTCAAAAAATAAGGTAAAAACAAAGGGAAAACTAGTAAGTAATTGGGAAAATGTGAACATGAATGTATATTTGATATTGAGGAATTTTTTTAAATTTTACTTTATTATGTTATGTTAGTCACCATACATTACATCATTGGTTTTTGATGTAGTGTTCCATGATTCATTGTTTTCATATAACACCCAGTGCTCCACGCAGAATGTGCCCTCTTTAATACCCATCACCAGGCTAACCCATCCCCCCACCCCCCTCCCCTCTAGAACCCTCAGTTTGTTTCTCAGAGTCCATAGTCTCTTGAGGAATATTTTTTGAAAAGGAATTCCTTTAACATTTTCAGGTGTGATAATTGTATTGAATATGCAAAAAAAAGTCTCCATCTTTTAGAAACATCTCTGAAATATTTGCAGATGATCTGATGTCTGAGACAGTTTCAAACTGCAAGGATGGGATAGAGAAGGACCAGAAGGGGTCAGGGTTAGGAAAGTGACACTGGTCTTGAGTTTTGAGGGTTTTTTTAAAGATTTTATTTATTTATTTTTCAGAGAAAGAGAGAGCACAAGCAAGGGGAGCGGCAGGCAGAGGGAGAAGCAGGCTCCCCGCTGAGCAGGGAACCTGATGTGGGACTAGATCCCAGGACCCTGGGATCAATGACCTGAGCTGAAGACAGATGCTTAACCGGCAAAGCCACCCAGGCATCCTGGTCTTGAGGTTTGAACTGTTGAAGCTGAGTGATAGGTTCATGGAGAATTACTATACTGTTCTCTCTACTTGATTTTTGTTTAAAATGTTTTAGAATAAAACATTAAAACGTAGAGGGTAGAGGTGAGCAAATTCTTCCAAGACCTAGAACTATAGCTTTATCAAAGTCTAAATAAATTAGATACAGTCTGTAATGAATGAATACTTTAGAAGTATTTTGTACTCTGATGAGCACTGAGTAATATATGGAATTGTTGAATCACTATATTGCACACCTGAAACTAATATAACACTGCATTTTAACTATACTGGAATTAAAATTGAAAAAAAAACGAGCAACTGAAGGAAAATATATTTTGTACTCTAAGAGGAAGATTATACACAAGCTGAGGTGTATTGGTGGATGCTTATGATTAGCATTTTTATCCATAGTAAAATTTTATATTCTTTTTCACGACTGGATTTCTCCTTCAAAGTTTTTGTTAAGATGTTGCCTTGTAGGGACAAAACCTTAATATAACAGACTTTGTGTGCATCTAAACATATATAATGGAGATAATATTTTTCAAATATGTTTACAAACAATTCAATCTCTCTTAAACCACATAGGTTTTTCATTAGTGTATGCACTGAGACCTTATCACCCCAGGAAAGAGGAGAGTAGGTACCTTCTAGAACTAAGAGGCCCAGAAGTAGGAAAGATGGAAGATATGACACAGGAGAATTCCTCATTGAAGAGGGATGGGAAGCAGAAATGCTTCTGGTATTAAAAAAAAAAAAGGTGGTTCATGCAGAATGGGTCTAGGAATGGGATGCTACTGGGGTCCCCGGAAGAGACCTACATGTTCTCGGCTTTTGTGAGAAGATATGGCCCAAGTGAGAACTATAGCCCATGTAATTGGTTTAATAGTGCCTCCCCAAAAGATGTGTACAAGTCCTAAGCCCTAGAACCCATAAATGTGACCTTATGTGGACCAAAGATCTTTGCAGATGTAATCAGATTAAAGACCTTGACTTGAGATTATTCTGAATTAGGATGGGCCCTAAATCCAACACCAAATCCTTATGAGGGAAGAGCAGGGGGAGAAGCAGAAACACAGAGAAGGTATTGGGAAGAGGGAGGCCTACTGGAATTGTACAACTCCATGCCAAGGAATGCCAAGAGTGGCTGGTGGCCATCAGAAGTGAGGAGAGTCATAAAACAGACTCTCCCTCAGAGCCTCCAGAGAGAACCAACCCTGCCTACTACTTGATTGCAGACTTCTGGTCTCCAGAACCGGGAAAGAATAAACTTCTGTTGTTTCATTTGTGATAATTTGCCACAGGAATCCTAAGAAACTAGTATGCCCTGCTTCTCTCTCTCTTTGTTTAAAAAGATTTTATTTATTTATTTGAGAGAGAGAGAGAGAGAGAGAGAGCACGCAAGTAGTGGGAGAAGGGCAGAGGGAGAGAGAAATCCCAAGCAGACTCTCTGCTGAGCTTGGAACATGAGACAGTATTCCATCTCACAACCCTGAGATCATGACCTGAGCTGACATCAGGAGTTGGATGCTCAAATGACCGAGTCACCCAGGTACCCCATGCCTGCTTCTTATCATGAACTCTGGGAGGAGTGCATTGCACGGGGGCTCTCTGGAGATGTGAGAATAGTTATGTCAGTGTCATGTGATTTGGAAGGGAGAGGCCCAGAAATAAGACCCCGGAGTCTCTCCTGGTTCACTTTCATAGACTGTTTCTTGAGGATCTGACCTGTTCTGGGTGGGAAATCTGAGAATGGGTGGTCCTATCACAGAAGTCCTACAGTGAAGATAGACTCTGGTGACGGCCACAGTGGAGGCTGCAGGGGCAGGTGGGTAATAGAGGTAGAGATTGGGAAGGGACAGAAGCTGGGTGGGAATGGAGGATATTGCCAGACACTAAATGTGCCGAGAACAGACCAGGGATTCCACCCGTGTGGACCTGTCAGAGTGGGTTTAGACAAGACAGTCAGAGGTCGGAGAGCAGAAGAAACCACTACAGCTCAGAGAAGCAGAAGCCAGGAGAGAAATACAACACAGGGACTGGAGACCACCTCCCGGGTATGAACTTCGTGTGGCCAAATTTCATTTGGAGAAAGAGGAGAACCTTGGAAAGAGAAATTGCTCCAATAACTACTTGTAAATGCAATTAAGGGTTTGCCTGCGGAGCACCTGGGTGGTTCAGTCGTTAAGTGTCTGCCTTCGGCTCGGGTCATGATCCCAGGGTCCTGGGATCGAGCCCCACATCGGGCTCCCTGCTCGGCGGGAAGCCTGCTTCTCCCTCTCCCACTCCCCCTGCTTGTGTTCCCTCTCTCGCTGTGTCTCTCTCTGTCAGATAAATAAATAAAATCTTAAAAAAAAAAAAGAGTTTGCCTGCAATGGATGATTGTACTCAAGAGGAGGGTTGGTGAGCATGAAAGGGCAAATTTAAGAGTTGTCTTGTCACTGGAGGTTGGGGGAAGGTGGGCCTAAGGGAAGACTTTGAGATTATGTCAATTAGATAACTTTCGTAAAAGCGGTACTAGGGTGTAGGAATTGTAGTACGGAAAATTTGACCTTGCTACACAGAGAAGAGGTAAAAAATCAATGGTTGCAGACTTTCAATATTTTTCTCGTAATAAAATACACTATGATTTTTATCAGCTAATTTAGACCTAATCTAATTTATTTGCAAATCTGTCTGCTTGTGAAAGAGTCAGCTTTTGACAATGAATTTCTGATGCAACCATCTCCATTTCTGCTTCCATCCTACCATCAAAGGCCAGAAGCAGCCTGACTCCTCTGAGGGCTTTGTTTTATCAATGTGGGTAGCTGGCTTTGATTTGGCTTTGTCATCTTGCTGTGAAGCTCATGAGTAACCCTCATTAAGAGTTCTGCTGATGCTCATTTAGAGATCAGCAAGTTCGGAGGACTGTTTTTAATGTATTCACTTTATTTTGAAGCTTCGCATCTTTTCTACCTCTCGAAGGTCAGGTCTGTTTTACCAACAACTAGAAAGAGAGGATGGAAGGAATTGCCCACAAAAGGAGGGTCTCCCACCCATATACTCTCCTCAGCGCACCGGCCTGAAGAATCTGTTGTCTTCACTCTTTGCTTCATTTGGCTACGCTTGTTAGGTGTGGTTGAAGGAGTGGTGAAGGTTTCAGGGGCTCCATTTCAGGGGCTGCAAATCCTTCTGACCCCTGCTTGCCTTCAAATGCAGTGATTCATTTGCTAGGGTAAAGTTCAGTAAATGAACCTAAAGTGCCTAAGCAGCTCGTGGTTTGGAAATTCTTGGGCTCCTCTGGAGCATCTCGGCGATTTCTCATTGCCACTAGATGTCCCTGTGTGGCTTTTCTTTTGGACATCAGCGCAGTCAGCAGACAAGTTATTTCTGCTCAGCTGCATAGAAGGAGAGCAATCTGAGGTCCCTGATGAGGCAGTTCACAGTGGACCCTTATCCAAGCTGGCCCCCAACACACCTCACCCTAGGACCCTGATTTCAAGTATGAGGTGAAAAGTACTCTGAGGTCGTATAGAAATCAGGACTCTCTCCAAAGAGGTCCCTGGGGTCTCTCCAACTTGCATCCATTAAACTTCCCTGCCTCCCGGCCCACTCTCAGTAGCCTAAACCAAAACTTTTAAAAGTACCATGAAGAACCAGCTCTTAAAAATATGTTTTTGTCTTCTAATCTCTTGTAGACCAATACGTGGTCTCACGGTGCCTGACCAGCTTGCAGCTCACATCATAAGCAACTCACCAGGTGAGTCAGATAACATCCAAACAGGGTATTCCCCGTTTCAAGAAACAAGTTCACTGATTATGTGCTTGGATGCGACATTGGGCAGCAATGTCAAGGGATTCTAAAAGCTTTTTAACACAAACTCTCAATCTCTGTATTTCTGTTGTCATTGACCCGCCCATTCGTAGACCAGCACTGGTCTGAGGACCACATGTTGAGTGGCACTGGCCCAGACATTACCATAAGGCTTAGTTCTCCATCCTTGAATGAAAACCGATGCGCCATGAGGAAGTGGGGTGCTCGAGGCAGCTTTGGAAAACTTGAATGGAGGCTCAAGCAATGTGCAGAGGGCTGTGGGCTCTGTCCTTTCAGGGCTCCTGCCCTAGGTCAAGTGTGGACCTTCCATTGACCTGCTGCACTGAATCTCAGATGAGGGCTGCTTTAAACAGACACAGCGGGTGATCCCGGGAAGTGATAGCAGTGGAGAAGGAATGAGAGTTCCTACAGCTTCTGAAACTTCCTGCAGAAATTAAGTGCGTCTCCTGAAGTTTCACTCTGCACTTTTGAGAAGAGATAAAGGTGGTATAGGGATAAATACCATGTACTTGGATTCATTTTAATAATTAGCCATAGTGACACCTGGGTGATAGATAGGGCAGTGGCTTCTCCCAGCAATGGGCTCCAATTACAGAAATAGCGGTAGAGAGTTTTAGCTTCACAAACTGGAAAGAAATAGTTTGTTTACTCAATGCACCAACAGTTTGTGTCCCAACAAGCATTTATTAAGCCCGTTATTTGTAATGCAAAAGCACAGTCTGCCTTAAAAATAAAGTTGAGGATGGTGGTTAAGTTTCCTGTGGTTCACAGAAAATCATTTAAGCCAGAGTCATCAAATTAAAATAATAAAGCAATGTTTCTTTTCTTCTTTATGATTGCATAGTTTAGGTCAAGTCCAGCTGCAGAGAACATGGATTTCTCTGTTACAAATTTTGATAGAAAGTTTCCCCTCTCTTTCTCAGGAGAGCCACTGGGCGGATGGGGTTTCTCGGAACTTCCTTGCTCTGGTCAGGACAGCAATATAGCATGAGTCCCTCTGTGGCCAGCAGGGAGGCAGGATTCCAGACGAGGGGGAATGTGGAAGAAGGGTTTCATGAGCTGTTTCTTAAAAGTGTGAAGTATAAAACCGTGTTGGATGAGCAGTGCTGGGGTTTTTGTGCTAAAATCTAGTGGTGACTGGCAGTTAGGCATAGACAGTCTCAGAGAAGAAGAAGGGTGGTGAGTGCCAGAAGCTTTGGATCAGGTGCTACCCAGGGGAAGTACTTATGAAGAGTAGGAAGAAGCTGCACAAGTGGAAAAGGAAGAGCCGAAAGATGCTCACAGGAGAAAGGAAATTGAAAGGCAGTGTACACAGCTCTCTCAATCAGAGACTGAAATTCTACAGGTTAAGGCTCAGTTTTACATGTTCACATTTATGTGGCAAGGGCTCCAAAGGAGGGACCTGAAATACGTCCCCCCAGAACAGTGACTCTAGGGAGGGCTGACCTCTACAGCGTCTCCCTGGGAAAAGGTAGCACAGGCAGGGGCAGATCCAGGTTTTATGGAGCCTGAAGCTCAGGCAGTGTGTGGGTGCCTCAGAAAAAAAGCAAATTTACAAATTTAAAATTAGGTATAAGAATAATATTTACTGAGGCGAGAAAATAAAAACGGAACAACATCCTTTTTAAAGCGCTACTAAGTGCCACAAAATACAGAAAGATACCAATATTTTTTAAAGATTTTTTATTTATTTATTGAGAGAGAGAGAGAGAATGGTAGAGAGAGAGCATGAGAGGGAAGAAGGTCAGAGGGAGAGGCAGACTCCCTGCTGAGCTGGGAGCCCGATGCGGGACTTGATCCCGGGACTCCAGGATCATGACCTGAGCCAAAGGCAGTCGCTTAACCAACTGAGCCACCCAGGCACCCAAGATACCAATATTTTTAATTGTCAGACATCCTTGTATAATTTTTTTCCTACATTTTTTTATGGTATCTTCTTTGAGTACCTCTCCAAATGACAATGATTATATACTATGATTTTCTATAGCCATAATAGAAGGATAATTTTTTCATGTAACTTCTAGCATACGATGAGGGTTAGGATCAGCTCCCCTCAAAATATGGACCTTGGCACATGGAGTATTTTAACGTGAAGGAGTTTGAAAAAATAGGAATGTCACTCTGACCTTCCCAGCCCCTCTCTCCTGAAACAGGTCATAAAATCTTCATGAAAGACGTTCCCTCCCTTCATCGAGAGGAAAAAAGAAGCCTTCTTATCTCTGAAGACAAAGGGATGCCGAGAAGAATCTCACAAACCACCTCGCTAAGTCTTGCCAGTATATTACACTTACCCCGTACTCCTTAACCTATCATATTTCTACACAGTTGCCCACTCTTCGTCAAACCTAACATCAAAAATATTCAGATCTGTCCCTTGAAGTTTTCATTTCCTAACGAAGGTCCCTGGGTCAGGTAAAACTTATATTAAATACATTTGGGGGCTTTTCTCCTGTTAATCTGTCTTTGTCAGTTTAATTCTCAGACCCCGCCAGGGACCCCAAGAGGGTGGAAGAAAACTTATTCCTCCCCTACACATGTTTAATCAAAAATTTAAAAAATGTATTGCTACTGTTAGAAAAAAATAAGTTTTATAATACATTATCAGTAATATCATGCAAACTTCCAGGACTGTTGTCAAATTTAGGAACATTTCTATCAAATTTCTTCATACATGAACTATTTGAAAGATTTCTACAAACTAGCCTCTGGTTCCATGCATTTCAGCGTGATTTGTCTCCCTGTATTTATGTAAATGGGGTAGTTAACACAATAATATATGTTCAAATCATAATATAAACTCTAGCCTGTCACCTTTGTTCTTACCAGGTTGAGTCAGCACAGTGGCCAATATGAATATTCCTGCAAGCCATTACTACAGATGGATGCTTAGCAATAACTTAACTGTGCCCAGAAATGACGACAAACAATATCTGTTTCTCTCTCCCCATCTCTACATCTATCTTTGTATAGCTATTATATAATTATTTATATCTATTATGTAATTATATCTAGATGGATGGATGGATGGATGGATAGATAAATAGAAATCGATATTGGTCCATATCCAACTAAAATCTTTTTAATGTATTCCCAGTTCAACTTCCCCTTAACCAAGTATCAAAAATGCTCTGAGTTTTTGTAATGTCGTTCAACATGAGTTGAAGTTTTCTGAAGGGTGTTGTGAGGGGGGGAGTAGACAGTGGTCTTAACTCATTCTTGTTTAAATACATTAGTTTTATGAATTTTAGAAAGACCTATGTCCACATGAACACATTGCTAGGGCTTTTTCCAGACCATTGGAAGAAAACTGTGCAAATGAGGGGGTCTTGATGCTTAAGGTTCATTAGCTTCCCAGTAAGTCGGTAAAAGGAGATAGTAGCAGGAGAGTTTGTCCCCAGAAATGTGGGAAATAAAGAGAAACCCACCCTGTCATGTATGTGGGGAGGAAGCACTAGCTTCCTGCAGTTTCCTTCCTCAGCCCCCAAATGTGAACTATAGGAGGAGAGCATGGGAAGAGTAGCTGCTTTCTTTTCCTGGCAGAGTGAGGAAAATCCACAGTGAGAGGCTGTCCACACAAGAGCAGTGAGTCTGAGATGTTACCATGGCAGCAAAGGTGAAAACAACAGATTAGGAGCATAGTTTCATCAAACCTAATGCCTGGAGGAACAGCAAGCAACAGGTTGTAATCAAAAAGTTTGTAAACCTTTGGCAACCACCTGGATTTGAGAGACATGGGTTTGAGGAAAGAAAGGAGGCTAATACTTCAAAGATTATGCTAACTGGGGCTCAGCCTGTTATACTTATGTTACCCACACCCTCAGGTTTCTCCATCCCTTGATCAGTAGCCCCAACATACCTGCTACACTTAAACATTGGTAATGCATTTAAGCCACTAGGGTATTATATCAGTTAACACTCAACTCAAACCCAATCCAATCTAACAGTATAGTTCTTTTATTGTCAGTTTTGTTTAGTAATCTACTATATTAATAGACCACACTTATCCAGTTTATGAACATTTAGGTTGTTTCCTTACTTTTGCTATTATAAATAATGTGGCTGTGAACATCCATACATGTGTCCCTGTGCTAACAGATAAGATATTCTCTGGGAGATACACCTAGAAGACAAATTGTTGGACTATAGAATATTACATATCTAATTTTACTTGGTAATTACAAACTGTTTTCCAAAGTGATGGCATTATGAAACACTTCCACCAATAGTATATGATAGACCTCCTTTTGCTCTACATCTTTATGAACACTTGGCACTGTTAGACTTTTTAGTATTTCTCAAATTTGTGAATGGTTAATGATATCTCATTGTGGTATTATTTTGCTTATTTGTCTATTGTAGCAAACGTCCTTTTTTTGTCTTTGTGGAAGTGTCCATTCAGATCTTTTGGCCATGTTTTCTATTGATTTATCCTTTTTTTCCTTATTGATTTATAGAGCTTCTTTATATTTTCTGAAAACTAGCCTATATGTTTTATGTACAGTAATGTTTTCTCACAATCCCAATAAAAGCTGATTTTTTTATTCTCTTTGAGGTGTCTTTTGATAAACAATTTTTTTGGATTTTAATGTAATGGAATTTAAATATCTTTTCTTTTTTGGTTTTGGTGTTTTCTGAATAAAATTAATGATAATACCCTGCGTTTATGAAGATATTTCTCTGTATTTCTAAAATATTTATAGTTTTGTCTTTTTTATAGGCCTTAATTCACTGAGGAAGTGACATTTGAAAATATAGTACAAGGCAATCTTGGAAAAGAAGAACAAAACTGTAGGTATCACAATTCCAGATATCAAGATGTACTACAAAGCTGTAGTAATCGAAACAGTATGGTACTGGCACAAATATAGATAAATAGATCAATGGAACAGAATAGGGAGTCCAGGAATAAACCCATGATTACATGGTCAATTAATCTTCAACAAAGGAGGCATATACAATGGGAAAAAGACAGTTTCTTTAGCAAATGGTGTTGGGAAACTGGACAACTGTATGCAAAAAAAATGGAAGTGGACCACTTTCTTACACCAAACAAAAATTAACTCAAAATGGATTAAAGACCAAACGTGAGACTTGAAACTATACAAATCCTAGAAGAGAGCACAGGCAGTAATTTCTCTGACATCAACTGTAGCAACACTTTTCTAGATGTGTCTCCTGAGGCAAAGGAAACAAAAGCAAAAACCAACTATTGAGACTACATCAAAATTAACAAGCTTCTGCACAGCAAAGGAAATAATCAACAAAATTAAAAGACAACCTACTGAATGGGAGAAGATATTTGCAAATGACTTATTTAATAAAGGATTTGTATCCAAAATATGTAAATAACTTATAAAATTCAACAAGCAAAAAATGAATAGTCCAATTAAAAATGGGCAGAAGACATGTATAGACATTTCTCCAAAGAAGACATCCAGATGGCCAACAGACACATGAAAATATGCTCAACATCACTCATCATCAGGTAAATGCAAATTAAAACCACATTGAGGTATCACCTCACATCTGTCAGAATGGTTAAAATAAAAAATGTGAGGAACAACAGGTGTTGGCAAGGATGTGGAGAAAGGGGAAACCTCTTACACTGTTGGTGGGAATGCAAACTGGTGCAGCCATTGTGGAGAACAGTATGGACATTCCTCAAAAAGTTAAAAAATAGAATTACCCTATGATTCAGTAATCACACTACTGGGTATTTACCCACAAATACAAAAATGCAACAAATTCAAAAGGTTACGTTCACCCCTATGTTTGTAGCAACATTATTTACAATAGCCAAATTATGGAAGCAGCCCAAGAGTCCATTGATAAATGAATGGATAAAGAAGATATATAGATATAGATGATATAGATATAGATAGGAATGGAATATTACTCAGCTATAAAAAAGAACGAAATCTTACCATTCACAACAACATGGATAGATCTAGAAGGTAAAATGCTAAGTGAAGTAGAGGAAGACAAAAAAACCAGACTCTTAATTACACAGAACAAACAGATGGTTACCAGAGGGGAGGTGTGTGGGGGGATAGATGAAATAGGTGAAGGGGATTAAGAGTACACTCATTGGTTTAGGTTATGATCTCAGGGTCATGAAATCCAGCCCTGCATGGGGCTCCACGTTGGGCATGGAGCCTGCTTAAGATTCTCTCTCTCTCCTTCTGCCCCTCCCCAATCCCTGCGTTCATGGATGCACTCTCTCTTAAAAAAAAAAAGAGTACACTTATTGTGATGAGCACTGAGTAGTGTATAGAATTGTTGAATCATGGGCTGCCTGGGTGGCTCAGTCGGTAAAGCGTCTGCCTTTGGCTCAAGTCATGATCCCAGGCTCCTGGGATCAAGTCCCATGTCAGGCTCCCTGCTCAGCGGAGAGTCTGCTTCTCCCTCTACTTGCTCAGTGGGGAGCCGGCTTCTCCCTCTCCTGCTCCCCCTGCTTGTGCTCTCTCTCTCTCTTTCTCTCTGTCAAATAAATAAACAAAATATTTTAAAAATATATAAAAAACTAATGATATACTGTATGGTAACTAACATAACATAATAAAAAAATCTTAAAAAAAAGAATTGTAGAATCACTATATTGTACACCTGAAACTAATATAACACTGTATGTTTACTATAATGGAATTAAAGTTTAAAATAAAACTAAATATAGTAAGCAGAAGATAATATTTAAAAGAGAATCAGATTGATAAAGCATATTAAGTCACCTGTAGAATAGATTTAATAGATCTACACCTAAAGAAAGAGCTACATGTAAGGCCAAAAACTATAAAACTAAGGGAGAAAACATAGGGGTAAATCTTTATGACCTTGGTTTTGACAATGGATCCTTAGGTATGACACCAAAAGTGCAAGCAACAAAAGAAAAAAAAATAGGTAAACTGAATTTCATCAAAATTAAAAACTTTTGTGCTTCAAAGGATATTCTTAAAGTGAAAAGACAACTTACAGATCGGAAGAAAATATTTGTGAGTCATATAACTGATAAAGGTCTAGAATCCAGAATATATAAAGACAACCCAATTTTAAAATGGGCAAAGAACCTAAATAGACATGTCCCCACATATGTAAACAAATGGCCAAACACATGAAAAGATGCTCAACATCATTAGTATTTAGGGAAGTACAAATCAAATCCACAGTGAAAAATCATTTCACATCGACCAGGAAGACTATAATTAGAACAATAATAATAACAAGTTGTAGAAAAGTTGGAACGCTCATCCATGCTGTTGGAAATGTACAATGGTGCAGCCAGTTTGGAAAATACTTTGGCAGTTCCTTAAAAGGTCAAACAGAATTACATTATGGCCTAGAAATTCCACTCCTCACTCTATGCCCAAAAGAACTGAAAACAGGCTCTCAAACACATATGTTCATAGTAGCGTAATGGACAATAACCAAAAGGTAGAAACATGCTACATGTCCACCAAGAGATGAGTAGATAGACCAAATATGATATATACATACAACGGAATTGTTCAGCCATAAAAAGGAATTCAGCATACAACATGGATGAACCTTGAAAACATGCTAAGTGAAAACAACCAGGCACAAAAATTCAAGTACTGCATAATTCCATGTATATGAAAAAATCAGGATAAGTAAATCCACAGAGACAGAAAGCAGATAGGTGGTTTCCAGGAGATGAGGCGCAGGGGAGATGGAGACTGACTGCTTATTGAGTATGAGGTTTTCTTTGGGGCTGGTGAAATGCGTTAGAATTTAATAAAGGTGGCGATTGTACAACATTGTAAAAAAAGAAAAAAAGAAAATATAGTACGAAGTAGGAAATACAATTTTCTCATCACCATTCATTGAAAAGTCCATCATTTCCCACTTAAATGAAATAAACCTGTTCTTTCTCCCTAGTCCCTTCCTTCCTCTCTCCTTCTTCTGCATTTATGTTTAGAACTGAGGGCCTGGTTGATATGACTGCTACAGTTCTCTCTTTTCAAATCTATAATAGTCATGGTCAAGGAGAGAATTTATTTCAAGGAGCATGCAATTAAATCTGAGATTCTATAGTATGCATTGAGAAAGAAACTGGGTCATGTATGGTTTTATAAAAATTTGGACAAAATAAAATACATTAGAAACATAAGGCAAGTTCATAATATTTGTAATACCAGTTTTTTAAAAAGATTTTATTTATTTATTTGACAGAGAGAGACACAGCGAGAGAGGGGACACAAGCAGGGGGAGTGGGAGAGGGAGAAGCAGGTTTCCTGCAGAGCATGGAGCCTGACGCGGGGCTCGATCCCAGGACCCTGGGATCATGACCTGAGCTGAAGGCAGATGCTTAACAACTGAACCACCCAGGCGCCCCTGTAATACCATTTAACCTAATTTAAAAAATACATATTTTGACTAGATTAAAATTGATAATGCAATTCTCATTCTCTTCTCCATTTCAAAATCTCCCTTTCATCACCAGTATATCACATCTCTTTTTCTGTGCCTTTTTCCACTTTCTGAATAGCCTCTTCTAACTCACTCTCTAGAGAGTTCTCTTTAAAAAAGACTGCCTTTTCTTTTTCTTGCAGTTGGTGCTTTTATATATACACAAACATTAATATATATAATTTATATATAAATATCATAGATATAGATATATAAAATATAAAATTTATATGTATAAATTTTTCTAGATTTTTAAATATCAATATATATGAAGTTTCCAAAAATGTGTATGTCCTTTTCTGCCCTCTCTATATTCAATTCCATTGGTCTATGTGTCTACTCCAGCATCAACAGCACAGTGTTTTAACTAAAATAGCTGTATAATGTTCCCCCCACCACCAACTCTACATTAAAATTTGGGATAGGATTATATTAAATCTATAAATCAATGGAAGGCCTGTTGGAATATTTGACATCTGAACATATCAAATCGTCTAATCCATGATCACAAATATCTCTCCACTTATTTATATGCACTATATAAGAATTTTAATTTCTCTATAGAATTTTGGGCATCCTTGGTTATATTTATAACTAGTTTCTTAATATTGTTGATGCTATTTAAGTAGTATCTTTTTCTATTTTTTTTTCCCTGTTTGTTGCTGGGATATGGAAGTGTAATGGAGTTTTATATATCATTTTGTATCTAGTAAACGTAATTAAATCTCTGAATATGATAGATTCTTTTGGATCCCCTATTTATTTGTGATTTCTAAGCTTTTCTTGGTTAGTCTAGCCAGATATTTGTATGTTGTTTTTTGCTGCTGTTGTTGGTTTATTTGGTTTTTTAAGGAACCAACTTTTTTATTGTTGCATGTCTCTATGTGTGTTTTCTATTTTATTTATTTAGTATTTTTGTGGATGTGTTTTCTTATTATTAATATCTGCTGTTAACTACATTATTTCCTTTCTTCTACTTTCTTTGGATTTTATTTCTCCTTTTTTATACATTTAAAAAGTATTCTATTTTTTAGACGGATATTTGACTCAGTAATTTTTATCCTTTCAGCTAAAAAAAGATTTATTTATTAATTTATTTTAGAAGGCAGGGTAGCAGCAGTGAGAGAAACTGAAGTAGGTTCCACGCTGAGCATGGAGCCCGACTTGGGGCTCCATCTAACACCCCCGAGATCATGACATGAGCCAAAACCAAGAGTCGGACGCTCAACCAACTGCACCACCCAGGTGCTCCATATCCTTTCAGCTTTTTGATATAAATATTTAAGACTAGAAGTTTCCTAAAAGTACAGCTTTAACTGCACCCTACATATTTGGTATTTATGATTTTTATCATTCAGTTAAAATGTTCTAAATTTTCTTTCCAACTTCTTCTTTGACCCATAGATTATATACTAAATGTGTTAGTTTATTCCCTCTTTTTTGCTGGTTTGCTTTGTTGTTGTTTCTAGTTTCTGACTTAAGTACACTGAGGAAAGAAGATATGCCATGTATGATTTCAGTCCTTTGAAATTTGTTTAAACTTTTTTTATGGCCCATTATATAGTCAATTTTGCAAATGTTCCCTGTGTATTTGAAAAAAAAATTATTTTGCGCTTGGTGGATATGATATTCTGTATGTGTCAAAATTTAAGTATGCTGTAAAATTTTTGTCTGACTTTTTAATATCAATTATGAGAAAACTTGAAGTCTCCTACAATAATTGCAGAGCTATTCATTTTTCCTTATAGTTCAGTTTTTGTGTCATGCATCTTGAGGTCATGTTTTAAGCAGACACAAAATTATATATGCAAATAGAGGTATATATATTTGAATTGTTACTTTTGTCCTTATAATATGACCCTCTTCATCCCAAGAAATTCTTCCAGCCTTAAAGTCTATTTTGCATGATAATTAATATAATAATTAAATAATAACTAGCTTCCTTTTAGTTGATGTTTGCGCAGTACATTTTTTCCATCTTTTACCTTCAACTTGTCTCAATTATGTTAGATCTTTTTTTATTTGAAGATATATTAGATTCTTTTTTAAAATTCAATCTGACAATCTTCATCTTTTTACAGGGGCATTTAGTTCCTTTTTAGTCCATGTAACAGCTGATATATTTGTGTTTATACCTAATCTTCTATTTTTCTTTTTGTATTATTGATCATTTATTCTTTTCCCACTACTAGTTTAGAAGCTATACATTCTGTTTATATTTTTTAATATAAACTACTACAGACATCCTTAACTGATCAAAGTCCAAATTTAGCCAATACTTTTAACCTTCTCTGGGATATTTTAGGGACCACAGAAACTTTTGCTTCATTTATTTCTTTCTTTACATTTATGTTATTGTCCTTGTTTATTTTAATTTTTTTAACCATAGAGATATATTTTTTTAAAGATTTTATTTATTTGAGAGAGAGAGAGCATGAGAAGGGGGGAGGAGCAGAGGGAGAGGGACAGACTGCCCCTCGAGTAGGAAGCCTGATGAGGGCTTACTCTCAGGACCCTGGGATCATGACTTGAACCAAAGGCAGATGCTTAACTGATTGAGCCACCCAGGTGCCCCTAGAGATTTTTTTTTAAAGATATAATATATTTATTTATTTTACAGAGAGAGAGAGAGAGCAGGGGGAGTGGCAGAGGGGGAGAGAGAGAATCTCAAGCAGACTCCTTGCTGAGCACAGAGCCCAGTGCAAGACTCGATCCCACAACCCTGAGCCAAAACCGAGTCAGATGCTTAACTGACTGAGCCACCCAGGTACCCCTAAACTCTAGAGATATTATTACCATTGTATTCAGTCAATGGTCTTCTAGCTTCACATCTTCATATGCCACTTTATTTGCTCCTTATTTCTTTGTGTATCTTCCAACTTCCAACTAGGATTACTTTCCTCTGGTTTCAGGTACCTCTTATAGATCTGTTTTTAGTGTGGATATGTTGGTGGCAGTTTTATTTTTTGAAAAATGTCTTTATTCCACCTTTATTCTTGAAAGATATTTTGATGAGTATAGAATTACAGTATGATAAATGCTTTTCTATAAGCACATTCCAACTATCATTCTATTTCTTTTTCACTTCCTTTAGTGCTGTTGAGATGAAAACCATCAGTCTAAATGCTACTCCTTTAAAGTTAATCTTTGCCTCTGACTACTTTTACAATGTTCTTTTTTATTTTGGCATTTGGCACTTTTGCTATAAATATTTTATTCTACTTTGAATTTATTGAGATCCTTGTATTTGTGTTTTGGTATATTTCATTAGTTCTGGAAAATTCTTAGTTAATATATTATTAATTATTCTTTGCATTCTCTCTTTTCACTACTTCTGATACTGATTTACTATGTAAGATCATCGCACTCTCTCTTCCATATTTTTTCATCTATTTTTAAAATTTTCTAGCTTTTTGTAAATTTGTGCCACATTCTGGATAATTGCTTTTGATCTCTCTCTAATTCACAAATTCTCTTATTAGTTGAGTCTAATCTACCCTAAAATCCATATCATCCACTAAAATTTTGATTATTGTATCTATTTTTAAAAGATTTTATTTATTTATTTATTTATTTATTTATTTATTTATTTATTTAGAGGGCATGAGCAGGAAGAGGGGCAGAGGGAGAAGAAAAGAGAGAGTCTCAGGCAGACTCCACACTGATCGTGAAGCCCAGCACAGGGCTCGATCTCACAACCCTGAGATCGTGACCTGAGCTGAAATCAAGAGCCAGATGCTTAACTGACTGAGCCATCCAGGTGCCCTAGGTTTCAGCACCTTTAGCTCTGTGGTCTTTGGAAAGTTACATAAGTTCTATAAGCCCTACTTGACATAGATGTTGAATGGAATTAATGATAATACCACTCTCATAAGGTTTTTGTAAAAATAACAATTAACTCATATAAAGTACATAGCATAGTGCCTGCTAAATAGTAAACTATTAATAAATGTTAGCTATTCTTCTTATTTGGCCTGTGATATGTCTGAATTTTTTCATTAAGATGTCAAGCATGTGCTATGTGGAAATTGGAGCTAGACTATTCTTAGTTATTTTGTTTTATAGATCAAACGTGAAGGGCATTAAACTTGAAGTCAAAAGACTTGGATTGAAATTCAACCCACTAACTATGACCAGGGCACAACCTAAATCTTAACAACTACATCTGTCATGTGAGGCATGATAACATCTACCTTAGAGGGTTGTTTTAAGCTTATGAAATATAGTTGATAAAGTAACTGCACTACCCTGATCTTCCAGGTTTCATTTTTGTCAGTTTGTACACTGGCAAATGTAATGAGATATTTAGAACTATTAATTTTGTCCCAATCTCTTCCTGGCTGGAATTTGTCAGAGGCATTCATTACTTGAAGAGAATTAGAATTGTAAATAACAGGCTTCTAGAGAGGAAAAAAAAAAACCCTGATGTTTCTTCCAGTCTTCTAAACAATATTTGGAAGACCAGTTTTTATAGAAAGAAGAAAAGGTTCTCAAAGTTCAAGAATAGGACTCTGAAAGAAGCAGAACATAGAGTATATGCCATCAAAATAAGCTAGAAATAGAGTAGCAAACTTGTCAGGCTTCCCACACTTGGTGGTGTTAGTAGTTATTATTTTGGGAGTGAGTGAGATTAGAGTACTCAACTAATAAGAGTCAATGAGTGTCACCTAGAAAGAAAGGAAGGAAGAGAGTGGACAGAGCCAACAAATAGGCATCAAGAAAATCACTATCACTGTGGTTTTTCAACCTCAATTTGTTGTGAAAGAGCTAAGTTGATTCCTGCGATGCCTTGTTGCCATTTTGGTGACCACCATGTGTCACTTGTGTTGAAGAATCTTGTTAGCTGATGCTCATGTAGCTGTTAAGGGAGAGTCTTGCATTCACAGGTGCCTGCATGTTGTCTATGCATTCTTCAGCAGAAAATACATCTATTCATTGCCCAAGATTTTGCTGACTGTCATCCAAAGCAACCCCATTATGAACAGAGCATCCAATTTTTAATGGCTTGAGCATTTTATGAACATTGAAAATAACAAGTAAGTGGTTGTGAAGCATTTGACGAGAGAAAAATCTCTCAGCCTTAGCACTGGATGAGAAAGACTGATGATGAAATGCCCATTATGCTTGAATCCCCTTTTGTCCTCTCCCCAGATAACATAAGCAGAATCTACTTATCTTTATAGATACATCTTAAATGTCTCACCTACTCTGAATTCTTTCCACACATTCTCAAAGAAGTGTTGATTATCCCCTCCTTTTGGGTAAACCACTATATCTTGTTGTTCTAGCACCTGTCATAGTATGTTGCCAATATTTGTTTACATTTATTTCCACTTCTAGACTATGCAATTAATAGTGTCATTTAATCTTGGCATCTCTAGCATATAATTCCTGGCACATAGAAGACTCTTAGCGAATGCCAAATGAATGAATGAATCTATGTACATATTATTTCCTTCTTGTAAACATAATATTAAGGCTTACTCTGTGCAGCATTTCTTTAAAAATCAGAGTGAACTTAAGTTTTCTGAAAGTCTGGGATCAGTAGCTAAGTGTAATGATATATGCCTAGTAAGAGTGGTGCCCATATGGTCTTATATGAAAAATATAAAGTATTTCCTACTTGGTATAATTTTTGTGTGTGCCTTTGAAGTCTCTTTCTAACCAAATGCTCATCACTCTCACTTCCAGAATACCTGAAATTCTACTATACCAACATTTCAAATATTTTAATATTTGAATGCCAAGATGCAAAGTTATGAACATCACAATTGGTAGCCTTGGTGTAACAAAGATGGTAGAGAAGTGGAGAGAGAACCACACATTTCAACATAAATTTTGAATGAGTCATAAGTTCAGCCTAGTTGTAAACTAGTATTTTGTTTAGAGTAGAAGTAGTTAAATGTGCTTGGATTATTCCTTTCAAATCATTCAATTTTGTAATTCTTTTATTAATAAAAATACTGTTTTTTTAAAAAAGAGAAGTATCATATTGAAGCAGAGTCAGTTCTTATTCATTATGCTCCTAGTCATACATTTATGTCCTCCTTCTTAGAACAATATACCACTTTCCCAATGGCCCTTTCTAACACAGTCCCAAACACTTTGATTGATTGAAATATTAACTGATTAAAATACTTCTTGATTCAACAAACGTTTTTTTTTTGTAGTTTTTACCTCATTCTAGGTGCTCTGCTGGACTCTGAGCATAAGAACAGATGAGAAATGGTGCCATACTGGAGGAGCTCAGAGAGCTCTTTGTCCAAATTGTTACTGATAGAGAGTAGCAGAGCCAATGTGATAATCCAGGTTGTCAGGACTCTTGGTTTAGTTCTTTTTCTGTAAGGCCGTAGCACTTCTAAAGTTTAAACATCTGACCAATGCCAAAAATAGAGAGTGCTTGGCAGTGATATAAATGAATCAGTACCTCTAACTCATGGTAGGTTAACAAAGGCCTACGTATTTTGGAACTATTAAAAGCAAACCCACAGTATCTGAGCTAATGGGCCCTAACATCCGTACAATAGGGATCAAATTCTAAACCTAAAAAAATCCCCAAACACAAGTACTAAAACATCAAAGGTATTGGTTTTAAAATACAAAAGCACTAAAGCAAGTATTTAAAGTATCAAGACAAGTATTTAAATGTAATTGAGGTCCTTTCTTAATTACTCAATTAAAGCAATTCTACATATGGAAGATAGGAAATTTTCAATTTCCAGCTTGAGCAGCTCTTCCTTGCTCCTTGCTGTAGGGAAAGACTTTTAAGACTTGGTGGATGATTGCACATGTATCCCTTCATCAGGAAAATAAAGCAGTCAAAGCAGGGCAAAGGGAATTCACACTTATTGAGTATCTTCCATGGGCCCTCAGTTTTATGTTTGTCATATCATTTAATCATCCAAACAACTTTATATGGTAGGGATTATTGTCTTCATTTTATTGAAAATTGAATTCAAATATTTTAAATACTATGCCCAAGGACGCAGATAGTCAATGGTAGAGTCAGAAATGGAATGAAACTAGTTTAATTCCAAGGTTCATGTTCTTTGCAGCATACCATTCCACCTCCAAGGATTAGAGCAAGGTTCACATGAGAGAAAAAACACCTGAAGGTGAAGTAGGGAAGATGGAAATCAGGGAGGGCTAACATTTGTATTTTTGTTGAATTAACAAATATAACAGCAGAAGGGCTAGGTTTATAATCCTTGTTATTCTCTGTTCAGAATCATTTTCCACCTGTGGTGCCAGGAACGGAACTCTGTTCCCTCACTTGTGTTGCACCCAGGAGCACACCCTAACACTCAGAGAATCTTCTGAGTGTTCTGCTTCCATTGAGAAGTAGGAAGATAAAATTCTGGGCTTTGGAGGTGGAGAGCCTGTATTTAAATACCACTTTTGCCACCAACTGGTATATATATATATATATATATACACATACATATTATTTAACCTTTCTGTGCTTTGGTCGTCTCAAGGGGGACAATAATAATAATGTTTCACTCCTAAGCTAGTGGGGGATAAATAAGATGAGACATATATAAAGAACCTAACATTGTGTATAGTCCAAAGTGAGTGCTCTGGTGAGATAGCATCAGAAAAACATCAAAGTAACAGGGAACTTTCACAGTAAATTACCTTGTTACATAAATTTGTGTAAAACAATTCCATCTATAAGATACTGTAGGGAACATTGAAAAGAATATGATCTATTCCTTCAAGGAGCTTACTCTCTAATTAGGGAAATGAGACCTAGCCAAGATAAAACAACTGAGACACTTCTAAGCTTCCTGGAATTTCTATCAAAAATCTGACTATCTTTGCAGTAATTTTAAAACATGACAATTTTAACTAAGCACTGGTTTGGAGAACTATATCTCTGCCTGAAGATATACTTTGATGGCCATAATCATTGTCTTTCTGCTTCAATGACATGGAGACAGATTGGATGCCAGGGTGTCAGAGAATCTTCCTAGCTGATTAGACTGGTATAGACATAACAAAGGCCATACTTTAAATTAGCTCCAACAGTCTAATCAGAGCGAACAGACTACTTGGATCTGTGATGGAGACATATTGGCAGCTGATGAAGGCTGTCTAGAGGGATTTTGGTGAAAAACCAAAGTATATTAATGCTGAAAGCAGTTTGAATCCAGTGTAAGGATCAAGGGTGATTTAGAAGGAAATGTTTATGCTAACAATTTATTTCTACTCTAATTTTATTTTCCTTAAAGTTTGTTTTTATGTATTGGCTTTAAGAATCATGCAAAATAGGGCGCCTGGGTGGCTCAGTTGGTTAAGCAACTGCCTTCGGCTCAGGTCATGATCCTGGAGTCCCAGGATCGAGTCCCACATCGGGCTCCTTGCTCAGCAGGGAGTCTGCTTCTCTCTCTGACCCTCTTCCCTCTCGTGCTCTCTATCTCTCATTCTCTCTCTCTCAAATAAATAAAATCTTTAAAAAAAAAAAAGAATCATGCAAAATAGTAATTTTTCTCATTTCTTTCATGAGTGACTTAAAATATTAATCTTTCTAAATAATTACACTCAGGAGTATTTTAATACCCTAGACCATCTTATCAAGATACCCACTACCATACGGGGCAAAATACCCTAACAGTAGATTCAGATCTTTTGATTGAGGGAGCGAATTGCATCTTGATTTTCAATCTTGAGCATATTCATAATCTAAGGAAAATCTGTATCACTTGTCATTAGAAGGGCTCTCATAATGAACTTTTCCAGAATTTATCTAACTTTTTACATATTTTTAAAATCTAAATAGAAACTGGTCTTAACTGGGGTTTCCTGTGAAGTAAATTTTGAGTCTGAGGTTTCCATGTTGGATGTTTATTAAGGAGTGCTCTCAGGATCAACACCTGTGATGGCGTGACAGAAGAATGACAGAGGGAGGAGTTGAATTGTGATGTAATCACAACAAAACCTCCCTGGATCCTAAAGAAAACTCTGGAACTGGAATGGTTCTTCAGAGTGGGGCCTTTATTTTCTATTCATCAAACAGTGATGAGATTTGGGCTGTCCATGGGAAAGGGAGGTGACCTTGGGTGACATTGCTCTCTTCTGTCAATAGCCAGAGGACTCATCTGAGAACCTTTAAACATTAGGTGAGGCTCCCAGGAGTTGAGGGAATGAGTGCCTCAACATCTATTACAGGCCACCCATTAAGTTTCTCAGATCCATTTGCTTTTCATGATAAATTCTAGGAATACTTTCTCCAGTCTCTCTTTTGGGGGAAATTTGCCTGAGAAAGGTTAGTGGGATGCCTTACTGGCCCATTTCTATAATTGTTCTCATGACTGCAATTGATACTCCTTGTTTCCTTCCTCTATTAACCTCTGCTACCCATTTCCCTGACTCATGGCTACCATCTCTTTTGGTCCAGATTGCTTGACTGGAGATGATCCAGACTTCAGTCCTGAGGAGTCTGAATCTCTGATCACTGTACCCATGGCTGCAGCACATGTCCATTTATCAATAAAATTGGGCAAAGGAATAATAATGGTCACCCATGTATTGAACATATGCCCCCATTGTTTAAAAGTAGACTTATCACTTATTGATCAAGGTCCATTGCTTCTAATAGTATGGCTACTCCTTTCCTTCTCTGCAGGTCTCTTGACAGGAGGACTCTGTGTCTGACCAGGTAATAACCTTAGCTTAAAGCTTAATGAGACTCTTGTTTTGTTCCCTGGTGAAAGCATTTCCCTTTTGGGAACTAGACCACTAAACTTATGAAGCCCAGAGTTTCAAGAATGAGAAGCACAAATTCCTCTAGCATGGACTCTTTTACTTCTAGTTCATGGCTTCCAGATCCATGTATTCTATTTATTGAAGGCATAGCATATTATATGGGTTGCACATTTAGAATGTATTCTGCATGTGAAAGATATTGTCCTATGCATGTATGGAATCATCTCCTAATTGTTATCTCACTTCTGCCTTCAAACGGTTCTTCCATCACTCTATCAAACCAACAGTTTCTGGATGGTATGGTATATGATCCATGGTCAGGTCCACTATAATATACTCACTGCCATAATTCCTTTTCTGTAAAGTGGTTTCTTGGTCTGGAGCTATGTTAGATGGAATTTTGTGCTGATGGGTCAAATACTCTGTAAGCCCTAGCATAAAAATTAAGGCAAACCCTTACTTGGAATGTGTGTCCATTTTGGTCAAGATGAATAACAGCACCTTCTAGGCTAGAAGAGTCCAGTGTAATTAACCTGATGGCTGTTTTAACCTCCCTGAGGGATGGTGACCTATCGGACCTAGCGTTCATCTCTTGTCATCACTTTAGATCTCTGGGGCTGGTTATTTGGATATTTGGCATCAAGAGCAGTGGCTAGATCAACTTTAGTGAGTTCATGCTGGGCCCACGCATACATAGTCTTCATTCCACCATCTTAGACTCTTACACCAATTGTGTCAACAATGCAGTGGTTATTGGCCAAAGCTGGCTGGATCATCAACTGACTGGATCATTCTGTTTCAATGGTTATTGAATTCTTCTTCTGTGGGACAGGTGCTTTCTTCTAGGCCTTCTCCTGGCATTTTGTTTGTACATTCATTATGATTCTAATTACCTGAGGACTTGTTATTTTGCTACCCAACATCCATTGACCCTTCCCAGTGGTTTCTTTTATTCTTGGAATGATGAATTCAATTATTAAAATGATGGCTATTTCATTTCACTTCTCTTTCTAAAGGCATTTGATCCAAGCTAGGCCAATCCTATGCTTCTTCCCCAGAGAGAAAATGGTCATTTTACCTAAACAGGTACAGCTTCACCAGACCTTGCTATCACTACTCTGTGGTGGTTCTTGCATCTTAGTCTTCTTTCTGGTCTTGGTGGCTCTCGGTGCTGTAGTCTGGTTCTTCAGCTTCCCATTAATTCTGAGATTTTCCTCAGTCCATCTGACATATTTTTCCCCCAAATATATCCAGAGGACAATTTTCCTATTTACACTAAAAAAAATGACCTATCCAGCTTTACTTTATTGTTAGGTATATTTCTTGTTGCAACTAGTCTGTGAGCCGGTGGAGAGCAAGAACCATGATTTATTCATTTCTTGTCTTCTGTAGGACCAAGAAGAAATGCAGATGTTAAACAAATGCTGTATTAAATTTAATCAATCATCAAATGTTTTTAGCACCTTCCTTATGAAGGATGTATTGTTTACTTACATGAGCAGGTTGCAGTCTAAGTCCAGAGAGCAGTCAGAATCAACCTCACTTTGACCTAAGAGAGACCTTTCCTGAGAGAACTTTTGGAAAAAATAGACAGGATTTCCTACCTAAAAGTATACAGGAATGAAGTAAAGCCCTTCATAGACCACTTGGCAAAAAATCACCAAACTTCTCTGCAAAATCTAGTGATCCCAAACCTCCAAAATCTGTAAGTGGCCGTTGATAACATCTAACTCTCCTCTCTCATGGACGCCTTTTCATGCCTGGGCATTTGAGGTCCTGTTTTTATCTTTTCTTCTAGTTAATTGTTTATTCCTCAGAGGCCCAGGATTGAAATCTGTGCTTGTTACTTCTCCACTTACTTGCTTCCACCATATGTATGAAGTATGAAGATGGTTTCCAAATCTTTATCCCAAAGCATAATTTCTCAGCTGTGCTCCAGTTTTAGATAATCTCCTGCCTGAGTGACATGGGCATATGCATATACTGCCACCCATCAAAGCTAAATCTGGCACAAATTGAACTTCTCACCTTTTAAACTGTCACCTTGTCATTTTCCCTACCATCATTAAAACTACCATCAGCCCTCAGACTTGGAAAGGGAATTATAGCCTCTATTTTATTATCTTATTCATACCGATCAAGTCTACATGAGTCGTATTTCCCCAAAGTAAATCTGCTTCTTTACCTCTCCTTGCATATATATATATATATATATATATATATATATATATATATGCCAAAGAAAGAAACAAAACAGATATGTTTGGGTTGGGGGGAGGGAATTCTTGTATGACGTGCCTTTTCTTTATCCTTCAAAGATAGGCTGAGTGCTGAGAGCCTCTCTTTTTTTTTCCCTAGAGTGGTGTCCGGAAATGCTCAAATGTGTCTGCCTCCTTCCAAACCTGCAGAGTTGGACTGGCTTTCTGCATATGCTCATGAGCCATCTGCAAAGGAACACACTCATCTGTGGGGGCACACATGGAGAAACTGCCACATTGGGATCTGCCACAATAAGGGGTGCAGAGCATCGGGTTTGTCCATGGGCCAGTCAGGTGTCCCATGCAGCTCAAGGGTGGATTTCCTGATGGAATCCACAAAGTAGTTAGTAGGATCTATGGCCCTTTGATGAATTCTGAGCCCTGGTTGCTTAGAACCAGGGTCTCTGCTCCCAGAACATATCTTCCCTGCTCCCAGGCTCTCTCAATCACTCAGCCATGCCAATCACCTCAACATTTTATGTAGGGTGGGAAAGAAGTGGGTTTCTTGGGCAGCATCCTGCCTGACTGGAAAAGCCAGGCTCTCCCTCACTGTGCTCTCACTTTTCTATGTGGGGGAAATCATTGGCTAAGGGGAATCTTTCTTGGAACTGAGCTCTGCTGCATTAAGAGACAAGTGACACGGATAAAGTAAAACTGTTCTTACCTTCTTCAGTGCATCTATTTTTGGGTTTTCTTGTTCCACTGATGTTCTGGAACTTCTCTGTTTGACTTTCAGACTCCCAAAAAAGTATTCTTGTCTTTGGGTGGTTGTCAAATCGGTATGGGGATGACAGTAGAAAACTCCTATTCTACCATCTTGCTGATGTCACCCAACTGGTACTATTTTTAAGAATGTATTCTTGAATTCTCTTTGCTAGTATTTTGTTTAAGAGTTTGTTTTCACTATTCATAAGTAACATTTGTCTTTAATTTCTTTTCTTTTTTCTTTGCTATAAGCATCTAGACTTTGAAATACTATTATACTTGCTTTATAAAATGAATTGGAAATTTTCTTGCTTCCTACTCTGGGATAGTATAATATTAGGACATTTAAAAGTTGGGAGTGATTCCATTTGAAGCTATCTGGGTTGACTATTCATTGTGGAAGGGCCTCAGTATTTGTTTCTTTATTTTTTTCTGTTGTAACTGGTTTGTTTATCCTTGGTGTCTCTACTAGAAATAATTGTCATGAGTTGCATTTTTCTAAGAAGTATTCATTTCTTCTAGTCCTCACTATCTTATGATGTTTAAACCTTCAATGTTATTTTTTTTAATTTTGTGTATTTGTGCTTTCTTGATCTTTTCATGATTGGGTTAGGCAATGGTTTTTCTAATTGGTTGATATTTTTAAAGAGTAACTTTGACTTACTTTTTTTTCCGTTTTTTGTTTTCCACCTTGATATTTTCTGCCTTTATCTTTATTAATTCTTTTATTTAGTTTTCTCGTGTTGTTCTTTTTTTCTAGTTTTTTGAGTTATCAACTCACTTATCTTTATTGATAGAGATGCTTAATGCTACACATTGCCCTTTGATAAGTGCTTTAACTTGAACTCATAGATTAGAAATGTTTTGTTTTCTGGGTGCCTGGGTGGCACAGTTGGTTAAGCATCAGAATCTTGGTTTTGGCTCAGGTCAAGATCTCAGGGCTGTGAGACTGAGCCCCGCATCATGCTCTGTGCTCAGTGCGGAGTCTGCTTAAGAATCTCTCTCCCTCTGCCCCTCTCCCCATGCACTCTCTCTCTCAAATAAATAAATAAATCATTAAAATGTTTTGTTTTCATTATTATTATTTTTAAGATGTTTTACAATTTTATATTTTGTTTCCCACTTTACCTAAAAGTTGTTTGGTAGTATGTTTTAAATTTCCTGGTATATGGGCTTTTTGACTTTTTGTTAGTTTTGTTAGTTTGTAATTTAATTGAATTATTGTCAGAGTTCATAGTTTGTAGTATTTATATTCTTTGAAATGTATTCAGATTTTATTTTACAACCTAGGAGATGATTAACTAATGCAATTGTTAGGTTCACATGGAAAAAGAAAGATATATTCTTTATTATGGGGATATAGAGTTCAGTGAATATCTATAAGATTCACCTTATTGATTATGTTAAGTCTTCTATATCTATACTAACTTTTTGCCCATTTTATCTGTCTTGAATTAAGACAGCGATGTTAAATTTTTGTATCATCAGTGTATTCTATTTCTCCTCGCATCTCCTAAAGTTTCTGGCTTATGAAAATTATTGCCGTGTTTTTATTTATTTTTTTAAAGATTTTATTTATTATTTATTCATGAGAGACAGAGAGAGAGAGAAGCAGAGGGAGAAGCAGGCTCCCCGCTTAGCAGGGACCAATGCGGGACTCGATCCCAGGACTCTGGGATCATGACCTGAGCTGAAGGCAGATGCTTAACCATCTGAGCCACCCAGGCGCCCATATTGCTGTGTTTTTAGATGCATAAATATTAATAATCATTATAGCTTCATTGTGAATTGTGGTTCTTAGCAAAATAGAGTGCTCTTTCTTGATTTTATTGTTTTTGTCCTGTATCTTAACCTTGTCAGATACCTATATTACATTCTTTGCTTTCTTTTTATTTGTCTTGGCCTAGAATATCTTGAATAATCTTGGATTTATTTCACTATGAACTTTAAAATGTATTTCTGATAATATGTAGGTTAAGCACTTTTATATTTATTGTTAATTGGCATAAATGACTATAGTTCTATCATTTAATGTGTAAGTGTATACTTACATGTATATGTTTTATATAAATTTACTTTCATTATATAGATTATTATATTTGGTATCCCTTTTTATGTTTGTTTATCTGTTGATATTTAAGAAAGCTTTTAGTTTTTGTTTTAATTATTACCTTTATATTAGGACCTTAGATAATACTTGTAATTCCTCTTTTTTTTTTTCTCTTTTCCCCTTTTTTTTTCCTTTTTGGTTACTCTTAATTACCTATTATAAGCAAAACTGAAATAGAGAATTGCTTCCCTTTCCTTTCATTTCCAGTGTTCTATCATTTGACACTTTCCTCTATCCTCCACCATTTTTATAATAACTGTCTTATACCTATGTAGTCATAAGATACAGCTATTATGTATTATAATATTTCCCATATAAACATTTAAGTGTATATTTTATTTAAATTAACATGCATTTAAACACACACACACACACACACACACACACATATATATATATACATCATATATTTGTTTATATATAACTTGTTCCATAATAGAGTCCTTAAGAAGAGCTCATAGAAAAATATTTCTTGAACTCTTGAATTCTCATAACAGTTTGCCTATGCCTTTATATTTGGTGGTCACTTTGGCTGGGTATAAAGTCTTTGGCCAACATTTTTTATTTTCTTTAATATCTTAAATATGCTCATCCATAGTTTTGGGGCCTAAAACATTTATTATTGAAAGTTTAATGGCAGTTTGATTTTATTTCCCTTATAAGTGACTTGGTGTTTTTGCCTAATTACCTAACTTTTTCTTTCTTTAAAGGCCAGCACTTGTAAGTATATGACTTGTATTGGCTCTTCAGGGTTAATTTTTTCCACTTAAGCGTTATGCCTTTTGTATAGTTAATTTCAAGTCTTATTTTAATTTCACACTTTAAAAACTTATTGTTCTTTTTCAGAAGCTCATATGTATACCAGTATAATATATATATATATATATAATTTGTACTCTTATTGTTTTCCAGTAGATATTTTATTCTCATAATTTTCTCTTTTGTTTTTTTATTGAAATAGAATTGATATATAACATTATATTAACTCTAAGTGTACAACATAATGATTTGATATTTGTATTTATTGTAAAATGATCACCACAATAAGTCTAGTTAACATCCATTACCATATGTAGATAAAAATTTTTTCTTCTTCTGAGATTATTAAATGGCACTCTTCCCCCTTCCATGTCTCTTAGCTTAGTTAGGGCTTGGAGTAGTGGGAGTGAATATGCTTATGGGCAGCCTGTATATTACCTAGTCAACACTGGGTGGTTGTTTTCTGCGTCGTGGTTATGATGGGGCAAGCAATGGTTCTCTTTAAGGACAGATGGGAGAGAGCCAAAAATAAAGCTTAAAAATGATTCAACATTCTAAACTTCTACTTTTGCTTTTATTGTCCCCTCAACTTTATATTGGCATTCCTGTTAATACATCTTTACCCACAAATCACACATATACACACATACACACACACACACGCAAGATGCTAGTCAGGATTCTCCAGAGAAACAGAACCAATAGGATATGTGTGTGTGTGTGTGTGTGTGTATAAATATACATATATACATACATAATATATATACATGCATATATATTATATATATATGAGATATATATGAGAGAGATTTATTATAAGGAATTGGTTGTCGTGATTATGGAGGCTGACCTATCCAAGATCTGCAGGTGAATTGACAAGATGGAGATCCAGAAGAGTTGATGGTGTTGTTCCAGCCTTAGTCTGATGCCTTGAGAACCAAGACACAGAAGGTACAGTTCTAATTTAAAGACCAGCGGTCTGGAAACCCAGAAAGAGCTGAAGTTTCAGTTTGAGCCCAAAGGAAGGAAAAAGCCAATATATGAGTTTAAAGGCAGTCAGGTAGGATTAATTCTCTCTTACTCAGGGGAAGGCCTATCTTTTTGTTCTATTCAGGCCTTCAACAAATCGAATAAAGCCACTCCCTTTTAGGGAGGGCAATCTGCTTTACTCAGTCTACAGATTTAAATGTTAATCTCATTAAAAAACACATTTACAGAAACACCTAGAATAAAATTTGACCAAGTAACTGTGCACCCTGTGACCCACTCAAGTTAACCATCAAGCACATACCTCTGATTCAATGTCTCCAAGGCTTTCTGTTAGCTTTTTTTCTTTAAATTTTTATTGTTGTGTTAATCACCATACATTACATCATTAGTTTTTGATGCAGTCTTCCATGATTCATTGTTTGTGCATAACACCCAGTGCTCCACGCAGAATGTGCCCTCCCTAATACCCATCACCAGGCTAACCCATCCCCCCACCCCCCTCCCCTCTAGAACCCTCAGTTTGTTTTTCAGAGTCCATCATCTCTCATGGTTCGTCTCCCCCTCCAATTTACTGCCCTTCATTATTCCCCATCTGCTATCTTCCTCTTTTTATTTTTCTTAACATATATTGCATTATTTGTTTCAGAAGTACAGATCTGTGATTCAACAGTCTTGCACAATTCACAGCGCTCACCATAGCACATACCCTCCCCAATGTCTATCCCGCAGCCACCCCCTCCTTCCCAACCCCCACCATTCCAGCAACCCTCAGTTTGTTTCCTGAGATTAAGAATTCCTCATATCAGTGAGGTCATATGATACATGTCTTTCTCTGATTGACTTATTTCACTCAGCATAACACCCTTCAGTTCCATCCACATCGTTGCAAATGGCAAGATCTCATTCCATTTGATGGCTGTATAATATTCCATTGTGTATATATACCACATCTTCTTTATCCATTCATCTGTTGATGGACATCTTGGCTCTTTCCACAGTTTGGCTATTGTGGACATTGCTGCTATAATCATTGAAGTGCACATACCCCTATGGATCCCAACATTTGTATCTTTGTGGTAAATACCCAGTAGTGCAATTGCTAGATCATAGGGTAGCTCAATTTTCAACTGTTTGAGGAACCTCCATAGTGTTTTCCAGAGTGGTTGCACCAGCTTGCATTCCCACCAACAATGTAGGGGGGTTCCCCTTTGTCCGCATCCTCGCCAACATCTGTCATTTCCTGCCTTGTTAATTTTAGCCATTTTGACTGGTGTGAGGTGGTATCTCATTGAGGTTTTGATTTGGATTTCCCTAATGCTGAGCGATGTTGAGCACTTTTTCATGTGTCTGTTGGACATTTGGATGTCTTCTTTAGAAAAATGTCTGTTCATGTCTTCTGCCCATTTCTTGATTGTATTATTTGTTCTTCAGGTGTTGAGTTTGATAAGTTCTTTATAGATTTTGGATACTAGCCCTTTATCTGATATGTCATTTGCAAATATTTTCTCCCATTCTGTCGGTTGTCTTTTGGTTTTGTGGACTGTTTCCTTTGATGTGCAAAAGCTTTTTATCTTGATGAAATCCCAAGAGTTCATTTTTGCCCTTGCTTCCCTTGCCTTTGGCGATGTTTCTAGGAAGAAGTTGCTGCGGCTGAGGTTGAAGAGGTTGCTGCCTGTGTTCTCCTTTATGATTTTGATGGACTCCTGTATCACATTGAGGTCTTTCAACCATTTGGAGTCTATTTTTGTGTGTGGTGTAAGGAAATGGTCCAGTTTCATTCTTCTGCATGTGGCTGTCCAGTTTTCCCAACACCATTTGTTGAAGAGACTGTCTTTTTGCCATTGGACATTCTTTCCTGCTTTGTCAAAGATGAGTTGACCATAGAGTTGAGGGTCCATTTCTGGGCTCTCTATTCTGTTCCATTGATCGATGTGTCTGTTTTTGTGCCAGTACTATACTGTCTTGATGATGACAGCTTTGTAATAGAGCTGGAAGTCCGGAATTGTGATGCCGCCAGCTTTGCTTTTCTTTTTCAACATTCCTCTGGCTATTCGGGGTCTCTTCTGGTTCCATACAAATTTCAGGATTATTTGTTCCATTTCTTTGAAAAAAGTGGGTAGTATTTTGATGGGGATTGCATTGAATGTGTAGATTGCTCTAGGTAGCATTGACATCTTCACAATGTTTGTTCTTCCAATCCATGAGCATGGAACGCTTTTCCATTTCTTTGTGTCTTCAATTTCTTTCATGAGTATTTTATAGTTTTCTGAGTACAGATTCTTTGCCTCTTTGGTTAGATTTATTCCCAGGTATCTTATGGATTTGGGTGCAATTGTAAATGGGATTGACTCCTTAATTTCTCTCTCTTCTGTCTTGCTGTTGGTGTATAGGAATGCCACTGATTTCTGTGCATTGATTTTATAGCCTGCCACTTTACTGAATTCCTGTATGAGTTCTAGCCGTTTTGGGGTGGAGTCTTTTGGGTTTTCCACATATAGTATCATATCATCTGCAAAGAGTGAGAGTTTGACGTCCTCTTTACTGATTTGGATGCCTTTGATTTCTTTTTGTTGTCTGATTGCTGTGGCTAGGACTTCTAATACTATGTTGAATAGCAGTGATGAGAGTGGACATCCCTGCCACATTCCTGACCTCAGGGGGAAAGCTCTCAGCTTTTCCCCATTGTGAATGATATTCGCTGTAGGTTTTTCATAGATGGCTTTTATGATATTGTGGTATGTACCTTCTATCCCTATACTCTGAAGAGTTTTGATCAAGAAAGGATGCTGTACTTTGTCAAATGCTCTTTCTGCATCTATTGCAAGGATCATATGATTCTTGTTCTTTCTTTTGTTAATATATTGTATTACGTTGGTTGATTTGCAGATGTTGAACCAGCCTTGAAGCCCAGGGATAAATCCCACTTGGTTTTGATGAATAATCCTTTTAATGTACTGTTGGATTCTATTGGCTAGTATTTTGGTGAGAATTTTTGCATCCATGTTCATCAAGGATATTGGTCTGTAATTCTCCATTTTGATGGGGTCTTCTTCTGGTTTTGGGATCAAGGTAATGGTGGCCTCATAAAATGAGTTTGGAAGTTTTCCTTCCATTTCTATTTTTTGGAACAGTTTCAGGAGAATAGGTATTAATTCTTTTTTTAATGTTTGGTAGAATTCCCCCGGGAAGCCATCTGGCCCCGGGCTTTTGTTTGTTGGGAGATTTTTGATGACTGCTTCAATTTCCTTAATGGTTGTAGATCTGTTCCGGTTTTCTATTTCTTCCTGGTTCAATTTTGGTAGTTGATACATCTCTAGGAATGCATCCGTTTCTTCCAGGTTATCTAATTTGCTGGCATATACTTGCTCATAATATGTTCTTATAATTGTTTGTATTTCTTTGGTGTTGATTGTGATCCCTCCTCTTTCATTCATGATTTTGTTGATTTGGGTCATTTCTCTTTTTTCTTGATAAGTCTGACCAGGGGTTTATCAATCTTGTTAATTCTTTCAAAGAACCAGCTCCTAGTTTCGTTGATCTGTTCTACTGTTCTTTTGGTTTCTATTTCATTGATTTCTGCTCTGATCTTTATTATTTCTCTTCTCCTGCTGGGTTTAGGCTTCATTTGCTGTTTTTTCTCTAGCTCCTCTAGGTGTAGGGTTAGGTTGTGTACTTGAGACCTTTCTTGTTTCTTGAGAAAGGCTTGTATTGTTATACACTTTCCTCTTAGGACTGCCTTTGCTGCATCCCAAAGATTTTGAACAGTTGTGTATTCATTTTCATTGGTTTCCATGAATTTTTTTAATTCTTCTTTAATTTCCTGGATGACCCGTTCATTCTTTAGTAGGATACTCTTTAGCCTCTATGTATTTGAGTTCTTTCCGACTTTCCTCTTGTGAATGAGTTCTAGTTTCAAAGCACTGTGGTCTGAAAATATGCAGGGAATAATGCCAATCTTTTGGTACTGGTTGAGACCTGATTTGTGACCTAGGATGTGATCTATTCTGGAGAACGTTCCATGGGCACTAGAGAAGAATGTGTATTCCATTGCTTTGGGATGGAATGTTCTGAATATATCTGTGAAGTCCATTTGGTCCTGTGTGTCATTGAAAGTTTTTATTTCCTTGTTGATGTTTTGCTTAGATGATCTGTCCATTTCAGTGAGGGGGGAGTTAAAGTCCCCCACTATTATTGTATTGTTGTCAATGTGTTTCTTTGCTTTTGTTATTAATTGCCTTATATAATTGGCTCCTCCCATGTTAGTGGCATAGATATTTACAATTGTTAGATTTTCTTGTTGGATAGACCCTTTAAGTAGGATATAGTGTCCTTCCTCATCTCTTATTACAGTCTTTGTTTTAAAATCTACTTTTTCTGATATAAGGATTGCCACCCCAGCTTTCTTTTGTTGTCCATTAGCATGGTAAATGGTTTTCCACCCCCTCACTTTCAATCTGGGGGTGTCTTTGGGTCTAAAATGAGTCTCTTGCAGACAGCATATTGATGGGTCTTGTTTTTGAATCCAATCTGATAGCCTGTGTCTTTTGATTGGGACATTTAGCCCATTTACATTCAGGGTAACTATTGAGAGATATGAATTCAGTGCCACTGTATTGCCGGTAAGGTGACTGTTACTGTATATTATCTGTGTTCCTTTCTGATCTATGCTGCTTTTAGGCTCTCTCTTTGCTTAGAGGACCCCTTTCAATATTTCTTGGAGGGCTGGTTTCGTGGTTGCAAATTCCTTTAGTTTTTGTTTGTCCTGGAAGCTTTTTATCTCTCCTTCTATTTTCAATGACAGCCTAGCTGGATATAGTATTCTTGGCTGCATATTTTTCTCGTTTAGTGCTCTGAAGATATCATGCCAGTCCTTTCCAGCCTGCGATGTCTCTGTGGATAGGTCTGTTGCCAGCTAATGTTTCTACCATTATAGGTTAAATATCTCTTCTCCTGAGCCTCTTTCAGGATTTTCTCTTTGTCTCTAAGACTCGTTAAGTTTTACTATGAGGGGTGTTTACCTATTTTTATTGATTTTGAGAAGGGTTCTCTGTGCCTCCTGGATTTTGATGCCTGTTTCCTTCCCCACATTAAGGAAGTTCTCTGCTATAATTTGCTCCAATATACCTTGAGCCTCCCTCTCTCTTTCTTCTTCTTCTGGGATCCCAATTATTCTAATGTTGTTTCATCTTATGGTATTACTTATCTCTTGAAATCTGCCCTCGTGATCCAGTATCTGTTTATCTCTCTTTTTCTCAGCTTCTTTATTCTCCATCATTTGGTCTTCTATATCGCTGATTCTCTCTTCTGCCTCATTTATCCTAGCAGTTAGTGCCCCCATTTTTGATTGCACCTCATGAATAGCCTTTTTGATTTTGACTTGGTTAGATTTTAGTTCTTTTATTTCTCCAGGAAGGGTTTCTCTAATAAATTTTATGCTGTTTTCAAGCCTAGCTAGTATCTTTAAAATCATGATTCTTAACTCTAAGTCCGACATCGTACTAATGTCTGTATTGAGTAGGTCCCTGGCAGACAGTACTACCTCTTGCTTTTCTTTGTTGAGGTGATTTTTTTTCATCTTATCATTTTGTCCAGAGGAGAATAGATGAATGAGAGAACAAAATGCTAACAGATTAACAACGTCCCCAGAAAATATACTCTAAACAAATCAGAAAAGGCCTGAAACCAGGGGAAAAGAAAAGGAAAGAAAGAAAAAAGAAAGAGAAAAAAAAGAGAAAAAAAGAAAAAGAAAAAGATAAAAACAAACAAAAACAGAACAAAACAAAACAAAATATGATAAGGCTGGTGCATCAGTGCCACACACTAGATTTTGGGTGTATTTTGGTCTGTTAGGAGAAATTGCCTCCTAAAATTTAAAGAAAGAAAGACTTATATATGTACAAAATAAGGGTTGATACATTGAAGGGATGGAATATGACTGTGAAGATGAAAATTATAAAAAATTTTAAAAAAGGAATTGATAAGGTGCTTGAAAAAAAAAGAAGAGGATTAAAAAAAAGGGGGAGAGAATGTGATAAGGCAGGAGACTAGAACAAAGCCATACACTAGAGATTTAGGGTATATTTTGATCTATTAGAAGAAAATGTATCTCAAAATTTTAAAGAGAGAACAACTTATATATATATGCCAAAAATAAGGGTAACTACTATGAAGGGATAGAATGTGACCCTAAAAATGAAAAATAAAAATGTTTTTTTTAAAAAAGGGATTGATAAGATGTTGGTTGTAAAAGGGAAAAAGAAAAATTAAAAAAAAATTAACTTTGAAAGACTAATGAATCATGGTAAAAAAGCCATGTGCAGTATTCTATGTGCAGTATTCCCTTAGCACTGGAGTTCTGCCGTTCTCCTTGATCGGTAAACTTGGTCTTGGCTGGCTGTTCATGCTGGTCTTCTGGGGGAGGGGCTGTTGCCATGGTTCCCAAATGTCTTTGCCGGAGGCGGAATTGCCCCGGCCTTTCTCTCGGGAGCTTTTGTTCCCTGCAAGCTTTCTGTACAGCTTTGGAGGACCAGGGTGAAAATGATGGCCTCCCAATCTCTGCCCCGGAGGAGCCGAGAACTCGGGGTCCCACACCTCAGTGCGCCCCCAGAGAAAAGCAGTCAGTCACTCCCATGTCCCCGGTCTCCGGCCGCACTCCGTGCTCACCCGGCCTGTGACCAAGTGTTTCTATCTCTGGCACCCGATTCGGTGTCGAGTCTCCAAACCCAGCAGATCCCTGTAGTGCGCTCCTGCGCTGCTCCTCCCAGGGAGGAAGGGGAGTCTCCCCGGATCCCCAGCTTGTTGGGTCCCTGCTGGAGGAGCAGTGGCCCAACTGTGCTGCGGATCAGTTTATGGCAACCCCGAGCTGAGAGCCTGCGCCTCAGCTCCGTCTCTGCAGCCGGCTTCCCCGCTCCGATACCTGGGAGCTCTGCTGCACTCAGGCACCCCCTGTCTTTCTGTGACCCCGAGGGTCCTGAGACCACACTGTCCCGCGAGGGTTCCACCCCCCGCTTAGCCACTG
>NW_027397089.1:17013831-17052679 GCF_003265705.2 Callorhinus ursinus | reverse complement strand
ATGGTTTGATCCCTATTCAGCTGAATTCCTGAGACCAGACGAAATCCTGTTCTCCTACTCCTCCGCCATCTTGCTCTGCCTCCAAGGCTTTCTGTTAGTTTTAATGTTGGTCTCTTTTATCTATGCTTCTACCTTTCTTTGCTGATGTCTGCAGGGTTGATTTTGATAGAAGCCATTAAAGCCATTAGCCCATGCTAATTTTCTATCTTGTCAGGAACCTCCTATTCACAATTCCTGGATTATTTATATCAGCACCAATACTTTTTATTCTGTATGAGAGTAAATCGCTTCTCTTTTCCAGAATCAACATCTACTGTATCTATCTCTTTCCCCAGTCCCCATTATATTATTGTCCATTACATTGACCCAAGAACCTTATATGTGTATCTGTAACCATGTATTTATTTCTGCTCTACCTCGATCAATAAGAATATTCCTCATATAGGCACACCATCAATGTTTATTGAGTGAGCAGATAAATGAATGGATGATAAGTGGAAGAATGAAATAATCACTGAGAACAAATATTTAATGCAGAAATCATGAAACACTATGCAAATAAGAAAGAAATGCATCTTATGAATGGTAGTAGAAAGTCATCCTGTTGAGCTGTAAAGCATTATAAAACACTTTCTAGTTTTCTTTTTTTTATTATGTTATGTTAATCACCATACATTACATCATTAGTTTTAATGCAGTGTTCCATGATTCATTGTTTGTGTATAACGCCCAGTGTTCCATGCAGTACGTGCCCTCTTTAATACCCATCATCAGGCTAACCCATCCCCCCACCTCCCTCCCCTCTAGAGCCCTCAGTTTGTTTCTCAGAGTCCATCGTCTCTCATGGTTCATCCCCCCTCCAATTTCCCCCCTTTCTAGTTTTAAAACACTAGACTAAACAACAGAAATTGTTGGTTCTTGTGATCACTTTTTATATCTCATTATAGTTCCAAGTAATTCTCATTTATTTTATTTCAATATGTGTGTGTGTGTGCATGTGCATGTTTCTGTTCAATTTTTAAGATGCTTTAACTAGATTTGGCTTGTGTCTATATGCTGGATACTAGAAAAAACTCTTAGGAAATTATTCCATGACTTGTTAAGTCCCTAGATAATTCAGAGATTCACTGTCACCTTAATTAGACAGCCATTCTTTCTTACTCTTTCTTTCTTATACTACCTCCTATACTCTCCTTACACTCTTTTTTCCTTTAGCAGGAGTGTGTGGAAGTTCTGAATTGTTTTTCGGAGCATTCAGTTCTCTTTGGGGAATTAACCAGCATGCTTGACTTCCAAGAACTGTTAAAGTAAAATGATTTGACAGAATGTAAATTTAACCCTACTTTGATAGCTTCCACTGTGTGGTTTTCTCATAACAGAGATCACATTTGATATTAGTTGGTTTAGAAAATAATTTTCTTATGAAATTAAAATGACATAAGCAATGAAAATTAGAGAAGAAATTATATTTTTAGTTAGCTTAATCTGGTAGGCTTGTATAACTCTTTCATTGTTTATTTTTAAACTTATCTGAGATTCTCTTTTAAATATATCCAACAAAAGAATGTCTATCTCTTTACCAAGAAGTTCATTTTTAAAAAAATTCATCTCATATTTATTGCACACCTACTTATCATATACCAATGTTCCAGGCACTGTTCTAGGACCTTGGATTACAGATAACATAATAACTTTTCACAGCATGGTCTTGTTATTTATATTTAGTTAACTTTATGTTGATTTTATTTCTTTGTCTCAATTAAATATACAAATAGAAAGTAATGAGAGACAAGAACATACAAATGTTCAAATACTGCAAATGAGTGAATATTGAAATAGCACAGATAGGGGCACCTGGATGGCTCAGTCGGTTAAGCATCTGCCTTTGGCTCAGTTCATGATCCCAGGATCCTGGCATAGAGCCCCACATCCTCAGCAGGGAGCCTGCTTCCCCCTCTCGTTCCCTCTGCTTGTGTTCTCTCTTTGACAAATAAATAAATAAAATCCTTAAAAAAAAGAAAAAGTAATAACACAGATAAATTAATAAATTATTGTTCATAATTCCTTTGATTTATACTTACAACTTATAGACAATACTCTGGAAATATTATTAAGTGCTTTGCTTTTCATAATACCATGGAAATGTGCCTAAAATAAACTTGCACCTTGAATTTTATATTCTCAATTTTATTTTCTTCAATTCATAGCTAAAACATATATAATTTCAATCAAGTTATTACTAGAAATTTTGATTTCTTTATGCTAGAAACACTTTTGTCAAATAATCTTTTTTCTTCTTCAACATTCTGAGTATTAATAGAAGGGAATTTTCATTCATCCAACATTCAACAAATATTTAATAATCTTTTCTTACGTGCTGAATGGTAGATGTAGAATAATAAAAAGACAAGGCATGTAGTCAAGTCAGAGCTATAATTCTAAAAGTTATGAAAACAATTGTAACCCTAGCTCTCAGAAAAGAAACAAACCACCCAGACTAAAGTGTGGAAAATTAAAAATTGTACATGATTATGTTGTATTTATCTTTTTGTAAGAAAATTAAAAATTGTACATGTGTTGTTCTTAGGGGCATTGTTACTTTAGATACAATTCTAGGATAGCCTTGAAAACTAGCCTTGAGTTTTCAATGGCCCTTAAGTCATGAGATCTACGTAGAAAAATTCAAAACATTGAACCTGTGTGATATCCTTGAAAAAACTAGCTATTTCCACCCTGATACAAGCATATATGTATATATATTCACACATATAGCTGCTTTTGAAAATTGACTTCATAATTCCTTGGCTTCACCAAAGTCATTAGAGTATCATTTTTTTTTTTTTTAAGTAGGCTCCACACCTAGTGTGGAGCCCAACACGGGGCTTGAACCCATGACCCTGATATCAAGACCTGAGCTGAGATCAAGAGTCCAGTGCTCCACCAACTGAGCCACCCAGGAGCCCCTCATTAGATCTTCTAATTAGAACTACTGCAAAGGTCAACACTAGGGAATCTCAACCTCTTCCAACAACAAGGTATTTCTAATAGACCATTATTTGCTTTTCCTGAGATTTGCACTAAAGAAATAATGACAAATAAGGCTAAATCAATTGCTATTTACCCAATGCTTACCATGTGAAAAGTATTCTGTTAGATACTGCGAGTGATAAAATCACCAATAAGGCAGGCTCTGTCCTCAAGTGTTTTATAATTTAGTTAGGAAAGCTATGATACGTGATGTGCCATATTCAGAGGAAGCTTTCAGGAAGACCCGATCAAAGAGATGGAGTAAGCTTTTCTTAAAGGATAGGTATTCTTCACACTTTAAATTCATTGAGAGAAGGAAATATGTTGCGTGTGTCTTTCTACCTCCATATTGCATAGGACAATGCTTTGCACTCAATAAAAACTCAAATATTTTCTAACTGAACCCATATAATAAAAGGAATAAAAGAAAGCATTCCAGGGAAAATGTGAGTAATTTTAATAATAAGTATAATAATAATGTATTATATGACATATATAATACAATAATTATTACAGCTAACATTTGTTAGACACTGTTCTGTTTAAATGTATTGACTCATTTAATTTTCAGAACTCTATTGAAATGATTGCTATCATTATGCCTATGGTGTACTGAAAAGGAAACTGAGACACAAAAGTTAAGTAACTTTTTCAAGATCACACAACTAGTTAGTGGTTGAGCAACTTAATCTCAGGAGGTCTGGTTTCAGCATGTTGACCACCACACAATGTTCCTCACAGCTCTGTGGGTAATATATAGAATGATATGACATGGTCACTGCCTTCAAAGAACAATATTTAACTGGGGAAAGTCGTATGAATTCAGGTCATTTAAATAGCTAAATCGTAATAAATACATTTAAATTAGAGCTATTGCAACTGATCTTGAAATGAGGAACAAGGGCATACATGATTCCATTAGAGAAAGGGGAGATTACTGAAATCCGGAGTACTCTGGTAAGACTTCCTGGAGGAAGAGGAACTCAGATTAGAATCCCAGGAAGTGAGTGAGATTAGACAGTTAGGAAGAAAGATGTGGGATATATCCCAGAGAGAGACCATGTTACGAATTAAAGTAGGGAGACTCTAAGCAGCAAACAACTGTGCTTTGGGAAAAATGTATAGACTAGGCTGTGTGGAAGGATGATTCTCTGGGAGTCAGTGGTAATGGTCAGAGAAGTCTGTTTGAAGCAAATGGTAGAGAAGCCTGCACAACAGGCTGAAACTTTGGCTCTTCTTGATTCTTCAAATTTGGTGACACTTGAATCTTTGGCAAAACAAGGTAACCCTGTGCCCAGGGTTCAGTGGCTTCCAGAAATTCTTCGCAGAATAAACCCCAATACTCTGCAGTCCTATCTCCATGAATGGCTGGCACAAGTTGACTTTCAAATTCTTGATACTCTGGAGACCTCAAACTTCTTCTCAGATGGAGGGAAATAGCTTCCTTATCTTTTTGGTCGTCCTTAAAGGCAAACCACTCTTTTCTCTCCCTGTCCATGGCACTTAGTGTAATCACTTCCAAAAGTTTAGGCATTTTCAAAAGAGAAGGAACACACCTTTTCATCCTTTTGCAAATGTGCTCTGAGGCAAGAGATGAAAAACTCTGTTTGGAAAAGAGGAGTGAGTGCAGAAACAAGAGACAGTAAAACATCGAATAAACAGAAATAAACCCCTCACAGATTTATGTATCCACGAGTTTTATCAGAAGGTGACTTGTTGGTAGCATGTCACACAGAAAGTGAAAGACCCAGACCAAATGTTTTAAAGTATCCCTGAGCGTCTTTCCCCTAGGACCTGGGCTGTCCTCATAGGGTTCACATTGTCTTAAAACTGTTTGGCATGCCTGGGCTTTACCTCTGTGGTACAGTAGAATTAAAAAAAAATTTTTTTTTTGCCTGCTCTTGGAAGACAATATTGTGCTAAATATAGTGCAATGCTCCACAGCTTGTAAAATCAACTACGTGGCACAGACCTGAAGACGTCCTCAAAAGAAATATGGCAAAAAAAAAAAAGTACATTGCCGGCTTTAGTCATATCTGCCATTTCCCTCCTGGAATTTTACTGAAGTGGCTGGTCATCTGCATTCCCCATCCTGGCTGGGATTAATGTGATTTTTCTATAAAAGGAGAGGAGGACAAAAGGAAAAGCAAAATGTGCTCCACAATGGAAAATGTGATCCTCAGCCACTGGGATAAAATTACATTGACAGTGGGGGAGTTACTTTCTTCCTTCCAAGAACAATGTTTGATGTTTGAACTAGACTCTCTGGTGATGAAGCTCATAACTTGGGAGATAAATCAGGTTCAAATTTAGAAAAGAGTTTTCAGAAGTTGCTTAGCGCGTTAGTTTTAGAGGTTAACATATGAATAGAGGTGACATTATGCCTTGTCTGTCTGTCCTGTGTTCATTGGACAGAGATAATATGGCCTCTTCCCCATGGGAGCACACCTAAATTTAAATTCTGTCATAATTATTCATTATAAATACTGTGACATTTTCATATCTAGAAAATGTTTAAGTCTTGTCAAGTTTCTGCCTCTTTTCCCTCTTTATGTTGATTTCTACATCTCTTCCTATTTATCTCTTTTGTGCATCACATATATTTTACTATGAACTCGATTTTGCAGGTGAAAGGCCACAACTAACTGTTTGCATGTCTTATCTCTGCCCTAGAGAGTGGTAACTCACAAATGAGCCCAGCTGCACCTACAGAACATAAAACAGCAACATCACTTTGATCTCTCCCTTAATGTGCTAGGTTTAGATTACTTTGTGAGCAAAAGGGGTGAAAGGTGGCAGGATACTATTGTAACTAACTACTGGGGGCAGTATTTATTCATGGTGCAGATTTTTAATAGGAAAGATGGAACATGAAAGCCTGTCAAATGTACTGCTCAAACAGTCTGGCAACACAGAATATTTTTGCAGATGAAAGGTGAGGAATCTCCAACTTCTCAAGATAACATAAATTGTATGGAAAAAGTAAGACATGTAAAAAAGCCAGATATAAAACTATTTATATCCCCCTTCTGATTGCATGAAACCCTGCCACAAAACCAGAGAACTGTTTCGGAGTTGCATGTGTCAGGTACAAAGAGGAACATGGTGAACATTAAAAATACACACTTTGAGAAAGATTCTCATTATATTTATAATTCATGTATTACTATTTTATTAAGAACTGGGTATTTCAGGAAGTGTCTATTCCAATTTGGTAACAAGGTAGAAACCAGAAATATACAAGAAATATACAAGAATAATATCCTCCCCATTGGAAGAGTGGCTTTGTCTGGAACCACCAATCAGACTCTGACTTCTATTATGTTTATTCAGAAATAGCTTGAAAATTCTGCCTCTGCCTTCGATGAGAGCCTCACCTTTCCTTTCTTGGCTTGCCAAAGCCTTGTCCTAAAACAGTGATTCTTAATCTTTCTTTCTTTCTGTCCCCAAGCACTGGTGGTACTTGATGTACTCCTGTTGGTTACAGTGGCTCCCCAAGACTGTCAAGGCAGAGGGGTGGAAGGTAAAGAGGTACATAAGAATCTCTGGAGTAACTTGTGTGTTTTAAAGAAGCCTCCAGGATGATTTAGACATGCCCACAATTTTCCAACTCATGCCTAGGAATCACTAGTGTTAAATTATTTGGCCCTTGGTAATCTGGCTATAATCCATGTCATTAATTACATTAGCAATTATGAACCCCACTTATTTTTCATCAATCTTGTCTTTTTATATATTATTCCATCTATCTGGAATAGCAAACTCTACCTACCCTATATTTCTGTCTCCCCAGAACATTTCTATTTCATTTAAAATTCCAAACGCAAAAAAAAATAAATAAAATAAAACAAAATAAAATAAAATTCCAAACTCAAATTGGTTCTTGAGGGAAGCCTTCTCCATTAGCCCCAAAAGACTTGGTTGTTGTCATTCTAGATATTTCCACAGCAACATGATAATGACTCTGAAAAGAATTTGTGATATGGCATTCTGATTTGTCTGTTTAAATACCTGTCTTCACAACCACCACCAGACCGAGGGCTAGGATGTTCATTCATCTTTGTGAGTCCTGACTTCAAATACAGTGGTGACCACATTATAAGTGATGAATAATGATGAAATATCATTTGCATATGTTTGCATATATGTGTTTGTATGTGTTTTCATTTTTTTTAAAGATTTTATTTATTTATTTGACAGAGAGAGACTCTGTGAGAGAGGGAACACAAGCAGGGGGAGTGGGAGAGGAAGAAGCAGGCTTCCCGCCGAGCAGGGAGCCCGATGAGGGGCTCAATCCCAGGACCCTGGGATCATGATCTGAGCCAAAGGCTGATGCTTAATGACTAAGCCACACAGGCACACTTTCATTTTTATTATAAATAAATTGAGAAATATAAATTGAGAAATTATATAATTATATATATATATATATATAAATATATATGTAGTAATATATACAAACCTTAAGGGTAGGGCTCAATAATTGTTACATTTATATACCTTTATGTAACCCCCTACTCAGAGGCAAGTATAGAAGGATTCCAACTTCCCGGAAGGTTCCTTCATGCCCCTTGCTAATCAAAACCTTCTCCCCACCACAGAGGTAACTCCTATTCTAACTTTAATGTACTAAGTGAATTTTACTGGTTTTGAACTACAGATGGACTCTATAAGTGGAGTCAAACATATTTACTTTTTTGTGTCTGACTTCTTTTATTTGGCATAATGTTTTGGAGATTCATCCATGCCATTATATGTTCATTCTTTTGTATTGTGGTATAGAATCCCATTGTATAAATATTTCATGACTTATTTATCCATTTTCTTCATTATGAGCATGTGGACTATTTATAGTTTTTAATTTCTATGAAGAAGTTACTTTTAACATTTTTGTACCTATTATTTTTCATGGACATTTATACTATTTTCTTGATTATATACATAGGCATTGGATTGGTGGATCCTAGGATAAGTATAGGATTAGTTTTTCAACATATTATCACTTCCTAAAACTGGCTGGGCCAGTTAACACACTCAAAAGCTAAATATGAGAGTCCCACTTGTTCCATATCCTTGCCAGTAATTAATATTGGCAGATGTTGATTTTAGCCATTTTGATGTTTTTATAGTGGTGCCTCCTTGTAGATGGAATTTTCATTTCCTTATGACCAATAATGTCAAATTTGTATATGTGTATTAGCCATTTGGATAGCTTGTTTTGTAAATTGCCTTTCAATTCTTTTGCACACTTTTCATTGGGTTGTTTGTCTTTCCCACTGATTGTTGGAGTTCTCTATATATCTGGATACAATTCCTTTGTCAGACATATTGCAAATAAAGTTTCTCAGATATGGTTTGTCTTTCTTTTGATGAACAGAAGTTCTTAATGGAGTCCAATTCTTTTTTCTTTTATCTATTAGCTCTCTTTATGTTCTTTTAAGAAATCTTCATTTCAGCCAAGTTTATAAAGATATTGTTCTGTATTTTTCTAGGAATTTGATTAACTTTTAAATGTAGGTCTATTATCCACTTCAAACTTATTTTTCTTTATGGTGTGCAGAAAGGTTTGAGGTTTGTTTATATCCCATAGACATATGCAATTGCTCCAGAATCATTTATTAAAAAGATCATCTTTACTCTCACTAGCTTGCACTGGGAACTTGTCATAAATTCAGTGCCATATATGTGTAGGTTTACTTTTGGATTGTCAATTCGGTATCATTGGTAGATGTGCCTTAATTTTTGTATCTTGAAATCTGGTAGAGTAAACCCTCTGACTTTGAATTTTACTAAGATTATCTTGAATATTCTAGATTCCTAATTTTTCATATAAATGTTAGTATCAGCTTGTCAATTCCCACCTACTCCCCCCAAAAAAACTGTTCTAAGATTGATGAGAATAATATTGAATCAATAGATTTTAATTTGGATAAAAACAATGTAAAAGACAAGGAACTTAGACTTTCCATCTCGTGTTCATTTTGGTGACTTGTGTTTTTGTGTTTTAAAGGATTTTTTTCCATTTCACTGATTTTTAAAAATTTAGTAAATGTAAATTCTTTATAAATCACATTACATTTTTAATATCTTTACAATATACAGTTGTGTTCCTGATTTTACTGTGGCTAGTGATTTGGATAACTTATGTTTTTTATTCTCTCCCACCCCCTTTTCTTGTCCGTCTTACTAGTTGTTTGTGAATTTCATTAATCTTTTCAAGGTATCAACTTTTGACTTTGTCGACTGTCTCTATTGTATACCTGTTTCTGCTCTACCCTAATTATTTTCTTTCTTCTACCTACTTTGAGATTAGTTTGCTGTTCTTTTTCTTACTTTCCGAAGCAGAAGCTTAAATTATTGATTTTAGACCATTCTTTTGTAATACATGCATATAAAACTATAAAATTCCTGCTTTAGCTATATCTCATCAATTTTGACATGTTGTATTTTTATTATCATTTAGGCTCAAAATATTTTCTTTTTTAAAAAAGATTTGTTTTATTTATTTGAGAAAGAGAGAGAGAGAGAGCAACAGCGTGAGTGGGGGAAGAGGCAGAGAGAAAGAGGTAAGCAGACTCCCCCTTGAATGGGGAGCCCAAAGCGAGGCTCCATGCGAGGCTCAAGCCCAGGACCCTGAGATTATGACTGAACTGAAGTCAGAGGCTTAACCGACTGAGCCACCCCCCAGCTCAAAATATTTTCTAATTTCCTTTGTGATTTATTCTCTGAATTTAGGCTTACTTACCAGTATGTTGCTTAATTTCTAAACATTTATAGATTTTTCTAGTCATTATCTCTTGTTCAGTTCTAATGTAATACTTGAATGATCAGAATGTGACTTAAATCCTTAGGAATTTGTCAAGGCTTATTTTAAGAACAGAATATAGTCTATTTTGGTAAATGTGTTATGTGCACTATGGGAGAATATGCTTTTTGTGGTTGTTGCATATGATGTTCTATATATGTTAACTAGATAAATTTGGTTTGTCGGTTCTTCAAATCTTATTGAATTTTTTTTTAGGTTTGAGCAATTAACTTTTTTTTTTCTTTTAAATATCCTTTGTTTTTTAGGACAGTTTTAGGTTCAGAGCAAAGCTGGTTAGAAATCAGAATTCCTTTATACCTTCTACCACGACACATGCGCATCCTTCTCCGCTATCAACACCTGAGGGGGACATTTGTTACAGTTGATGAGCCTCCATTGACATAGCCTTTACATCCAAACTCCACGGTTTACACTAGGAATCATTCCATGTTGTACATTTCGTACGTTTGGACAAAGGTATAATGACATATATCCACCATTATAATGACATACAGAATAGTTTCTGTGCCCTAAAAACCCTCTTTGCTCTGTCTACTCATCCGTCCCTCCCCCCAACCCCAGGCAACCACTGATCTTTTTTATTGTCTCCATAGTTTTGCCTTTTCTAAAATGTTACATAGTTAGAGTCATACAGTATGTGGCCTTTTCAGAATGACTTCTTTCACTTAGTAATATGCATTTAAAATGTCTTCATGTCTTTTCATGGCTTGATAGCTTTTATTTTTAGTACTGAATAACATTCCGCTCTTTGGATGTACCACAGTTTATTTATCCATTCACCTACTGAAGGACGTCATGATTGCTTCCAAATTCTGGCAATTATGAATCAAGCTGTTATAAACATTCATGTGCAGGTCTTTGCGTGGACATAAATTTTCAACTCTTTTGGGTAAAAACCAAGAAATGCAATTGCTGGGTTGTGTGGTTAGAGTATGTTTAATTTTTTTTTTAAGAAACTGCCAAACTGTTTTCCAAAGAGGCTGCACCATTTTGCATTTCCACCAGCCATGAAAGAGTTTCTGTTGCTCCACATCCTTGCCAGCATTTGGTGTCAGTGTTCTGGATTTTGGACATGTCTGGAGTGATATTTCATTGTTGTTTTAATTTGCATTTCCCTGATGACACGTCACGTGTAACAGTTTTTCATGGTGATTTGCTATCTATATAACTGCTTTGGTGAGCTGTCTTTTGAGGTCTTTGGCATTTTATTTATTTATTTATCTAAATTCAATTAATTAACATATAATGTATTATTAGTTTCAGAGGTAGAGTTCAGTGATTCATCAGTTGTATATAACACCCAGTGCTAATTACATCACGTGCCCTCCTTAATGCCCATCACCCAATTACACCCTCCCGCTACCCCCCTCCCCTCCAGAAACCCTCAGTTTGTTTCCTAGAGTTAAGAGTCTCTCATGCTGTGTCTCCCTCTCTGATTACATCTTGTTTTATTTTTCCCTCCCTTCCCCTTTGCTCCTCTGTTTTGTTTCTTAAATTCCACGTACCAGTGAGATCATATGGTATTTGTCTTTCTCTGACTGACTTATTTTACTTGGCATAATACCCTCTAGTTCCATACATGTCATTGCAAATGGCAAGATTTCATTTTTTGATGGTTGAGTAATATTCCATTGTGTGTGTGTGTGTGTGTGTGTCTGTGTGTGTGTGTGTGTGTGTGTGTGTGATATGTATATATACCACATCTTCTTTATGCATTCATCTGTCGATGGACATCTGGGCTCTTTCCACAGTTTGGGTATTGTGGACATTGCTTTTTAAGCATTGGGGTGTAGGTGCTCTGTTGGATCTCTACATTTGTATCTTTGGGGTATATACCCAGTAGTGCAATTGCTGGGTCATAGGGTAGCTCTATTTTCAACTTTTTGAGGAACCTCCATACTGCTTTCCAGAGTGGTTGCACCAGCTTGCATTCCCACCAACAGTGTAGGAGGGTTCCCCTTTCTCTGCATCCCCGCCAACATCTGTCGTTTCCTGACTTGTTAATTTTAGCCATTCTGACTGGTGTGAGGTGGTATCTCATTGTGATTTTGACTTGTATTTCCCTGATGCCAAGTGATGTGGAACATTCTTTCATGTTTCTGTTCGCCATTTGTATGTCTTCTTTGGGGAAATGTCTGTTCATGTCTTCTGTTTGGTGCATTTTTAAAATAGCTTGTTTATTTTCTTATTGTGGAGTCAGAAGAGTTCTTTGTATATTTTGGATAATACTCCTTTATCAGATGTGTTTTTTGCACATTTTCTCCCAGTCTGTGGCTTGTCTTTTCATTCTCTTGACATTGCCTTTCACAGAGCAGAAGTTTTTAATTTTAATGAACTCAAGATTATCAATTTTTTTTCATGACTCATGCCTTTGGTGTTTTATCTAAAAATTCATTGCCATATTCAAGATTACCTAGATTTTCCTTCTTGTTTTATTCTAGGAGTTTATAATTTTGCATTTTACATTTAAGTCTAGAACCCATTTTTGTGATGGATGTAGTATCTGTGTCTAAATTCTTTTCTCTCTCTCTCTGTTTTTTTGTTTTTGTTTTTTGTTTTTTGTTTTTTTTGCATGTGGATGTCCAGTTGTTCCAGCACCATGAGTTGGGAAGACTATCATTTCTCCTCTGAATTGCTTTTTTCCCTTTGTCAAAGATGAGTCGACTATACTTATGTGGACCTACTTCTGGGCTCTCCATTTTGTTCTATTGATCTATTATCTGTTCCTTCTCCAATACCACATTGTCTTGATAAATGTAGCTTTTTAGTAAGTTTTGGAAGTCAGAGAGTGTTGGTCCTCTAACTTTGCTCTCCTTCAATATTGTATTGGCTATTCTGAATCCATGTTTTTGGGTTTTTGTCTCCTTGTTCTATTAGTTATTGAGAGAACTGTTGGAATCTTGTAGTGTTTTACATACATCAGTTAAAACTTAAGTATATTATATTTTTCAAACCTTATATTCTTACTGTTTATGCTCTCATTTACTGAGAAAGGGTGTGTTTAAATGTCCAATTGCAATTGTGCATATACTTTTTTATTCCTTTAGTTCTGTTAACTCCTGCATTGTATATTTTGAATCCATATTATTAGGTCCATACACGTTTAGGCTGATATATCTCCTTGTTGAATGAGACTTTTATCTCTATAAAGTGTTTCTTTGTGTGTTGTAACATTTCTTGCACTCAGTGTAATTTTGTCCAATATTAATATCATTATAGCATCCTTTCTTATGGTAACTGTTTACATGGAATGTCTTTTTTCCATTGTTTTATTTTCAGATTACCTTTACTTTTAAATTTAAAGTATATTTCTAATAAGCAGCATGCAATTAGATCTTTTAAAATCCAACTTTACCACAAAACTATAGAATACTCATGAAAGAAATTGAGGAAGACATAGAGAAATGGAAAAACATTCCATGTTCATGGATTGGAAGAACAAATATTGTGAAAATGTCTGTGCTACCTAGAGCAATCTACACATTTAAAGCAATCCCTATCAAAATACCATCCACTTTTTTCAAAGAAATGGAACATATAATCCTAAAATTTGTATGGAACCAGAACAGACCCCGAATAGCCAGAGGAATGTTGAAAAAGAAAAGCAAAGCTGGCGGCATCACAATTCTGGACTTCAAGGTCTATTACAAAGCTGTCATCATCAAGACAGTATAGTACTGGCACAAAAACAGACACATCGATCAATGGAACAGAATAGAGAGCCCAGAAATGGACCCTCAACTCTACGGTCAACTCATCTTTGACAAAGCAGGAAAGAATGTCCAATGGCAAAAAGACAGTCTCTTCAACAAATGGTGTTGGGAAAATTGGACAGCCACATGCAGAAGAATGAAACTGGACCATTTCCTTACACCACACACAAAAATAGACTCCAAATGGATGAAAGACCTAAATGTGAGACAGGAATCCATCAAAATCCTTGAGGAGAACACAGGCAGCCACCTCTTAGACCTCAACCACAGCAACTTCTTCCTAGAAACATCACTAAAGGCAAGGGAAGCCAGGGCAAAAATGAACTATTGGGATTTCATCAAGATAAAAAGCTTTTGCACATCAAAGGAAACAGTCAACAAAACCAAAAGACAATCGACAGAATGGGAGAAGATATTTGCAAATGATATATCAGATAAAGGGCTAGTATCCAAAATCTATAAAGAACTTATCAAACTCAACACCCAAAGAACAAATAATCCAATCAAGAAATGGGCAGAAGACATGAACATTTCTGCAAAAAGACATCCAAATGGCCAAGAGACACATGAAAAAGTGCTCAACATCACTCGGCATCAGGGAAATCCAAATCAAAACCTCAATGAGATATCACCTCATACCAGTCAGAATAGCTAAAATTAACAAGTCAGAAAATGACAGATGTTGGCAAGGATGCGGAAAAAGAGGAACCCTCTTACGCTCTTGGTGGGAATGCAAGCTGGTGCAGCCATTCTGGGAAACAGTATGGAGGTCCTTCAAAAAGTTGAAAATAGAGCTACCTCATGACCCAGCGATTGCACTACGGGGTATTTACCCCAAAGATACAAATGTAGTGATCTGAAGTGGCACATGCACCCCAGTGTTTATAGCAGCAATGTCCATAATAGCCAAACTATGGAAAGAGCCTAGATGTCCATCAACAGATGAATGGATAAAGAAGATGTGGTATGCGTATACAATGGAATATTATGCAGCCATCAAAAAAACCCCACAAAATCTTGCCATTTGAAATGACGTGGATGGAAGGTATTATGCTAAGTGAAAAAAGTCAATCAGAGAAAGACAATTATCATATGATTTCACTGATATGAGGAATTTGAGAAACAAGACAGAGGATCGTAGGGGAAGGGAGGGAAGAAGGAAACAAGACGAAACCAGAGAAGGAGACAAACCATAAGAGACTCTTAATCTCGGGAAACAGACTGAGGGTTGCTGGAGTGGAGGGGGGTGGGAGGGATGGGGTGGCTGGGCGATGGACACTGAGGAGGGTGTGTGCTATGGCGAGTGCTGTGAATTGTGTAAGACTCATGAATCACAGACCTGTACCCCTGAAACAAATAATACATTAGATGCTAATAAAATAAATAAATAAATAATAAAACAAAACAAAAAAAGAAAAGAAAATCCAACATGATAATCCTGTGTTTTAATAGGAATACTTAGTTGATTTTTATGTAATGTATTTATGACATGGTTGGGCTTAAGTCTAATATCTTTTGGTTTTAAGTCTTACTTTTTGGTTTTGTTGTTGTTCCATCTGTTATTTGTTACATAATCTTTTTTTTCCCCTACTTTCTGTTGTATTGATTAAATATTTTTGTTATTCCTTTATTAGCTTTTTCCTTGGGGGTTTATAACATTTAGTATTATTATATTGTGGTTATCTGAGAAATTACTTCTTTAATTTATTCCAGTGTACCTTAAAATAGTTCTTTTAGAACAACTTAAACATTGCCAGCTGTTTTTACCAGTTGACTCCATTTAATACACTTTCATCTTTTGTTTTTTGCTAATTTTGTCATGCCCTTAATTCTAATATAAAAAAAACCCCACAAAGTATTATGATTATTGCTCCAAATAGCCAATAGTCTCACATTTATCCATATATTTACCCATTCCAGAGCTGTTTATTTCTTTTCCACTCTCTGCTTTTATCTTGGCTTATTTTTCTTAAACCTGAAGGAAATCCTTTAGTATTTCTTGTAATGTTGGGCTGCTAGTGACACAACCTTTCAGCTTTTTCCCTTTTGTCTGAGAAAGTCTTTATTCTACCTTCAAATCAGAGGGATAATTTCACTGAGATAGCATGCTAGATTTTAGCCGTTGTTTCCTTTAGCGCTCTGAAGATGTTTTTTGGCTTCCATAGTGTGTCCAACATTGAGGCAGGGTTAAGGAGTGCACAATGTTTATTGGGGGATGGGAGGAATTGGTAACTCTCCTGAAAGATAAAAAGGCAGAAAGTGGGTTTGCCAGATCATGAGGCTGATCTGGTATCTGTGAGGGGAAATTAGGAAAGAAAAAGACTTGGGCATGAAGAGCCTCATGCCATGATACGAATCTGACACAGCCTTGACTAACTCTTTGGGGAGCTCTGACGCAAATTCTACCCACTTGAGGAGTCCCATGTTAGTGAGACTAACTAACTAATGGCCAGGTCGTACTACCCCTGCTCTGCTTAGTCATTAGTTTGGGCTATGTGGCAAAAACACAGCCTTGGCTCAAACGTTGAAGTGCATCCTTAAAGTATTGCAGGTGGAGGCTGTTAGTTAACAATACTCAATATAACTGAATGACAAGTTCCCCTCGAAGAGGGATCAGAGAAGAACAACTCCATGACTACCCTGATCCACCTCTTGCATTATACATGGATCCACTTTTTTATACTTTAGGGGGTAACTCCTTTAGAGTTCCAATGGACCTCTTTTCCAGGGTGGAAAAAAAGAGAGATTAATGAGACAAACTACAGTCCACCACTGCTGTTGTTATTCTTGGGGCCATGGTATTCCTTTTCTCTCTTCCACAATAATTTAAATTCCCCTGACCCTTAGTGCTATCTCTGCTGGTCTCCACGACTCATGGAGTGACCCAGGAGCATCTGAGTTTCTTATAGCAAAACCCTTCTCAGAATAGAGTTAAGGCATTTGTTCATTCACATGCACTACCAGGCAATGAAGTAGCAAGAGACATCCAAGTAGATTCCATGAATATTCTTCTCTGGCTCATTATGTAAGAAGTCTTAACTCATCTTACTGGTAAGGATCGATTGCCCCTGACAAGATGACGACTCTTCTTGTCTGTTGTTTCCTGATCTCGGGATTCCAAAGTGCCCAGGGGGCAAACATAGGATGAAGGTCAATTGCTACACATGTCTGCCGGCAAGAGTATGGTAAGACCTATTGAGGACCAGGAGCTCAAACGTGTAGGATGCAAAGTTGTAGTGATGGAAAGTTTAAAATCCTCCAGTAGATCATTAAGCGTGATGATGTATATGTAGACACAATTTTACTTTTACCTTATGGTTAATATATGCATGCATGTTTTATTTTGGAGACATAGTGCTATATAAGTATCTACTTCAATGTGGATGCGGCATCCTAAGGGTTGGTAACCTATCCTCACAGGATATTGCTTCTGTGCAGGTGCTTCAGTAGTACCTCCAGCAGGTCATTCCAAAGTTCTAAGGCTAGCTAATTCTGGGTGGTACATTGGACGATACGACTAGTGGATCCTATGTTTTGGGTTTATTTTCGTATCTTGTGTTTGTGTGCATGTGTATGTGTGCGTTGTGTGTGTGTGTGTGTGTGTGTGTGTGTGTAGAGAGAGAGAGAGAAATATATAAAGAACTGGCTCACATAATTGTGGGGGATGACAAGTCTGAAATTTGTAGGACAGACTAGCAGGCTGGATACTCAGAGAAAAATTGATGGTGCAGTCTTGAGTCCAAAGACTGTCTGGGGGAAGAATTCCTTCTTCCTCAGAAGACTTCAGTCTTTTTCTTAAGGCTTTCCACACATTGGATTGGCCCACCAACATTATGGAAAGTGAACTGCTTTACTCGAAGTCTACTAATTTAAATGTTAATCACGTCTAAAAAATACCTTCACAGCAGCATCTAGACTGGTGTTTAACCAAAAACTGGGTACCGTGGCCTAGCAAACTTGACATGCAATAGTGATCATCACAGCTGTAAATTGGACACTCTATAAGCTTCCAGGTAATGGTTTTGGCTAAAGTCCTGCAGGCAGAATTCGAACTCATACCGAGTAAAAGTGTCATTTGCCCTCCTAAGATAAAAACAGCCAAAAGTAGTCAGCTTGCCACCAGGTGGTGGTGTCTCTTTCAGAAGTAGCGCCAGATTTTGTGTCGATCTTGTTGCTGGCTGTTCGTCAGTCAGAGGATACAGTAGCTATAGCAGCCTTGGTAAGTGGTATGCCATGCTATTAGTCCTGTACATAATTTCATTCTCTGCCACTGTGGTCAATCCTTCTGTGTGCCTATTGAGCTGGTTCTGAGTGGCTAATGACAAAGGCTGACTTATGACAACTTGCTGAATTACCTTGTCTACTTGGTTTTTCAGTGCCCACTCCATGGTTGGTGCCTTCTGTGGGCATTAACATAATGAATAAAGTGATTCACTTTATACCTTTTCCATATATGCATGTACAAGGCTGATCTCTAGACCCTCTTGTCATTGAACTTTCAATTTATTTCCATCAGTGCCTTGGCAAGCGAGCCAAGCCATTTACCACTGTCTTTGAATTCATTACGTATTCTCAACTCAGAACACTTTTCTTTTGCCAAAGCATGCATAGATTATAAGCGGTACTGAAAGTCCCACCCATTGGGCAGATCTCGCTTCACCCGTATCTGTCAAGGTCACCTCTAAGTATCACTATAATGCAGGCACCGTCATTGTCAGCTTATACCACATACCAAGCCAATCCTTCCATTAACCTCGTTAACCCATCCTTCAGGGCTTTGTTTCCCTTTTTCAGCTGATCATAATATCTTTCACATGGCCACTGGTATTAACTGAAGGAAAGATGCTAATACAACCAGGTGAGTGGCATGTTGTTTTGGGCAACTTGTTCACACAGCTTACTTATGCCTTCTGCTTCTGCTTAGGATATACAATTTCAATTTATGATGGATTGCTGCTGGGACCACCTGATTGTATGACTTGGTGGGTCCAGTGTAATTGAGCTCATAGGAAGTTTTAGACAGACTAATGGATAAACTATGAATCTAGTAGCATACCAGAAGCTGTTTTTTTTTTTTTAAGGGAATATAGTTTTGTTTTGTCTTTTTTTTTTTTTTTTTTTTTTTTTTTTTTTTTTTTTTTTTTTTTTTGCTGCAGATGGTGGCTTGCATTGTGATTTTCCCACTGGAATTTGTCATAAAATCCATACTGCATATTTTACACTGCTGAAACCTCTGCAATCATAAAGTCTGCTGGATTTTAAGTCCCAAACTGCAGGTTTTATTTACTGCAGCCTGGTCTTGCTGTAGAGAACTTTTCCGTTCCAGGCCCTATTCAAGTCTATCAGTTCACTATATCCTTACTACATGGGCCAGAGCAGTATTCTTAGATGTGGAATATGTGTTGCTTCCGGACCCCAAAGAAGCCAACTGACTGTTGTGGTTCTTTCTTTGTGGCAGGTGATGTAAGATACGGTAAAGAGTCTTTACTTTGGTGAGATTGTCCTGGGATAGTCCTTATGATTAAGTACCAGAAACTTTGCTGAACTGGCAGGTCCCAGAAACTCCATAGAATTTGTTTTCCACTCCTTGGAGCTCATGTGTTTTATAAAACCTTATCATTTACAAACCAAGTTCTGTGACAGGATCTCCTAGTATCCATCTTGGCCTGAGGAAGAGAGCCACCGGTTAACTTATTATTGATTCTGGTATCCCTTAGATCAGTGGGTTCCTTGATGGCCTTGTTGAATGGTATTATCTCTGGAACATAGTTATGTTCCTGTGGAACATAATCCTCTAGTGGGTCTTCTGGTCTCACATAATATAGCTGTGCTAGCATGCCGACTTCCCTGAGGCTTTTTAGCCTTTTCCCCATTGTCTGTCAGGGCAATTCAAGCATTGCAACTTCAATTATCATGGGCCATCACTTTCTCTAAGTTTCTAAAAGACACTATAGCAACAAATTTGCATCATCCTCTGGAGTCCTTGCCAGGTGTTAAAGTCATATCCTGAGAGAATGCTTCTAAATTAATAAACTCTCCTTTATTTAGTTTTATGACCTGTCCTCTTCATCAAAAACCCTCAAAGTTCAGTTGTGAGTACTCTGCACGGACTCTTCTCCATACATGCTAATTATTGAAGATTCTTTCTTTCTTTCTTTCTTTCTTTCTTTCTTTCTTTCTTTCTTTCTTTCTTTCTTTCTTTCTTTCTTTCTTCTTTCTTCTTTCTTTCATAGTCCCTTTCCTCACTAATCAGGCCTCGTATATCCTTGACTTGCTTTTGCTATGACTTAAATCAAATTATGGCCCGGCATACAGAAAAGAAGATAGGGGGGGAAATCCTGAAGGTGAACCCTGTTGCCTTGTGGGAGAGAGGACTCTACAGTGTTTCCCCACATGTAGGAAGCGAAGCTCTTGAAAAGGTCACCTCTGTAGGACCTAAGTATTCAAATGATTTGGGGAGGCCAAATCGTTGGGCACATGCATGCAGATGATCATCTTATGTCAGGATCTCAGGCTTTCCCAGCAAGGGCCCTAATCTTGGCATACCAGAACTGACTTGGTTGAGCACTCTATACTCTTTGCCAGCCTCGACTCTCAGCCTGATACACTGGAAGCTCGCTCAGTGTAAGGCCAGGAGATGCCCAAGGTCCTGATAGGTGGTTATGGTGCTCACCCGGGAGCCGGCCTGTTTTCATGGGTTGTACCCTTGCCTCAATGGCAGTCAAATGCCTAAAAACATTCTCTTATATATTTTTTTCCCTAGGTTTTCTAATTGTTGATCATGGGAATTTAATTACAAAACTAGGTACTCTATCATGGCCTGAACAGAAGTCTCTTAACAAATGATCGCTGAATAAATAGATTTGTTGAGTTGGAGGAAATTCTGGTATATCCTGATGAAAATACTGAGGAGACGCTGGGAGTCATCTGTATACTGGTAGTAGTTTAAAGAGGCTCTAAGACTTGTTGAGATTTTCAAGGAAGATTATACAAGGCCAAAGAGAGGAAAAATTTAAAAACAACAAAATTAGGGAACAACAGTATTTATAGGATACTAGACTAAGAGAATTCAGAAAAGACTGGGAAAAGTGACAGAAATGGAAATATTTTATCTAAGCATTCTGTTGTGCTTCAGTTAATTAACAAATACTTATTGAATTTGTTCTATAATTTGTGTAATTAACAGGGAAAGGATTGTATGGATTTGTGGGTGAGTCAAGGATTAGGGTTCAGTGAGGAAGAATTTCTAAGAAGAATAAGTTTTGAGTTAAAGACTAATTGGATTAAAGCATTATGAAATGGGATAGATGTAGAGTTCAGCCATCAGCTAAGCATGAGCAGGATTAAGACCTTGCTGCTGTAATGCATGTGAGGAAATAAAAAGAAATATCAGGGTAGAAGACAAACAGCAATGGCTCCAGAATTTTCATGTTGATGGAGATTTGGAGCAACAATGTAGTTGAAAGCAGATTCAGGGGACTTTCCTGGAGGCTGCATTTCCCTAGTAAGTACACTTTTAAAAATTTAAACTCTGTGTTATAAATCAATACAAATGATATTGAGATGAAGTTTTCAAATACATTTTTGCTAATTCTCTTGTTATTTAAATAATTAATTATTTAACTGGGGCTGGCTTTGGGAAGCTACTAAAGATTTTAGAAGACGTTTAGTTCTCTCCAACCCTACCCCAAGCCACCCGGGTTCTGCTAATGAAATGCAGTAATGTGTTGATAGAAGAACAAGGTGGAAGATTCTGAATGAAAGAGGAAAGCAGGAAACATTACCCTAATTGGTCTGAAAGGCAGAAATTCACTTTAAATTAGATCTCATTTCTAAGTGAGGTAGGGGAAGGTTGGGTCTTTAAAAGTCAAGCTAACAATGATAAAAATAGCTCATAAAAATACTGGTAATTTTACACCTAGTAAGATGGAGAAAATAATGATGCTGTGGGGTCTACCTTGAACTCTATGTAAGTCTAGTTGTTAAGGTGAGTATACTGTAGTGCATATGCAGGTGGATACTTTGTAGCTAGCAAAAGGTACACAACTGGATGGAGAAAGATTCATGGCCATCCATCTGTCTGTGACATAAATTCATGATGAAACTATTCATCAAAATAGAATGACAATAAGCAGAATAAACTATAGTGTGTTACCAATAGGGGGCTCTGTGGCTTTGCAATAGAATTGTTCTCATTCATTTAACGCACCCCCCCCCACCATGAACCATACAGTTTGCTCTGTTAATAAACAATTGGGTCCTTCTAACCATCCATCTATCCTTCCATCCTTCCATTCTTTCAGCTAGCGTCACTGACCTGCATTCTTCATTAGTTAACAGTGAAAATACTCAGAAGGCAAATAGCTCCACGGTTTTCTCTCGACCTCATTGGAATTGTGGGAACTCTTATTGAGTGGTGAGGGTTAGGGTAATGAAACTTGGAAAAATGCCATCCTAGGATTCTTCTATGCTACCAATATGCAAATAATTTAATAGTAATGCAGTCAAGAGTTCCCTGAGTAAAGACTCTCCATTTTCATCACTGTTGGTAAGTGCCAAGAGGGACAGATGAGAATAAGTTATAGCCACATTGTGACATGTAATAAATCTTCCAAAAGAGGTTTACACATACTCAGCTCTTTGGCTTTTATCCTGTGTACGACACTTCTGTTTGCTTTGCATCTAAGCAACAGAAAGTAATCAGCCTCTAAGAACTTAATTATTGGTTGCACGGATAACCCTTAGGGTGTGTGTGTCCAGTCACTTGGGCCTCCTTCTACATCTCTCATCACATAAGGCAATACGCCTCTCTGAGTGCCAACCTCTCTGGAAAGCATGGTAGTTCATTTCTTCTTCAAGGGGGAAGACAAAGGGCTGCTGAAACAACAGAATACATTGAAATGGCCCTTCCTTGGGAAAATGAGCTCCTAATAGTTCTTGATGACTGAAACAAAGGAAGAGTCCTAGGGCTAGAAATCACTCAAGAACAGAGCCTTGATAACAGTCCACGGCTGAGAAGTAGAAAGTGTGAGGAATTCTAGGGAGAGGAATGGGGAAATACTGTAACAGGCTTGCAAAATCCAACTCAGAATCACACTAGTATGTTAATGAGACAAGTTTAAACCAGTCACACTCCCACCTCTTAACCAAACTGTTAACACAATTTAACACACTTTCAAAGGGGCACCCCTATGATGTGCTAATGAAGTCACTTTCTTCCCAGCAGGAGTCAATGGGCTTTCCCCTCTTTGTTGAGCTCTCTTTGATCAGGCAAACAAAATACTCAAATACCTTGTCAATCCTGGAAGGCTGTTAGTATGTCTTTCAAAGATATCTTAGGGGAAACTGAGGCATAAAGGATCAAATTTAAAATTTAAAGGTAGGACAATTATTTGCATTTGGATTGATTTCCTGCCCCCAGCTTTTCCCTACTGATATTTAAATGTTGTGAAACCAAGTGTTGTTTGGGAATTACATCTTTTAAGTTAGCAAATAACTTGCAGAGTAACTATAGCTATGAAGTGCTCTCTGATTGTTAAACAGTGAACAAATGTATGAAGTATTACATCTCAATTTTTAAAATTACATTGCACATCAGTTTGAGCTGGACATTGAAACAATTGGATTGGGTTTAAAAAAAAAAACCTATAAGTACTAATGGATACATTTTAGAAACCAATGGATACATTTAAAGCAACCAAACAGTTTAATTCAATTATTTTCAGAACAGCTTCAGTGAAAGCAATCTCTTAAAAGGCATTGTTCCAGGTAGCTCCAAAGACAGAAACTATATTCTTTTAGGCTAGTACGGTGGTACATACATGGGGTGTTCATTTTTCTGTTCTTTAAACTGTACATACAAAAGTATACAAAATATACTTTTCATATGTATTGCACATTTCAAAATTAAAAAAAAAGAATTTTCAAAAAGACTTTCTTTGTTGCATAGCTGAAATCTTAAAATGAATTGAGCAGAGTCGATGCATTTAGCATTCCTAAAAGTTTCTTGCAAGATTTTATAGAAAAACTGCCCATTATTCTATTTGACGACAAGCCTATGAATTTTGAAGAAAAACAAAAAGAGGACCTGTAAAAAATGAAAGGGTCTTTTTAACCGAACTACATAATATACAGATCACTATCTGTAATTTTTTTATGAGCATCTAGATTTCGGCAGAAAAGGTTTTAAAATTTCTTATTGCTCTTATAAACCTTTGTTATTATCTGACAATGATTCATGTAATATTACTGTATGTCTGACTTTGGTGGTTACCCATTATACCATGTTAGCATATTTCAATAAGTAATCAATTTGGTTTCCACTACGCTGATTTAATTCAGGTTTCATTACTCGCCTAGTATTTATTTTTTAGGCATGTTGTCCATCTTAGTCTAGGACTGCCCTTTTTGCATTAGCCATTTTAGGATAAAATACTTAATAAGATTTGCATTTAAAAAATGAACTAGAGGAACTGGACCCCCTCCAGCCAGAACAAGTAATTATGTCATTTGTATTGCAAAGCAGGAGTGGCTATAAAGCAATGGTACACTTTTTTAAAGATTGATAACCTTAAGCAGTATTATATTACACATAAAATGGCAGGTCTGACAGAGGAACTAAACGTGGGCAGTGTATAAAATCCTGAGGCTTGTAGAGAGTTTCAAAGTTTTTACTTTGCCTTCCAATGATGTACTCAATTAAAAGTAATCATTTGCAGTTTATGTCTTTATTTTCTCTTCTATCTCTGTGTCATGCATTATTAGTCTTTCTCAGAGAGAACACTATGCTTATGTAGACAGCAGCAGTGCCGTGTCATATACTGGTCAATGCTTTCAAATTTGCATCCTAATATTCAGAGGCCATAGTTAGATGGTGTCTGTATGAAGTGGCCAAATACAAATGAACCTATTTAGTGGCCTACAATCACTTAGGAGGCACCCAGTCTGCCCCACTGAAATGTTCCATTGTTCATAATGACTGAAAACTGGCGGTGTTCTCAATGTTACCACCTCTGCTAAGAAGAATACACCTGAGAGCCTTCACTGAGCGTTGGATAGTCAGTACTATGCTCCAAGTGCTGTTGTTAAGTCCTTTACATGCTCTATCTCATTAATCCTCACAACCACCTTTCAAGGTTGGCGTTAGTAGTGGTACAGATGAGGACACTGTGTTTATGGACGTGGCATTGTGATCCCAGGGCCACCCGCTATTCAAGTGGCAAAATTGGGATTTGAACCCAGTGTATTTTAACTACAGAGCCCATATTCCTAATCTTTATGGTCAACTTATAAAAGCTAAAAAATCTTTTAAAAAATATTCCTAAGGTATTTTCCTAACAGAAGCATTTATGACTGTGTTTTGATGAATGACAGGGCATTCCAATTTTCTGGCCCTGAACTGAGATCTTTTGAATTAGAAGTGGTCCCCTAAGTAGTTTTGTGGGGGAAGGTTTTATGATAGAATGTGCTCCAATTATCAATTATGGGCTTTCTTTAGGATGAAAGGATACATAACAGGCTATTATGTAGGCAATGGTCAAACTGATATTTCTCAGATTTAATGAAAGTGTTCTGAACCTTAAGTTCACAGGGCTCACATTCTCATAAAGGGAAACAAAAAGAAATGCAAGGCAAATGGGAAAAGCAGTCTCATAAGAAAATCAAAATACCACAGAAGCATGAGCCTGTGTGATATGAACCAAGAATGCTGACCGAGAAGACGTCTTCTACTCTTCTCACTTGCTCAGGAAACCCATTTAGGGAGCTGTTAAAAACTGAGAGAGGCAATTTAGAGATAGCAACATCTTCTTAGACTTCAGAAAGAAGGAAATATATTTAGGGACCATTCTGATATAAAAAAGCCATTATAATTTTGAAGCTTTTTCTTAAAATATATTCTTCTCCATTTGAAACTCTAATGTCCAGTAATTGAATTCAATGTTTAATTGTTCAATATTTCAATCAACAGCCTACTTGAAATAATAAGTCAATCAAATGAATTGTTGGATAGTATACTTTATATTACCTATACATACTTACAAATACATATCTCTGCGTACGTATTTATATCATAACTGAAGTTCAGCATTTTTTAATTAATTATGGAATAAGATTTACTAGTTTCCTAGGGCTGCCATAACAAAGTACTACACATGGAATACTTAAACAATTGAAGTGTGCTGTTCCACAGTGCTGGAGGCTCCAAGTCCTAGTTCAAAGTGTTCATAGGGTTGGTGTCTTCTGAGGCCTGTGAGGAAGAATCTGCTTTGTGTCCTTCCCCTTGCTTCTGGTGTTTTGATGGCAATCTTTGATGTTCCTTGGCTTGTGAAGGATCAGCCTGATCTCTGCCTTCATTGTTACATGACATTTTCCCTGTGTGCATATCCATCTCCAGTTTTCCCCTTCTATGAGGACACCAATCCTATTGGATCAGGGGCCTACTCTACTGCATTGTGTGCATAATGTGACTTCATCTTCACATTATACATGCAATAACCCCATCTCCAAATAACGTTACATTCTGGGGTCTCGGGACATAAGCCTTCACTTGAAAGAAAGGAAGTGTTTAGTATCATAAAATGTTAGAATTGTAAGGAACTTTAGAAATCCATGTGTCTTCCATACGAGAATACCTCAGCCCAGGGAAATTAAAGAGCCCATCCACCAATCACACAGCTGGTGGCAGAGCTGGCACTAGAATTCAGGTTCCTAAATCCAAACACAATGTGCTTCCCATCACCTGCAACTTACTGGTAGTGTACAAGGTATAAATTATTTCATCTAGAAACTGATTTTTTTCTTTTTCTTTTTTTTAAAGATTTTATTTATTTATTTGACAGAGAGAGACACAGCGAGAGAGGGAACACAAGCAGGGGGAGGGGGAGAGGGAGAAGCAGGCTTCCCGATGAGCAGGGAGCCCGATGCGGGGCTCGATCCCGGAACCCTGGGATCATGACCTGAGCCGAAGGCAGACGCTTAACAACTGAGCCACACAGGCGCTCCAAAACTGATTTTTTTCTTTCTGATGGGAAAATTATATTGTTAAATAAGATTTTAAAGTTGGGAGAATATATTTCACACCTTTTATGTGGAAAATTATGGAAGCCTCACAAGAACAATATACTAAATAATTAAACAGCACTAATTTAATCTCTAATTCTTTTTCCGATGGCACTTAGAGAACAAAGGCATTGTACAAAGCACTCTACTTCACTATCTCCATTTATCTCCCCCCACCTTGTGACTTCGAAAGGTGAGTGTAATTATTCTCATGGTAAAGATGAGGAAAAGAGGAAGATGTCAAATAAGTAGTCATGCAGATAAGAAGTTATGTAACTAGAAGCCAAACAGGTCAATTTGACCCCAAAGTTCTTTCTTTTTCAACTATCACCGAGCTGTCCCACATATTTGATTTTTGATATTACAAAATAGCCTGCAAAGATGTACGTGAAGAAGAGATCAAAGATGAATCACTTTAGATATAATTTTCCTACTGGAAAACATGGCCACCATATGAGTAAAAATGCTCCTTAGGTAAGAGTATGTAAAGGAGAAGTTCAAGGCATCAAAGTTGAATCATTGATGAAATTTGCAGTTAATGTGAAAAACGGTCAATACATTTGAGTAGACAAAGAGGTGGGAGATTTGAAGAGAACCAGGAAAGAATGATGTCAGACATCTCACATTAGGAAAAATGTGAAGGAAGAGAGTTTATTGCACCTAATCTCCCACTGGAAACAAATCTTACTCATATTTGCATCTGTAGTGCCTGATCTGCAGGAAATGATGAATAAGTATATATAAATATATTGGAATTAAAATTTTGATATTGGCCATAGGAAGACATTTTTTATAGGATTTTGAGGATGATAACTGGATAGAAGTGTATCAAACATACATAATCTTGTAATAATCTATTCTACTCTTTTGAAAAATTGATCCGTGTAGAGAATAATAGCCAATATTAACTGAGCACATACTATGTTTCTGGGACTGCTGTAAATAGTTTATCAACATTGCATTTTTCCCTCAACAAATCTATGATGTGGGTACTATTTCGATCTCCATTTTAAAATGAGGAAAATGAGGTTTAAAAGTCACACAGTAAAGGACCCACTGGATTATTCAGAGCAATCACTCTTAACCACTGATATCACCAAGGAAGAAGAAATGATACAAGAAGGAATTTAATTCAGCTTTTTTTTTCACCTATCACAGCACTTGGCAGGTATTTAATAAATGTTGGATAAAGTGAACTGAAGTTTTAAGTTATGTTTTATTAAGGATTGGGTGCATGGAAATGCTGACTAGCGCAGGGGTGTCTTTTGGGGATAAAGCAGATGATGCTAAAGAATGAGAGGAAACATCAGAACCAAGAAGACTCATCAAGTAAAAAATCATCTGTGCATGAACATGGATAGACAGGGTAACCTTGTGTAGAAAAGGAGATACTTTGTCACGTACTGCCGTGTCTCAGTATTGAATTTCAGAAATAAGTATAAAAAAGTTAAGTTTATAATGGTCATGAAACCCATGGAAAGAATTTCTTATCCCTGAAGTTTATATATTTTACAATTGTCTATTTCAAAAAAAAAAATCATCAAATGTGAACCATATTGTTAATATGGTATAACCATAAAAATTTCAGCAGTAAGTTATTGAATCAAAATAGATGATGGGTGAATTAATTTGGGGTGTGCATGTGTGTGTGTATGAGTGTATGGAAAGTTATCTTGAATTATTAAATGCCAGAATATCTTCATTTGTTTGATACTAAAATATATGAACAACTGCCTTAATATATGGACAACTTAAAATATATGGGCAGCTAGTTACTTTACGTTTCAAATATAACCATATTTATTTTACGTTTATTGAATTTCTAGTATGTGCCAGATATCGTGCCAGGCTCCAAGTTGTCTTCATATTTTTTAAATAAAAAAGTTACTGTTTGTTAAACTTTCTGTCTATGATCTTGGACACACTTAGCTTTACTATTTTTTCTCCAACTGGAGATTTTTGATTTCTACATCTTTGAAATGAATCTAAATTTTTGTCAAATATTTCCTGAATCTTAGATGAAATTTGTTGCATCCTCAAACGATTATTTGCTATGCTTATCAGAGGCTGAATTAAAAAAATATAATATACTTACATTTTCTATCTTTTTTGAGAGAATTGTTAGTATGCCTTTAAACTTTAGTACTAACCCAAAGATAGCTATGTCAGCCGGTTGCAAAAGAAAATTCTGTTGAGGTACACAAGTCATACCCTCTCAGACAATGGACCTAACCTAAAGACTAAATCAAAAAGGAGAGGGAAATATGCAAAAAGAAACTTACCTAAGGAGCATCAGTAGTTATTTCTGCAATAAATGCCATTTTCAATCACGACTGTCTCAGTAGAGGCAGAGGGCCCAGGAAGAACGTTAATCTAACTCAGTATTTTGGTAATACTCTTAATTAGCACATGAACTTAGTCACCTCCCCTACATACTCCTCCATCTACGTTCTCTAACTCATAAATAGCCTTATCTGGCTTCCAGTTTTTCCAAAATGGAAACCTCTAGCTATTCTCAAGTCCTCTCCTCCTCCACAGCCAATCAAATGTGAAATTCTGTCAGTTCTGCTTCTGAAAACTGATGGCATTCATTTCCTTCTCCACTTGTTCCTTAATTCAAAGGCCCACCTTCTAACCTGGACTAATGCAGGAGTCACTAACCGCCCTACCTCCCCCTGGTCTGCGATGCCCTCCAGTCAGTCTTCACTTCACCAGAGTTAAAGACCTGGCTTGTCATTGCCTGCATGAAAATCTTTTAAGTTCTATCCAAAGAATCTAAAGAATTCTAAAGAATCGAAACCATCCTTTTTATGGAATTCATGTTGAGAGACTTCTGGCTTCTGCGCTGGGCTTCTCGGAGCCAAGCGTTAATAAAAGAAATGACGTTGGTATTGCTAAATATTTTTACTACAAACTTCTTACTAATGTATGCTTATTAAATATTTACAATTGTTCCAACTATAGTTTTAAATTCCTATCAAAGTAGATACATACATATCATATGTTATATATGCTATGTATATACATTACATATACATGTATATATTTACATTTTACTTTGTTTTGAAAAACTTGGTAAGCTGCTTTCAACCTTAGGAGTAGTAATCAAAAGATGGCCATCTTATTAGGTTGCTAAAAGTGTGCCCTAAATACCCTAGTTTATAATTCAGCAAAGTGCTTGGAGGAGGCACAGGAGATGATGAATGGTAAAGATGGGATTATTACTCAAGTCTCATTTGTGACAGTTGACTTCCGTGATATTTATCTTACATTTTTCTTTTTGGCTGTGTGTGTGAGTGTAATACACTTTATATATTAGCATTGGTCCATCTGTTATTATATTGGCAGCAGGAGATTTTCATTGATTAGTTTCTCTCTATTTGCTTTTTCTTTCTCTAAACCTTCATGCTGTAATGCAGAAGATTTATTTCCAATGATTTATTAAAATGTAATTCTAAGGTGACTCCTTATCAAGGAAGTAATCTGCGGGCTATCTTTGTTTAAACTTGCAACCTGCTTTGTCAAAGAAAACTGCCTATGAAATTTTCATTATAATAGACAGCTTTTCATAATGAATGAAAAACAGCTATTATGATTGAAAACAAATTGCTCTGAAACATATTCTTTGAAACAATGTGCTGCTTAATTGTATTTTGGAGGGGGGGAAGCAAAGGCAATTCTATTTAATTGGTTACATTTTTCAGTTCTATAAATTAATTTGCACTACCCAATATCACTTAATTTTTCCCTAGGAAAGCTTTTGCTTGCCCTAGCAATATTATAACTGCTAATTCAATTACACTGAAATTGTTTAATAGAAAATATAATTGCTTATTCATACAGAATACCCATTAAAGAAGTGCAAAAGCATGAACCCGAGGGTTACTACATATTAATACTTTGGGAATAAAGATGGGAATGTTGTGCAGGGAAGGTGCTGGCTGATCTTTAATTGTTCATCACCTGCCTCCAAAATAATATGAATGGACCCAAACTAAATGACCACTCATTACAAGTTTCAATTTAGGAGCTTGGCTGGGGTCAGCAGATTGCTTATGCTGATCGCAATGATTTGAAGTTGTGATTACCATAAGCAATTTAAATTTTATTGATCTCCTTTTCTGAAAGTTGTAATTGAGCATAGATGTTGGACCCAGAGCTCTCCAAACTAAATTGTGCTCTGAAGCCCTTGCTGGATTCCTGCAAGAATCAATAAGCAGTCAGTCACATTAACAATGAAATAGGTCCATTAACATACGGTGCTATTGGTGAAACTTTATTTAGGAAGGGTGTTAGTTCACTTCATTGTTTTATCAATGAATCTTGGCTGTACAAGGAAAAGTATTGCTTTAATATGTGTAATAAGCTTGTATGAAAATGAAATTATATATTATAAATATATGGAATATGACTAGGTAGGCAGTTGAGTCCTTATATGAGAGTCATTGTGATTCATATCGTCATTTTACTGTAAACAGAGGTTTCATATGACTGGAATTGCAGCTCGCCTGCTGCGGTGCTTTGCAGTAATTCGGAATTTTTATTCCTCTTTATTAGATACAAGGTTTCCCTCCATCAAGGTTAAGTACATCTCGAAGTCTCCATGTTCAGTGGTAAGTAGTGGCTTGTTAGGGAAGCTATATGACCTATCCTGCTGAGCCAGAGAGAGAAAGCTGGGAATTCTAACAGAAATCCAAACAGTTGCAGGCAATTTGGGGCAGTATTTTATACCTGGAGCACCGAGCTTTAGGAACAACTCTGGCTTACCTAGTATTATCAAATTATAAAATGCTTAAAACTGTAGAAGTCTATTAAAACTTTATGACAGGGCACCTGGGTGCTGCAGTATGTTGAGCGTCGACTCTTGGTTTTGGTGCAGGTCATGATCTCAGGTGATGAGATCCAGCCCCACGTGGGGCTCTGTACTGAGCGTGGAGTCTGCTTAAGAATCTTTCTCTCTCTCTCTCTCTCTGCCCCACCCCTCTGCACTCGCACACGCTCTCTCTCTCTCTCTCTCTCTCAAATAAATAAATAAATAAATCTTTAAAAAAACTTATGGCAATAAGACATTGTTTATTTTTCCCAAATTAATCAGTTGTTTTTTCTTCCATTCACTTCCCCCTTGCTTCCCTCTCAAATGATGCATAGTAAACTCTAGAGGATTCCCCACTTCTTGGAAATTTTAAATCTCAAGAAGTGTGGGGATAATAACACAATCATCTAAGAAACTTCCTGCTAATCCCATGAGTTTTGGGGTGTCTGAATTACTTATTGCCTGGGGCCCTTTAAAGGGGCAGAGTATGGTGGAGGAAGAAAATGAGATCAAAAACCATTCTGTCCGATTTTTATTACTTAAGATTAATTTAATCAGAGTACATATAGCTAAATTTTATTTGTGGATTCGACCAAGGTCAGAAATGGTGAAGAGGTGGGAAGGGAATGTCAGATCAAGGGTCAGATCAAGGTAGAGAATCTTACCTGACTCGGGATGTGGTTCAGGTTTTTGCGAGATTATCTCAAAGAATTCTGGAACTCAGCTTCTCAACTACATCTTTTGTCCCCATGACCTTGCTGGTATAAATAAAGACCAGCAGGAATTTTATGTCAAATATGGCCTTGGGTCATGTCTGTCTTTATGGGGAAGTTCTTTATGGGGGCTTTGCTTAAACAATCTAAAACAGCAATAAGGATTCCCATGGGCTATGGAAGAGCCATATTTTATGAATCTGAGTATCACACGTTTTATCCACTTGTATTATTGAAATAAAAGGCTAAGTGGATTGGAAATGTTATATAATCTTTCTATGTCTCAGTTTCCTCAGTAGTTTAAAGATAATAGTAGAAGACACTTCATATATAGGGTTGATGTGGAGATAGAATGAGATAGTCCATGGAAGGAGTCTAGTACCTGCTAGAGAATGTGCTCTCAATAGAGGTTTGTTATTATTAGGAGGATATATGTCTAGGTTGCCTGGGATCACCTCTGTTTCTTATTGTGTTCCCTTACAATGGTTTGGATGAAAAACTAAATGTCCTCTCAAGCAATTATTGGCATTCAGTGAAAAGGTGAGGGAAAAGCATGGCATGATCCCCTCTAGTTCCATCCATGTCAATGTAAATGGTAGGTATTCATCCTTTCTGATGGCTGAGTAATATTCCATTGTATATATGAACCACATCTTCTTTATCCACTCATCTGTTGAAGGGCATCTCGGCTCCTTCATATGGTTTCATTCATATGGGGAACATAAACAATAGCACAGAGGGCCATAGGGGAAGGGAGAAGTCTGAAGGGGGAGAAATCAGAGAGGGAGATGAACCATGAGAGACTATGGACCCTGGGAAACAATCTGAGGGTTTCAGAGGGGAAGAGAGTGGAGGCATGGGGTCGCTGGGTCATGGGTACTAAGGAGGGCACATGTTGTGCTGAACACTGGGTGTTATATGCAACTAATGAATCACTGAACATTACATCAAAAACTAATGATGTACTATACAGTGGCTAACTGAACATAATAAAAAAAAAAAAAAAAAGCCAAAAACCCAGAAAAAAAAAAAAAGCATGGCCTAGAAATTTTCTGCTGACAGAATCAGAAAATGAGAGAATGAGAGAACTTGAGGAACCATGTGGTTGGCTAGAGGGTTAGAGTTCATGGAGGACAAGGTGATGTGGGGCCCAGAACGTAGGTAGGTCTCGACAAAATGCAGAACTGCTAAACATTTTGTCTTCCATGTCCCTACCTTCCTTGTGAGATCTCTGCCCCGTACTTCAGGTGGTTACTGTTCTGCCCGGGCATTTCTCGTGATGTTCCCACTCTGCTCGAGTCTGCCTCATGCTTCCTGGGACAACGTTAGATTCAGGACAGCTTTCTTTGGGGACAGATTTCATGTTCTGTGTGTTGTTTTTGTTGTTATCACCTCTAGCTTATTCACTTCTAACCCATTCTTTATGCTCTATCTTTGATAAATGATCTCACATTTAAATTCAGATAAATAGCAATGGCTTTGTTTTTTATTTGTTTGTTGTTGTTGTTGTTTGGAATAACTGTTTATTGAGTGGATGATTAAATACATGCACACTCACAGGGGCATTTGTATTTTAGTAGATGTCTCTGGTGATGCAGTCCCTTAACTTTAACAGACCATTCTTAAAAGGGGACTTTTAGGTTCCATTGCAGGCCACTGACGGAGATATTACAAAGCAGGAAGCTTTCTGGGCATCTCTTAAATCATATGGTATTGGTAATTATTTGACCTACTGCCCAGTGGGGGAGATTTAAGAGAAGATTCAGAGGAAGATACAGGATAAATGGGTGAAGGGAATGTTAAGCAAATTAATAGTAAAGCAAAATAGAGTGATAAAGTAATAGAAAAAAAAATAATAAAGTGGCGTTGCTTTGGGGACACCAGAAGCTAAGACGATGATAAGTTATTTCAGTGAATCATCCTGGTTTCAAATGCCGGTTTCCTCACTTCCTGACCATGTGACTGTGAGCCAGTTACTTAACTCTTCCAGCTTTCATCTGTAAAGTGGGCATAAAAGTACTACTTACCTTATAGGTCATGAGAATTATGTAAAAGAATCTGTGTAAAGCACTTCTCATCTAGCCCGGCACCTAGTGAATGCTCAGTAGTAGTTACCATGAAACACTTAATGCGATAGAAACGCAAAGTAACATTTCTCCCATTACAATGTGATTTTTTTTCCTACTTTATCTAACGCCATAGATAAGAAAAGCTCTCATGATTCATGTCCCTTCTTTTTCCTGGCTGGTAGCAACTAGAGAAAAGTCTTTCTTCCTTTGGAAAAATGGGTAGTTTTTCTGGCAAATGATTTCTTTTATCCCATGGTGATTTGGTTTCAGATAATGATATGATTAAAAATTTAAATCCGAGAGTCGATGATTATAATTAAGCAAGGGCTGTGTGTATTTTGCTAAAGGGCCAGTGTGACACCAACCAACAAGCTGCCAATTGTTGGAATTACATTGTAGATTAAAGTAAAGCAGTCCTTCATGAACCATGGAGTATTCCCCGGCTTCCTACACAAAGGTACTCACTGGCATTACTGTGATGGATAACCTCAATATTTTAGCACCTTAACCTAATAGTTACCCGTTTCTGCTCAAATGACAGTCAGTCCAGTGTTCTTGAGTCAGTACAAGGTTTTATGTAGGGACTGTGATGCTGAGGATCCTTCCATCTTGCGGCCCCTCCATATCCTCTAGCTTTGTAGTCCTCTGTGAAATAATGTGTTGTAATTACATAAATCATTGGATGACTTCTACAAATAGAGGGGAATTCTCAAAGAGAAAGTCTTTTTTTTTTAAAAAAAGATTTATTTATCTGAGAGAGAGAGAGAGAGAGCATGAGCGGGGGGAGGGACAGAGGAAGAGGGAGAGAATCCCAAGGGGACTCCCCTCGGATCATGGAGCCTACCTGGGGCTCAGTCTCACAAGCCTGAGCTCACGACCTGAGCAGAAACCGAGAGACGGAGGCTCAACCAGCTGAGTCACCCAGGCACCCAAAGAGAAAGTCCTTTTGATTTCCAATCTGACTGCTTTCTAAGAACCCATGACTCATCTCTCCTGGGCTCATGTATACCTGACACAGCAGTGATGTGTGTTCTACTGCCTTGGAACAGCAAACTAGAAATACCTATTTCCTGTGCCAACACTGCCTCCTAGCCGAGAATGGTGTGTGTGACCAGCCCATTCTCCAGACGTATCCACCATGTGAGCCTGGACGTTTTCCTTATTGACTTAAATGGTGGAAAATGGTCGGGTGAAGGGTGGTGGTATGGTGCATGCTCGGACAGGGAAGAAAAGCTCCACTGACCAGTAGGAGATTGTTTTTAAGTGGAATCCTTTTGAACTCAAAACAGTTACGAAAAGCAAGGTGAAGAATATGAAGCTGTTTCTCTAATTCACTTTATTCTGAAGGCCTGCATCTTATGGGAAGGTGTGACCAACCAGATTCAACTCTGCTCACATCCTGTATTTTCAGGTCTAAATTTAACTAATTGGCATTTAAATGGATTGGGGCTATTAGTACAGAAAGTGTGATGGCTATGTTCCCAACGATTTTATATCTCCCATCCCTTCAACCTTCTTCCTTCCTTAAAAAAAAATATACTTATTTATTTAAATTTTTAGAGAGAGAGGGCACAGGGAAGAACAGAGAGAGAGGTTCAGTCCCACGACCCTGAGATCACGACCTGAGCCCACACCAAGAGTTGGATGCTTACCCGACTGAGCCACCCAAGCACCACAAACTTTCTTCCTTTCAGCCTGTCTCTCAAATTTTCTGGTTTGCATGTTGTTTCTCGGTGAATGCGTTGCTAATAGGTCTCATTTTTCTTATTTTTTTTAACTACTGAAATTTCTCTGGAGGTAAAAATAAAAATTTATTTTATTGGAAATACCTGTGCCTATTTAAAAACTCAATTGCCTATATATTCAAGAATGATTAATTTGTATGATAAGCTGATTTGTACAGTCATCACATTTTTTTTTTTAAAAAGACACACTCCATTTGTGTTTTCTGTGCATATTTATTGGCAAGTACGCACATGGCCATAGTGAACGCGGCAGTATGTGGTGTATTTTTGTGCCCTGGAAAAAGAAGAAATGGATTTATGAATGGTTTGGAGTTTTTGTCCTACTATCCCTCTCACAGAATCCTGAAGTTTTTAAACAGATGACTCGGTCCAGCATAATGATGCTGATGAAAAGTGAAGGATTCTACTATGTAATTGGGCTTTGACAAACAGTTTTACATAAAGAGAAAGTCATTATTGAAACTTGGCCATGACAAAGAAGGCAGTACAGCCTACTTTTGTCATCTAGTCTTAAATTCATCAACCTTGATTTAAGAAAGGTTTTGATATCATGCTGAAGAAGAAAAGATTTCTATTTTGAGATCAGTAGACATGAGCCACTCGAATGAGAGACAAATAAGTCTTCTAAACAGGCGACAGCAGAGGGTATTGTTTATATCAGCATGGAACAGAATGAGCTGCTGCTGAAAACTACAAGAATCCTAATTAGACATATTTTTCCTCTGGATGGAAACTGGTTACAAAGATAAAGGAGTTCAGTAATTAACTCTTTATTTTTCTCTCTCTTAACACACCCACTCTTTTGTGTCAGGCGCTGAAAAGCACGCCCGCCCTGAAATCTTGAATATTGAACATTTTGATGTTTCCGCCCTTTTTTCTAAAGATGTAACATTTCCCACAATTTTGTAGCCCTGAGAACTATCACTTCTTTTCCCCCGATAATCCCAGTTCCATGCAACTTGTAAAAGGCAGTGTGACCCTGAGACTTCATAGTGGGTGGCAGATGTCTTTCGTGAATGCCTATTTCTGCTCTTAAAATAAAATGACAGGAAACACCACAGAGAGAGTTCTTTTATTCGGAAAAAAATTGGGGTTGTCATATGATGTGAAATACAAATCTAAGGGCTTTGGCAGTCACTAACCTCATGGAGCCTGATTATCACTGGAAGGTAAATGTAACATCTACCTTCAAGACTCCGTGAAAGATGCATTGTGTGAAAGGCAAGACTGCTTTCTGGCCCTAATACTTACATGTGGAGCAATTTATTACATGAAAATGCAGAGTGCAACTCAGACAACTTGTAAGTGCTTATTGAAGTTGCCAGGCAAAAAAATATTTTCCTCCATGCTACATTAGTATTTTCTGGTGGAGACCAGCTGATCTTTTTGAATTGGGCTGCATGAACCATCACATCCAACATGTAAATTTAATATGTATATTTAAATATTTTTCCTTTCAAATTAGAACCCGAATTCATATTATATCCAATATATTCTGAAAAAAAATAAAAAGTCAGTTTGCAGCCTTTTGTTCCCTCCGGACATCTATGAATTCTAAGAGCCTATGAGCTTAATGTGAAGAGGATCAGGGATGTTTTCAGGAGTCCAGAGAGTCACTTACTCTACTTTTTAGAAGTTCTTAGTTCTTATTACTAATTTTATATACCATAATCATTCACCTTGAACATTTGATAATATGTTTCAAATACTATCCTCTCCTTAATTGTTTTCAACAAGCACTTTTATTGAACATCCACTAGGCAAAAAAGTACCATTTCGAGTGTTCTGGAACTTCCTGCTTTCGTTTATTAATAATTCCCCAACAGAATGGCTGCTTCAGACATTAGTTTCTGAAATAGAATCCAATCTTAATTAGTTCAAGAGAAACTCTACTTAAGTAGTCTTAGAGAAAATGCGCTCATTTCCCCCTCTAATATATCCTCCTGTTGTTTGACTGTGATGAGAATGGTCTTTTAAAAGAGGCCTCAGGTGTGAAACCAACTGTTCAGGCTCATTGTCAGCTGCTGCCTCCTAGAGTATTAATTCAAAATTAGGGAAAATATAAGACTATGTCTACATTGGCCAACTCTATTGCAAAATTGAGCAATTTTCAGTTAAGGGTGCATCATCCTCTACAATGCCCTTGAGGAAGATTCCGAAGCTCATTCTATTTCCATCTGCTTCCATCATTAGAGAACGCAGTTGATTGATTCAACCTCACTAACAAGAGGAACGGATGCTGTTTAACTAAAAGGTGAGTAGAGGCATAACATCCACGTCAAAATTTAGAAAAATAACATGCTCTTTGTTAATTTCTATCCAGATATGGATATATAAAATTTCAGATATACATATGTATCATTTTTAAAGATAAAAATTATGGTTCTTATGGTTTAAAATGGCCATATTTGTATTGGGCCCTTGTTATTGGGTGAAAAGTGCAAAACAAGAGTGGGCATCCAGGAGCTGACCCCTGCTTCTCCTTCTGGCTTTCATCAGGAAACGAACTCTAAATGCTAATATCACACCTCTTCCACACCAGTCATTTAGCATCCTTGATATAGTACATTATCAGCAGCATTATCATTCACATTCTTATTGATGGAATTCAGTGGAAACAGCTTATTTCCCTCAAAATATCAGAACTTCCTTTTGGGTAAAAATTGGTATCTATTTAAAATCCCTTGCGGGCCCTAGTAGAGTGCTGTATACAAAGTAGGCACTCAGGGAATATATGTTGGAGGATGAATTAATCAAAAGCATGATTTTATAAACTACTTACTAAATGCTTAAGGTACAGATAGTTAATTGCTCCCCCCCGTATGTATTCACCCTGTCTTTCTTTCTTTCTTTCTTTCTTTCTTTCTTTCTTTCTTTCTTTCT
>NW_027397089.1:16939556-17013821 GCF_003265705.2 Callorhinus ursinus | reverse complement strand
TTCTTTCTTTCTTTCTTTCTTTCTTTCTTTCTTTCTTTCTTTCTTTCAAGATTTTATTTATTTACTTGACACAGAGAGAGAGTAGCCCAGGGATAGGGAGCGGCAGACTCCCTGCTGAGCAGGGAGCCTGAAGTGGGGCTCGATCCCAGGACCCCGAGCTCATGACCTGAGCCGAAGGCAGACGTCCAACCGACTAAGCCACCCAGGTGCCCCTTGACCCCTTCTTTCTTGTAGGAACAGAATCCCTACCCCCATCCTTCAGTTTTAGCAGCGCACATGGCGACTAGGGACTACATTTCTCCATCTGGCTAGCAGATAGATAATGTGTTCAAGGTCTAGCTCATTTCCTTAACAATGACACTGTTGCCTTCCACTTATTTCATCTTTTCAGGGATGGTGGTGAGTCATTTTCCCTCCTGTGAGATGAGCAACCCTTAGAGGATGGGAGAAACTAAGGCAGAAGATATCTAGATGGAGTCAAGCCATTTATGGGTTAAGAACCTCTCCCCTATCTGTGCACCATTACATGTGAGAGAAATAGAGTTCTATTTTATTTGAGTGATTGTATTTTGGAGTATCTTTGCCACTGCAGCTTTGCCAGCCGTCTATCTTACATAAATACAATATGGTCTTTTCCTTAGGTGCCATTCCAGAACTTCATGGATCCATCCATTGTCCTCTAGGAGGGCCATGACACTCTGGCAAAGCAGCTAGGCCTGACTTGGAAGAGCATTTGTGTCCTACCTGTTGAAGACCGGAGAACACTCTGTTAAGGATGCCAACTTGCAAGTAAAATATGGGCAAAATTTGTTAAGGCTGATGTCTTCCTCGTATAGAGGCACTACATCCTGGGGAAGTCAGCATCACACATTACCAGACTAAGCAGCCCTTGGTTGGTTATGCAATCTATAACTCTGCCTCAGATAAATTCAACAGGAATTTCTTTTAGGCTTTATCAAGAACTGAAAACAAAGCTGAAACTTAGCTTTGGATAATTAAACTATTTTTTCTAAAAGCTTCTATGTGTTCACACACATAAAACTTATGAACAAATGGAGGAAAAAGATTGTTTTATATTTCCACTTACACAGAGATCATATCTTTGTACATAGGAAAAGAGTAAACTTATATTTGGGTCTCAGTTCACATTTGTTGAATTGATTGTTCAGAATATAGATGTTCAAGAATATTACAGATTTCCTAGTTTCTATGACTAATAATTAGAATAAACTTAACTATAATTTACTAATCTAAATACTATTTTTTCATTGCCCCCCCCACCTTTGGCCAAATACAAAATTGGCCATTGTTCTATACTGTTTGTAGTACAAAAGGAAATGTTTGGGGGAGTTTTTTAAAGCAAAAAATCAAATGATTACTAGAATTATTTGGGCTTATAGCTCTCCTTCGGTTGGGATTTCCAGAAACTTTATTCTGCATTTTAGATCAAGAAAGCAGGGTTTATTTCTGATCAGGGTTAATGTATTTGCAGAAAAGGAAAGAAAATCTCTATATAACACTTAGGTCAACTTTCCTTTTTTGAGCAATAAATGTGGATGTCATAATAATAACATTTTTCTCCGTAATACTAGGCTTTCACGAGAAGAGCTTTTTCATTGTTAAGTTGATCAGTTTTGTCTGGGTAAACAGGAGTTGCTCATGTAGCAGTTGTTTGTTTTAGGAAGGCTCTCTATTACTTGTATTAATCCTCATAATAAAACAGTCTCGGATAGGTAACTTTTGTGACTATGACTGATATGAATAATGATTAAGAGTGTCTAAATACCTCATTTATTGCTCAATTTTAAAGAGCTAATTGAATCATTGTACATGAAAACGTGGTCCTTTGAAGATTTTTGGCAATCGCTTCTAGAGAAAAATAATTGGTTACATTTTTTTAAATTACCTGAAAAACAGTATCAAAATTCAATAATGGATTGAAAAAATAATCAATTACTCAAGAGTTAACTATTTTTTCCAAATAAAATCTATATACTAAAATCCTGAGTTTTGGAGATCATTTTTTTTTAAAGATTTTATTTATTTATTTGAGAAAGAGAGAATGAGAGACAGAGAGGATCGGAGGGAGAAGCAGACTCCCCGCTGAGCGGGGAGCCGGATGCGGGACTCGATTCCGGGACTCCAGGATCATGACCTGAGCCGAAGGCAGTCGCTTAACCGACTGAGCCACCCAGGCGCCCTGAAGATTATTTTAAATAAAATCTCTACCAACCTTCTTTTATTTGAGAGCATTTTTTAAACTAAAAACAATTAAGTTTTGAGATCCATTTAATTTTTACTTCTTTTAAGTACCAGCATAAACATCTGCCATCTGGCATTGAAATTAACTCATGTGGTGGGAGGAGAGATGAGATTTATTTAAAAGTTCTTTGTCTTTGATACTTTTCCCTGCTGCATTTTCCACCAGTGTAATTTGAACCTGACTGTATTTAAATAACCATTTATCGCCATAATGGAAGAGCAGACTTAAAAATACATAACTGCTGTCATTCCAGGAGACCGTATTAAGGAAACATAGAATTTGCCTTTTCTAGATCAGACCATTTGTCTGTCTTGTCTAACACTGGCCTCTGGCAGTGGCCAATATTGAAGACAAAGGAGAACAGCAGATATATGCAGCATGAGTACAAACCATTTTTTAGGGGAAATAATTATTTTCTCAGTTGGTAATCTTAGACTATGGGATATTAGAATTGAATCACCCCCACCTGTTTATATTATTAATATTTTTATCAATCAATAAAGTAACCAGTTCTGTTAAAATTATTGTACTGAATTAAACTTAATAATCTATGGTATTTCTGTATATGAAATAATCTTATGGAACCAACACTTGGCATTTTAATGCTATGATTTTTAAGCATGAGGAAAATATGAGGACATTGATCTGTATAGCAAAAAAAACCCAAAACTTTTAATTTTGGCTAGAAGTTCAAAGTCTACATAAAAATGTATTTACTACAGAAGTTCAGCTTTCGGGTCCAGAAGACAATCTAACACTATCTAATTTTATAGTAAATTTACTATCGATAGTAGCAGAATAATCCTATTCTGAGTGATTAATGAATTGACCAGAATATAGGCCTACATAATTTTGTCTTCTTGACAACTCACTCATGTTGTTGAAAAAAATATTATGGAGGCAAATTCTTCTCTTGACCCATCTCTGAAGTTAGAGGGAGATGCAATGAGCAGAATACTTACCAAGTGTTAGAGCTAAAACACACATATACACGAGCTCTCCCAATGCTCCAATCATACCAAACTTCCTGATGTTTCCCAGCCCATTATTAGCCTTCACCTTATCCTCTGCTAATCCCCAAGTGAATATAAATGACTTTCCTCTGAGATTATATGATTTATGCACATTCTTCTATAAAACTGCTATTATCCCTCAAGGAATTATAAGTGCATAAAATGTGTGTACTCTGTCAGTCAGCTTCTCACCTGGCCAATAAAAGATACTTATAAAAAAGCTTTTTTTTCTTATCTTCCTCACAAGCAGAAAAAAATATTGAGGGTCAAAAGTGAGTATTTGTTAATTAGCAGTACTGACCAAACTACAGGTACCACTAATGATGTGACCACCTGTTTTGAGCAAGACCTTCATAATATTCAGAAATCAAGAGCTTTAAATAATTTGGGTAAACACCTGCATGCCTGGTTACTCAGATGAACAATGGTGAGTGTTAGTGGCCAAAGGTAGTATCCCACGTCATTCCTGCCCCCCAGAGTGCTGATGTGTCAGCTACTGATTTAATAAACTCTTCATGAAATGACTAGTGTTTTTGAAGATATTTTTCCAACATTTGTTCTTATCCTTATCAGGAGAGAATAAAATCATACACGACCATTGATGACTAAAGATACCCAAATGCCGATGCTTAGGTAGTGAATGAGTTTTAAAAGTACTCTTTATCTAGGTAAGCATTTGAAAATGGTTTATTTCCATTGGCTTGGTACTTAGCTGGCAGCAAAAGAAGGGGCCATACATACATACATACATAGCCCAAAACACTCCCCCCCAAAAAAAATCCTTTTCCCCTTCTTAAAATAAGAGATGGATTGTTTACTTTGAGCCCAGCTCTAAAGACATCTGGAAATCCTCGAATCAGTTCCTTGCATTTTCGTAGGTTAGCCTTTCCATGGAGGCAAAAAGAACTTCCTTAGAGCAAATACTTCTTCCAGCAAAATCAATCCCTGCCTTTTACATGGAGCATATCTAGTCAGAAATAAACTTTCCCAAGATTCCATCCATAATTCTACTAGACAATTTTTAAATCTGTTGGCCAGAGCCTTCACTTTAGTATAAGGTTTATACAACCCTCTCAGCCAGTGATTTTCAAAGGGAGCAAATTTATCTCCATATAGCCCCTCCCCCAGAACATTTGTCAATATGTGGAGACATTATTATTGTCCCCATCGTGGGGTTGGTACTGGCATAAAATGGGTACAGGCCTGGGATGCTGCTAAACATCCTACAACATATAGGGTGTCCTACCCACAATAAAGAATTGGCTGGTCCACAATGTCACTAGTGCCAAGGTTGAGAAGCCCTGTTCTGAATGAGGGGCATTAGGAACACAACCAGAGGAAGTAAAAATCTCTGTCCACACACTCTGGAATGAAACTGTAGACTCTATACTGTGACAGAAGTTAAACATAAACATATACCATTGTAGAAGTAATACACTGTGCTTCTAATGACCCATTTTTAGCGCTCCTCTCTAAGGAAATGGGAAGAGCCCATCTATGTGTTTCTGGTCTGTCCCTCAATTTTCTGGTGTTGCTGACACACCTGTCTTCTACACAATTCTTCACTAGGTCATCTGTGTTTTGATTGGTCATGTCCTTGTTTCATGGTCTGCATTGCTATTTGCAAATAAGTCTAATCACTGGGAATGCAATGGCCTCAAATTCATTTTAAGGGGCAGGCTTTGTCATCTTATTCCTAGAGGAGCTTTGCTTGCTCAGCAGCTCTGTGTCTAAACTGAGCATTCTGTGCCATACTGGGACAGAGCAAGAGATTTGTTCTGCAACCTTCCATAGAAAAATCACTTCCTGAGCAAGTTCCCCTTGGGAAGTCATCCTTCGTTGACTGGAAATATAAACACTATGACATTCTTTGTACAACATCAGTAAAAATCCACTTATCTTCCCCACCCCATTTGCTGCAGCTACTCAATTTTTTTTCTCGATTTAACCATTTCATGCCCAATGGCAAAAGGGCAAAATGTCATTAAAGTGACAGAACATGCAAAAGTGTCTTTGCAGCTCCGAGTGAAGCCTTGTAGGGAAAATTTCTAATTTTAAATTTTCTGAGAGGAGAAGGTACATTATCAGCTGTCCTCTATCCTGTTCATTCTGAACCAATAGAAGTACATATATATATATAAAAGTTTACACCTGTTGGAATTCATTCAAACTTGCCACAGCTCTTGGATATCAACATCAAAACAAACTTTCAAAATTACTCCAAAGCTGAATACATATCTTCAATATATTCTCAAAAGGTTGGGCTTAAAAGTGAGTATTGTCTTAAATGACTGGTCTGATTTTCCATTGTCATTGCTTTTCTTTTCACTCAACATGCAAATCATATAACCCTGAATCCCCTTTCTCTCACTGCCTTTACCCCACTGCCACCTTTATTGCTTGACCATTCTTGAAGAAATGACAAATGGTAATCTTCAGATCATTTTTGAATGAGAATAATAATAATAATGATACTAAAGTACAAATTCAGAGAAGACGTGTTGATTCAGAAGCCTGTGTATTTGTGCATGGTGTAAAAGGTGTCCTAAGAAGGTAGTAATCTTATTTTCTCCTTTCATGTAACATGAAAGCTGTCATTATTGGGATAAGAATAAAATGAACATAAGCATGATAAATGATAAGCGCACCCGGAAGTCAATATACTGCTCTGAGAGAGCATTGCTAATCAACCAGTGCAGTAGGCTAATGCACCATGTGAGCAAGCACCTCAGAGAGCTTCTAAATTTGTAACTCAGGGAAGCTTGGCATTTAACTTGAGCTGCTTTTGGCTTAAGGTGAAACAAAGGGTACAATCATGTTCCATTTGTGGATCACAGTAGCAAATCATGTTTCAGAAGGTGCCTTTGCAAGACAATGTAAAACACAAAACCAATTCTATATCCCTAACAAGGCCCGGTATATACATGAGTTGTTTAATGAATGTTAAATAATGTTAATAAAAATGGGTGAGCGAGTATCACACCTTTTTTTTTTTTTAATGAACAGTGGAAAGGAAGAGCGAGAGAATCAATTAGTTCTGTTTGAAGGCTTTGCCTTATAAATTAAAGCTGATGAACATGATTTTGAAAATGCAAGTGCTGGAAGTCTCTATGCTATGGGGGATCTGCCATCTCTGAATGCAATTTTTAATACATATTCTTAATTATTCATAGATAAATGAATCCCAGTGCTTTTGATGATCTCTATATCTCTTACAAGCTCTGTTGTTGACAGCAGTACCATTTCTGTTTTCCTTATTCCATTGAGCCAAGGAGCTGAAAAAGTAGCAAGTTCATGGCTCTGTTATCCCAACTTAAAGGCATTTCTTATTTCCCTATGACAAGACAGGAATAGATAGCAGTTGAACTAAATACAAACATGGCTTGCTGGATTGGGCTTTTGCGGGTTAAGAGCACTATCAGAGGTAGCAATCCTATTGCTGATTCTTGCGACGAATAGTGATTCTTATTGACCTCAGTCACCTTGTTTCTTACTTCTGGTATTTCAGAAGTGCCTCTGCTGCACCCCCTTTCCGGGCGGCTGATGAATTAATTAGTATTTACTGAGCATCTACTACATGCCCAATTCATTGCTAAGTAACTAGAGAGCCACAAGTCAAATGATAGAGTAAAGCAGAAAGTCTATCACCATCTAGAAAACATTACCTTCTATCTGGCAGTTCAGGGAAGAGTTGGGGACATGGGAAGAGTTGGAGACATGTGAAAAGAGAATGTGACCATGGCTAGAAAGAGAGTATCTACTGCTCCATTGCCAACCTCCGTCTGCTGCCACACAGCCCCCACTCTCATGTCCATGCTCCAAAGCCAATGAGGACCTGGTGATATATGAGCAAGGTTTGGATCTGGTGAAGAATAACCAAAGAGTGGAAGGGGGACCAACCATAGCGATTGCAGTGAGAGACCCAGAATGGTGTGGTGGAATGAGCACAAAGAAAAAAGACTTCTCACATTTTTCAAAGTCATAATCTAGTTGACAGGGCGCCCAGGTGGCTCCTTCAGTTAAGGGTCTGCCTTCGACTCAGGTCCTGATTCCAGGATCCCGGGATCGAGTCCCTCATCAGGCTCCCTGCTCAGCCTGCCTCTCCCTCTCCTTGCCTGCCGCTCCCCTTGCTTGTGCTCTCTCTCTCTGTGTCAAATAAATAAATAAATAAAATATTTAAAAAAATAACCTAGTTGACAGACATCAAGACATTGCTGCATGGATAGGGAGCCAGCCATGGTTGTGAGATCGCTGCCAGCTTTATTTGCCATCAACTAAATCAGTATTGTGCTTTGTTATTTAAACATATTAAAATAAGTTTCATAAGTTATTAATGTAATAGTTAATATAATATAAAGTATGCAGGTTAATAAATGTTATTAATACAAGTTATTAATTTATTAGTATAAATTAATACATAGTTATATATATGTATGTAAGATCTATCAACAACGCCACATACAACAATCTTCTCTCAGCAAGCATTTACTCTCACTGTCTAGTGTATCTGGCCTATGTAGGTACTAAGTGAAGCTGACTGAGACATGGTTCCTGCCCTCAGAGAGGACAAACTAACTGTGTACTTTCTTTGGAAATGTGCTGATATGGTCACTACACCAGAGTCATGGTCATGACTGGTTAAACATATGAGTTAAATATAGTCATTTTGTTGGTTAAACCAACTAAATTTGAGTCTCCTTAGTCCGGGGATAATTTTTAGATGAGGTGGGACCTGAAGGAAGGATTTGAATACATGAAAGGGATAAGGAGCATTCCACAAGAATGGAAATATGGAAGTGAGAAAGAATCTAGTTTTTGGGAGACAGCATGGTACCTGCCTGACCTGACAAGGAGTTAAGGTCATTCACAGAAATCAAGCGGGAAATAAGGGGGATTTCTGCACTGCTCAGAGAGTAAGTGAAGTCTTTGGAAAGAGATTTGGTCAGGAAGTCGGGAGATCTGAGTTTAGCTTTGTAATCTTGAGCCAATAAATCTTAATCTATCGAGTTTTAATTTTCCTATTTATAGACTGACAATGAAAATACGTATTTATCTATCAAGTAATGCACATCTTCACAGAAGGTTTTCTTGACTGAATAAGAACATAAAGCAAATTGCTTTGAGCTCTTGGAAGAAAGATATTATTCAAATATAAGGAATTATTTTAAGATATTATATTCACTCACTTTTATATCTGGTTTTGCTAAAAGAGAAAGATTAGTTTGAAGTTCATCCTGCTGTTTTGGTAAAATTGGTAAAAATGTCTTCCTGATTTTTTCTGAACATGAGATAGAATTTATTGTCCTCAGCAAAGTAGATTATCAGTCATTTTCTTTGAACACCTATAGCTCAAAAGTAGCATCTGTTTTATTCATTTTTAACCTAAAAATTGACAAGTAAACTTATAAAATTCCATTCAAAAATAAGTTAAATGCCTGAAGCAGTTTTTAGCTCTGTATTTCTTTTTCCTATCTGTGTAATACAAATTGATTCTTCCCTAACTTAAATTTTAGCAGTTTCAAAAAAGGTTAATACAAACAAGTTTCCTTCAAGCTTATATTTTAGAGTGTTTTTTTCTTACAAACTTCCTAAATTACTTTTCTACTCAACTGTATTTGAACAATCATAGAGAATAGATAGAAACTTCTTCATTCTTGTCTATACCTAACTAATGCTCAGCTATTAACTAAAGTCATACTGCCTCCTAAAATCTAAGAAAGATGAACTTGAACCCTTATTTTATGTCCAGTAGAAAGTCCAGTGTAAGAAAAAACATCCTATCTGAGATTTCCGCTACTTCTAAAGTAGGTCAGCTCACAGGTCATTTTGCTACCCTGTTCCATTATATTGTCCTAGAGATTGAACTCACCCTGCTTACCTGCTTTCTTTCTTTCTTTCTTTCTTTCTTTCTTTCTTTCTTTCTTTCTTTCTTTCTTTCTTTCTTTCTTTCTTTCTTTTTCTTTTTTAAAGTAGGCTCCACACCCAGCTTGGAGCCCAACATGGGGCTTGAATTTAGACGTCCCTGAGATCAAGACCTGAGCTGAGATCAAGACTCCTGGACACTAAACCGACTGAACCACCCAGGTGCCCCGCTGACCTGCTTTCAATAGATAAGCTTCTCATGAGACCTTTTGGTGTTAGCCAAGTTTAATGATTCTTTGGCGGAAATAAACAGGATTGATAATGCAACCTTATACACATAAAAATTGAATATTAAACATCTCAGTTTCCAAACTGTCTGTAGGTGTTCTCTGGAGATTAGGCTTTAGATTCCTTAGTGTTTTGGGGGTCTACCTCTTCTCTCACTCTCTTAAGAGTCCAACATAAAGCAAAATGAAAACAAATTCTTCACATTTTTATAATACAGAACAATTTGACTCTCCCTTGTTTCTCATTAACTCAAAACCTTGCAGTTATATTTTGCATCCCCAAACGCTTTTCCCAAACCTACATGATTCTTTCCCTGTGAAGGTCTGCTGTTACTGTATTTATATTTAATCACATATTTTATATCAAAATCTGTCTCAGACTGGTTAAACCATAAAACTACTAGAAGAAAATTCTGGTGATTTTTTTTTCAAATTTCAGAAGGTTGGGAGGATATTCTAAATATAAAATAGATGTTAAATGACAATATCTAAAAATTTATAAATTTATAGATTTGACCACATTAAAAAATTAAACCTATAAGGAATGCACCCTGATTCCTAAATTTTTAAAAATTTATTTCAGTGAAAAACGCACAACATAAAATTAACCATTTTAAAGTGAATGATTCAGTGACATTTAGTACATTCACAATGTTGTACAATCTAGTTCCATTTGCATTGCTCCAAAAGGGAACCCTGGATTATTAAACAGTTTTTCCTCATTCACTCCTGCCCCTAACCCCTGAAAAACATTGATCTGCATTCTTTCTCTATGGACCTACCTATTCTGGATGTTTTTGTGGAAAACAAGTAGATATAAGGGGAATCGTACAATACATGATCTTTTGTGTCTGGCTTTTTTCATTTAGCACGTTTTTGATGTTTATCCATATTGTTGCACATGTTAGTACTTCATTTCTTTTTATGGACAATTAACATCCCATTATATGTATAGACCACATTATTTTTCTTCTTTTTCTTTCCAAGTTCCCCTCCCCCCCATTCCAAGTTTTTATTTAAATTCCAGTTAGCTAATATACAGTGTAATATGAGTTTTAGGTGTAGAATTTAGAAATTCATCACTTACATACAACACCTGGTGTTCATCACAAGTGCCCTCCTTTATACCCATCACCCATATAGCCCATCCCCCCCCACCTCCCTTCCAGCCACCCTCAGTTTGTTCTCCAAGTTTAAGAGTCTGTTTTATGGTTTGCCTCACTTTCTTTTTTCCCCCATGTCCATCTCTTTTCTTCTTGAAGTCCACATATGAGTGCAATCATATGGTATTTGTCTCTGACTGACTTATTTTGCTTTGCATAATACTCTCTAGCTCCATCCACGTCATTGCAAATGTCAAGATTTCATTCTTTTTGATGGCTGAGTAATAATCCAATATATATTCCAATTCCATTATTTTTGATGGCTGAGAAATATATATATATACACACAATACATACACACACATACACTATATATGTGCATGTGTGTGTGTGTGTATATATATATATATATATATATATATATATATATATATACCACCTCTTCTTTATCCATTCATCAGTCAATGGATACTTGGGCTCTTTCCAAATTTGGCTATTATTAACAATTCCGCTATAAATATCGGGGTGCATGTATCACTTTGAGTTAATATTTTTGTATCCTTTGGGTAATTATCTAGTAGTGCAATTGCTGAATCATAGACTAGTTCTATTTTTAACTTTTTGAGGAACATCCATACTGTTTTCCAGAGTGGCTGCACCAGCTTGCATTCCCATAACAGTGTAAGAGAGTTCCCCTTTCTCTGCATCCTTGCCAACATCTGTTGTTTCCTGTGTTGTTAATTTTAGTCATTCTGACTGGTTTGAGGAGATATCTCATTGTAGTTTTGATTTATATTTCCCTGATGGTAAGTGATGTTGAGCATCTTTTCATGTGTCTATTGGCCATCTGTACATAGTCTTTGGAAAAACGTCTATTCATGTCTTCTGCCCATTTTTAAACTGGATTATTTGTATTTTGGGTGTTGAGTTTGATAAGTTCTTTATATATTTTGGATACTAACCCTTTACCAGATATGTCATTTGCAAATCTCTTCTCCCATTCTGAAGTTTGTCTTTTACTTTTGCTGACGACTTCCTTCACCGTGCAGAAAATTTTATCTTGATGAAGTCTCAATAGTTCATTTTTGCTTTTGTTTCCCTTGCCTCAGGAGATGTATCTAGTAAGAAGTTGCTATGGCCAAGGTCAAAGAGGTTACTGCCTGTGGTCTCCTCTAGGAGTTTGATGGTTTCCTGTCTCATATCTAGGTCTTTCACCCATTATGAGTTTATTTTTGTGTATAGTGTAAGAAAGTGGTCCAGTTTCATTCTTTTGCCAAGTTATTGACCAGTTTTCCCAACACCATTTGTTGAAAAGACTGTCTTTTTTTCCATTGGATATTCTTTCCTGCTTTGTTGAAGTTTAGTTGACCATGTAGTTGTGGGCTCATTCCTGTGTTTTCTATTCTGTTCTATTGATCTATGTGTGTGTTTTTACGCCAGTCCCATACTGTCTTGAACACTACCGCTTTGTAATGTAACTTGAAATCTGGAATTGTGATGCCTCTAGCTTTGCTTTTCTTTTTCAAGATTGCTTTGACTATTTGGGCTCTTTTGCAGTTCCATACAAATTTTAGGATTGTTTGTTCTAACTCTGTGAAAACTGCTGGTGGTATTTTGATAGGGAATGTATTAAATGTATACATTGCTTTGGGTAATATAAACATTTTAACAATATTTGTTCTTCCAATCTATAAACATGGAATGTTTTTCCATTTCTTTGTCTTCTTCAATTTCTATCATCAGTGTTTTACAGTTTTCAGAGTACAGATCTTTTACTTCTTTGGTTAGGTTTATTCCTAGGTATCTTATGGGGTTTGGTGCAATTGTAAATGGGATTGATTCCTTGATTTCTCTTTCTGCTGCTTCATTATTGGTTTGTAGAAATGAAATAGAGTTCTGTATTTTGAAATTTTATCCTGTGACTTTACTGAATTCGTGTATCAGTTTGAACAATTTTTTGGTATAGTCTTTTGGGTTTCTTATATAGAGTATCATGTCATCAGCATATAGTGTAAGTTTGACTTCTTCCTTGCCGATTCGGATGCCTTTTATTTCTTTGTGTTATCTGACTGCTGAGTCTAGGACTTCTAGTACGATGTTAAATAACAGTGGTGAGAGTGGACATCCTTGTCTTTTTCCTGAGCATGAAGGAAAAGCTCTGCTTTTCCCCATTGAGGACGATACTAGCTGTGGGTTTTCCATAAATGGTCTATATGAAGTTGAGGTATGTTCTTTCCAAATCTACTTTGTTGAGGTTTTTTTTATCATGAATGGATGTTGTACTTTGTCACATGTTTTTTCTGCATTTATTGAAAGGATCATATGGTTCTTATCCTTTCTTTTATTAACATGGTGTACCACATCAATTGATTTGCAAATATTGAACCACACTTGCAGCCCAGGAATAAATCCCAGTTGATCATGGTGAATGATTCTTTTAAGGTGCTACTGGATTGGATTTGCTAGTACTTTATTGAGAATTTTTGCACCCATGTTCATCAGAGATATTGCCCTGTAGTTCTCCTTTTTAGTGGAGTCTTTGTCCGGTTTTGGTATCAGGTTAATGCTGGCCTCATAGAATGGATTTGGAAGTTTTCCTTTCATTTCTATTTTTTTGAATAGTTTGAGAAGAATAGGTATTAACTCTTCTTTAAATGTTTGGTAGAATTCCCCTGTGAAGCCATCTGGTCCTGGACTTTTGTTTGGTAGAAGATTTTTGATTACTAATTCAATTTCTTTGCTGGTTATAGGTCTGTTCAAGTTTTACATTTCTTCCTGCTTCGGTTTTGGTAGTTTATATGTTTCTAGGAATTTATCCATTTCTTCCAGATTGTCCAATTTGTTGGCAAATAGCTTTTCATAATATACCACAAATTTTTTTAACAGACATTACTGAAAATTTTTTCCAGCTTTATTGTGGTATGATTGACAAATTAAAATTGTATATATTAGATTGTACAATGTGATTTTTAAGGTGGATAACGTGATGATTATATATATATATATATATATATATATATATATATATATGGTGAAATGATTACCACAATCAAGTTAATTAACACATCCATTACCTCACAGAGTTACCTTTTTTAAATCTTTTTTTTTTTTTTTGTGGTGAGAACACTTGAGATTTACTCTCTTGGCAAATTTTAAGAATACCATACAGTATTATTAATCATAGTCACTATGCTGTACATGAAATCCCCAGAACTTATTATTCTTATAACTGAAAGTTTGTACCCTTGACAAACATCTCCCCATTAGCCCTATTTCTCCCAACCATTGGCAAACACCACTTTATTCTCTGGTTCTGTGAGTTTGACATTTTTATTTTATTTTTTAATTTAATTTAATTTATTTATTTTTCCACATTTTTTTAAAGATTTTATTTATTTATTTGACGGAGAGAGAGAGACAGCAAGAGAGGGAACACAAGCAGGGGGAGTGAGAGAGGGAGAAGAGGCTTCCCACTGAGCGGGGAGCCTGATGCGGGGCTCGATCCCAGGACCCTGGGACCATGACCTGAGCCGAAGGCAGACGCTTAACGCCTTGAGCCACCCAGGCACCCCTGAGTTTGACATTTTTAAATTCTACATATAAGTGAGATTTTACAATATTTGTCTTTTATGTGTGGCTTATTTCACTTAGGGTGATGTCTTCGAGGTTTATCCATATTGTTACAAAGTGCAGGATTTCCTTTAGACTTTATTATTTTAAGAGAAGTTTTAGGTTCACATCAAAATTGAGCAGAAAGCAGAGATTTCCCATATCACCCTGCCACATAACATTTTAAAATATCTGTAAGTCCCCATGATTTTATGAAAAAAAATCAAGATACAAAATGGATCATAAAGTTAATTAAGAGTTAAACTTTGAAACTTCTAGAAGAAAACATATGAATAAATCTCTATAACATTAGGTTAAGCAAAGATCCTTTTGATAGGACACGAAAATTGAAAGAAAGAAATGATAATTAAATTTGATTAAAATAAAAACATGCTTTTTGCAAGACACAATTAAGAAAATCAAAAGACAGGCCAGAGACTGGGAGAAAATATTTGCAAAACACATATTGAAGGATGAACTTGTATACAGAACACATAAAGTCAATAATAAGAGGACAAACAAGTCAACACAAGAAATGGACAAAATATTTGAATAGATACTTAAACAAAAGGTCCTTGTTCTCTCTGCTGGCAAAAAGAGAAAGAGATTAGCCAATTTTTTCAGTAAGGAAAATATAGTAAATATTTTAGGCTTTGTGGGCAATATATATAGTCTCTGTCACATATTCTTTATTTGTGTAATTGTTTTCATAACCCTTTAAAAATGTTAAAACACAAAAACCTTTTTTAAACACATATGTGGTTAAAAGCAGGCTGCAGGTCAGATTTGGCCTTCAATCATAGTTTGCTAATCTAGAGCTTAAGCTTCCAAGTGGAACAGAAAAAAAAACTTACTGGAAATTTATAACAACATCTTTATCCTCACATGTGTTTACAGTTCAAATTTTCAGTGTCTGCACGGTCCAGGAAACCCCAAGCCAAAATATTTAATTAAAGCAGATCTGGGTAAGTAATGCCCAGAGATACTTGAGGGAAGCAAAAAACCCATCATAACTGAAGAACAAGCTCTCAAAGCAGATTTAAGACAGTGAAGTATAAACTCACAATAGTAGACATGAATAAAGAAGGAATTAGTGATCTAGAAGGTAGATTAAAGAACATGCAGAGTGAAGCACAAGGAGAACGGGATGGAGAAATATAAAATAGTGGTTAAAAGATATGATGGCTGGAGGGGATGGTCTAAAATAATCCAATCATACTTTCAGAAGGAAAGGATAGAGGGAAGTATGGGGAAGTAATATTCAAGGTGATAAATGCTGAGAATTTTTCAGAATTAAAGAAAGTTATCAATCTTCATACTCAGAATGCATAATGAATCTCCAGCAGGAAATTCTAAAAAATTACTTAAAGTCGTGTGATAGAGGGGGCACCTGGGTGGTTCAGTCAGTTAAGTGTCTGACTTTGACTGAAGTCATGATCTCAGGGTCCTGGGATTGAGCCCTGTGGCTGGCTCCCCACTCAGCAGGGAGTCTGCTTATCCCTCTACCCTTCCCCCCACTGGTGTTCTCTTTCTTTCACTTTCTTTCAAATAAAACAAAATCTTAAAAAAAAATTTTTTTTAACTCATGTGATAGAAAAACAGCAGAACACCAAAACAAATAAGAGTTTAAAAAGAGCTAGAGAGAAAAGACATTTTACCTAGAAAAGAATGATATGGAATGACAATGTAAGCTAAGATATATAAAATAATACCTTTAAGGTGCTGAAAATATAGTTGTGTTGGACATAAAATTGCATTCTAGCTAAATTTGATTTAAATCACAGAAGCAAAATAAATATATTTTCATGAAAACCAAACTAGATTACCACCAACAGACCCTCTCCAAATCTTTATTTCTGGCAGGAGGAAAATAATCTCAGGTGAGAGGTCAGGAGATGTTTATGAGTAAAGATACTCATAAATTATGTGAGTAAATCTAAAATAAGTGTGCTGTGAGAAAAAAAGGAAAAAAGAATGTCTAATTTAAGATGTAAATAAAAGCATGTCAAATGCAGGGAAGGTCATTGTTTTAGAGAAAGGTAAAGGTAATAACTGATCTAACACAAAGGATGAGATTGTCAAATCAGATTTACACAAATCAGAGATCTTACCTAGTATCACACCTGACTAGTAATTTCAAGGATACAGCAATCATGAGTCACAGGCAAAGCAAGAAAAAGACATGGACAACCAATGCACCTTCTTTTTTGCTGTTTTATGACAGGTGCTCTGGCCAGGATTAATTTATGGGGTCTTCAAGTAATAGTAATATAGGTGATCATATCACTTATAGAGGGGGCCATTGTATCATCAGAAATTTTCATTTTATACTCAAATAGCTATATTGTTCATATTCCATTTTGTAGTGACCTATATGTCTAGAGATTCCAGGTTTGTTTGCCATAAGTATGTGCATCTTGCTAAAATCAGTCTACATGTAAGGACTGCTCTGCTAACAAATACTATTAGTGTGTCATTAGCATATTTACAAGAAAGTATTTTCAAGTCACCTATTGTTGCTTATGGGGGTATCCCTCACCCCTTGCAAAGGGGGAAAATTGATTCCTAACCTGCTGTCTAACCATGTCTTTCCCAGTAATTAATTTTAGACATCAGGTTAAATATGTATGATAAAATTGTAATGGTAATCCCAGAAAACATATATATTAGTAGAATATGGAAACTCCAACCAATAATGTGAAATACTTGGAGTTAAATGTAATAACTTCATAACTCTTGTTTAAATGAAAAGGCAGAAAATGAGCAAGGCATATAACACAAAATGATATGTTAGACATTATTTCAAATATATTAACAATTATAATTAATTATAATTAATGTAAGTTGACTAAACTCTTCAGTTGAAAAATAGATGACAAGTGGGAGGTGTTTCACTTATATGTGGTTTATAGAAAACATCCTTAAAAATAAGTAAAAAGAGAGAAAAACATGCTACTGAACAACCAATAGGTCAAAGAGGAAATAAAAAGAGAAATAAAACATGTTGAGATAACTGAAATTGGAAATATACCAAAATTTGTAGGATGCAGCCAAAGCAGTTCTAAGAGGGAAGTTCACAGTGACAAAAGCTTACCTCAAAAAAAAACAAGGAAAGTCTCAAATAAACAATCTAACTTATACCTCAAGGAACTAGAAAAAGAAGAACAAATGCAGCCCTAGTTAGTAGAAGGAAGGAAATAACAAAGACTAGAGCAGAAATAAATGAAATAAAAGCTAAAAAGACAATAGAGAAGATCAATGAAACTGAGAGTTGTTTCTTTGAAAAGGTAAACAGAATTGACCAGCCTTTAGCTGGACTTACCAACATAAAAAAAGAGAAGACTCAAATGAAATTAGAAATAAAAGAAGAAATGTTATAACTGATACTACAGAAATACAAAGGATCGTAAGAGACTACTATGAACAAGTACACACCAGCAAATTGGACAAACCAGGAGAAATGGATAAATTTCTAGGAACGTAAAATCTATCAAGACTGAATCATGATGAAATAGAAAATCTGAACAGATCAATTACTAGTAAGGAGATTGAATCAGTAATCAAAAACTTCCCAACAAATAAAAGCTCAAGACCAGAAAAGTTCACTGGTGAATGCTACTAAACATTCAAAGAAGAATTAATACCAGTCCTTTCCAAACTCTTCCAAAAAGAATAGAAGAGGAATTTTTCCAACTCATTTTATGAAGCCAGCATTACTCGGATACCAAAACCAGACAAGATACCACAAGAAGAGAAAATTGTAGGTCAATATCCCTGATAAATATAGACGTGAAATCCTCAATAAAATATCAGCGAACCAAATTCAACAATACACTAAAAGGATCAGACACCATGATCAAGTGGGGTTTATTCTAGGGATCCAAGGGTGGTTCAACAGCTGTAAATCTGTCAATGTGATACACCACACTAATAAGATGAAGGATAAAAATCATATGATCATCTTAAGAGATGCAGAAAAAGCAGTTGACGAAATTCAGCATCCATTTATGATTAAAAATTCTCAAAAAAAATGTGTACAGAGGGAATACACTTCAATGTGTTAAAGGCTGTTTATGCCAAGGTTAACATCATATGTAATGGTGAAAAACTGAAAGCCTTGCCTCTAAGATGAGAAATAAGACAAGGGTGTCCACTCACCACTTTTATTCAACACAGTATTGGAAATCCTAGCTAGAGCCATAGTATTGGCAATCAATCAAGAACAAGAAATAGAAAGCACCCAGATTAGTGAGGAAAAAGTAAAACTGCCACTATTTGCTGATGACATGGAATTATACATAGAAAAACCTAAAGATTCCCTCAGCAACTGTTAGAACTAGTAAATTCAGTAAAGTTTCAGGATAAAAAAGTCAATACATAAAAATCTGTTGCATATTTATACACTAATAACGAGTTATCAGAAAGGGGAATTAAGAGACAATCCCATTTACAATTGCATCAGAGTAAATAAAACACCTAGGAATAAATTTAACCAAAGAGCTGAAAACTACAAGACACTAATGAAAGAAATTGAAGAAGACATAAATAAATGGAAAATTATTCCTTGCTCATGGATTGGAAGAATCAATATTATTAAAATGTCCATACTCCCCAAAGTGACCTACCAGTTCAATGCAATCCATGCCAAATTTCAATAGAATTTTCAAAGAAATATAACAATCCTAGAGTTTGTATGTAACCACAAAACAAAACAAAATATAACAAAATAGCCAAGGCAATCCTGAGAAAGAAGAGCAAAGCTGAAGGCACTGTGCTCTTTGATTCTCAACTCTATTACAAAGCTACAGTAATCAAGGCAATATGGTATTGGCATAAAAGCAGACATCTAGTTCAATGAAATAGAATAGAGAACCAAGAAATAAACCCATGCATGTATGGTCAATTAATTCATCACAAAGGAGCCAAGAATATGCAATGGGGAAAAGGACAATGTCTTCAATAAATGGTGTTGGGAAAACTGGACAGCCACATGCCAAAGAATGAAATATGACCACTATCTTACAACATACACAATAACTAATTCAAAACCACTTAAAGACTTGAACATTAGACCAGAAACCACAAAACCTCTAGAAGAAAATATGTGGTAAGCTCCTCGACATAGGTCTTGATGGTAATTAGTTGGATTTGACACCAAAAGCAACAAAACAAAAAAAAACAAGTGTGCTTTCATGAAACTAAGAAGCTTCTGTGCAGCAAAAGAAACTATTAACAAAATGAAAAGGAAAGGGAACCTATTAATGGGACAAAATATTTGCAAATCAGATAAGGGGCTAATCTTTAAAGTATGTCTGATAAGGGGCTAATATTTAAAATATATAAAAAAACTCATACAACTCAATAGCAAGAAAAATCCAATTAAAAAATGAGCAGAATATCTGAATAAAAAGTTTTCTGAAGCAAACGTACGGATGACTAACAGGTACATGAAAAGATGTTCAAAATCATTAATCATTGGGGAAATGAGAATTAAAACTATAGTGAGATATCACCTCACACCAGTCAGAATGGCTAGTATCAAAAAGACAAGAAATAACAAGTGTTGGTGAGGACGTGGAAAAAAGGGAACCATTATGCACCATTAGTAGGAGTGTAAATTGGTGCAGCCACTATGGCAATCAGTATGGAGCTTCCCCCAAAATTAAAAATACAACTACGATATAGTATAGCAATTTCACCTCTGGATATTTATCTGAAGAAAACAAAAATGCTAACTAACTAGCAAATACTAAGCTATATGCATCCCATGGTCATAGCAGCATTATTTACAATAGCCAAGATATGGAAGCAACCTAAGTGTCCATCAACGGATGAATGGATAGAGAAACTGTGAGCCACACACACATATATACACATGCACACACAGAGGAATATTATTTAGTCTTTAAAAAAAGTGAAATCTTGCTATTTGTGACAACATGGATTGACCTTGAGGACATTAAGCCAAATTAAGTAAGTCAGAGAAAGACAAATACCGTTTGATCACTTAATATATGGAATCTCAAACAAACAAAAGAACAGATTAAAATATAACAACAACAACAACAAAAAACACCCAAGTTTATCGATTCAGAGAACAGGTTGGTGGTTGCCAGAGGTGGGGGGAGGTGGGAGAGAGGAGTGCAGAGGTCAAAATGTGAAAGAGAAGAGAGAAAGAGGAAAGAAAGAAAGAAAGAAAGAAAGTAAAAGAAGAAGAAAGAAAGAAAGAAAGAAAGAAAAAAAAAAAAAAAAAGAAAAGAAAGAAAGAAAGAAAGAAAGAAAGAAAGAAAGAAAGAAAGAAAGAAAGAAAGAAAGAAAGAGAAGGACACAGAAATGTTGATGGTAAAACAATGAAAAATTTATACTAGGTAAACACTAACCAAAAAAAAAGTTAATGTAGATATATTAATATAAGACAAAAGAGAAATTAAGGCAAAACATATTTTAGAGATGAGGGTCACTCCAGTTGATAAAAGGTGTGTATATTCACCAGTTTTAATTCACCAGGAACATAGAATCATTTTAAACTAATATGCACTAGTAACATAATCTAGTATATATAATGCAAACTGGATGAATAAAAAGGAGAAATTGATAATTTTCATGATCATAGTGGGAGATTTCAACACATATCTCTTATAATAATTCATAAGAATATGGAAGATTTGAGCAATAGTTTTCCCGTTGGACCCAATGGACATTTTTAGAAATTTACACCTCAAAATTGAGTACACACAATATATATACATCCTTACATTCTTGGGAACACTCAAAACATCATTTACAAAGCTGACCTCATCCTTGGCATAAAGCAAATACCAACATATTTCAAAAAATTAATATCAGATCGAACACATTGTCTAGCTACAGTGGGACTAAGTTAAAGATCAATAACAAAAAGATAACTCAACTGAATACACCCTCCATCTGCAATTTAAAACATCCTCAAACTAAAAACGTCATTTGCCAGACTCCCTTGCAGCTACTCCTGGAGGTGCTTTAGTTTGCAAAAACCGCAGGAACTCTCCTGAGCCTCCGATTTGGAACTGAGTTGGGAGAGAGGAAGATTGATCAAAGGCATTAATTCTGTTAGTGTGAATTGGAGCAGAAATAGGGTGGCTCAGGAGATTGCTTCTGTGGCAACGATTTTATAAAATGATTGGTGGAACCCTGATTGCCTTAGGGTGAGAAGATTCCTTAGAGTATAGTTTTGTTTTGAGGTGTTTGCAGAAGACACAGTAGAGAATCTGTTTCTCATAAGATATTTTGCATGCTGCTGTAAGTTCCTAAATTTCTTTATGCTTAAATAACCAAAAATGAGCATTACTTGACTCTCTCAGCAGCACTTGACGGTGTTGATGGCTCTCCCTTGCTTGAAATGCTTTCTTTCCTTGGATTCTGTGCAAGTACACTCTATAGGTATTGTTCTTACCTCTTTGACCACTTCTTCATGTTCCTTTTACAGATTCGTCATCTTCTACTTGGCCATTAAATGCTGCATTTTCTCAAGGCTTAGCCCTAGGCCCTCTTCTAACCTCATTTTAGAACTGTGATGTTCAATATGCTAACACTAGCCACAAACGGGTGTTAATATTTAAATTTATTTGAAGTAAATAAAATTTAAAATTCAATTTGCCCATTGCACTAGCCACATTTAAAGTGCTCAACAGTTACACATGGTTCAGTAATAAATAATAAAAATATAGAAGACCTGAGCATATGGAGATGGATTATATTTTAATCCATTTTGGATTCATTAACCAATCCTGAATTTGGGGATTATCATCTTTTAAAATTTCTTTAAAGTTCTCAAATATTATATATGCAATGATTGCCTTTCCCCCTTCTCATACTCTTTCCTTCTAAACTCCAGTAATTAAGTGATATAGCCATACACCTCGAGCCAAACACTTTATAGAACAAAGGCATCATTAAAATGGGCATTAGAATATTATTAGAACCCAGGTGCCTGGGTGGCCAACTCTTGGTTGCAGCTCAGGTCATGGTCTCATGGGTTGTGAGATCGAGCCCTGTGTCAGGTTTGTGCTTAGTGGGAGTCTGCTTGAAGATTCTCTCCCTCTGCCCCTCCCAGCTCATGCTCACTGACACACACAATCTCTCTCTCTCAAATAAATAAATCTTAAAAAAAAGAATATTTTTAAAACCGAAAGATAAAAATAAAAACATAAAATACATGCATTGTAGCAAAGGCATCTTGCAAAGTACTTGTCCCTGTAAAGAAGAAAACCTAAAAATTGTTGCAGAAAGTATTCAACTTAAATTAGAAAAGTAACATCAAAATAAATCCAAAGAAAGTAGAAGACAAGGAATAACAAGGTAAAGGCAAATATCTCCCTTTCATTCACTTCTTTCTCTTTTGCTTGCTCCACACCAGTCACAAAAGGATCTTGATGACCCTCAAACATGCCCAACGTTGCTCTCACCCAAGGTCATACTGGCACCACCACATACAATGCCTTTCCTTCTGAGAACAGCAGGGCTCTCTCCCTGCTCTTATTCAGACCATTCCCAAATGTGGCCTTCTCAGTGAGACCTTTCATGATTCCCTTTTACAAAACTACACTCCTATTCCCACAGTCCTTAACTCCTCTATTCTTGATATATTTTTCTCCTTTGAATATATCACATTTAACACAGAATGCACTTTACATATTTATTTGTGTCTTTACATTAAAATCTAAATTTCATCAGATAAGGGATTTTAAACTTTTTTTTCCCCTCCCGTACCTAGAAGAATGCTTTGCTAGTGGTTGGAGTTCCATCAAATTTGTTAGGTAAGTGAAATCAATGAATGTAAAAACAAGCTACAATAATAGAAAAACAAAGTTAAAAAATGCTTCTTTGAAAAACTTACAACTGGCATTTTTCTTAAAAGGAAAAATTTAAAAAGTGATATGGATAATATGAACCATTTTATCTGAAGAAATTTGATAAATCAGATGAAATAAATGCATTCTTTTAAAAATGTTGTAGGGGAGCCTGAATGGCTCAGTCAGTTAAGCAACCGACTCTTGATTTCAGCTCAGGTTGTGATCTCAGGGTCATGAGATCCAGCCCTGTGCCAGGCTCTGTGCTGGGCGTGGAGCCTGCTTGAGATTCTCTCTCTCTCTCTCCCCCTCCCCCTCTGGCCCTCCCTGCTCACACTCTCTTTCTCAAAAAAAAAATTTTTTTTAAAAATTAAAAATAAAATTAAAAAATAAATGCTATAAAAAAATGACTTCAGAAGAAACAGAAAACCTAAGAGGCAAGCATCAACTTGTTCAAGACTGATTTCCTACAGCCTAGCTTTCCCAGGAAAGGAGTTTGGCTCCAAGTAAAATCCCATGAAAACTGGTCAGAACCTAGTAGGTAATATGGTCAGTTCTGGAAGAATGCTGATAAGAGCAAATCAGGACATTGGCCCATCAGATCACGTAGCTGAGTCACAAGTCTTGGGATTCCAACCTGGGAGAAGTTTCGCCCTTCCCAATCTGGAAAGCAAAGGGTGCCGAAGCACTAGGCAGAAACTCTGTGCCACTTGGTCACACAGCTGTCATCGCATGGCTGAAATTCTATCTCTTGATCGCATCAGAGTACTCTTTCAGCCCACCAATGTTGAAGAGCCACCGTATCTCTCTGCTGTTGTATCTCTGTCCCTGAGTTCATCAGAGAAGAGGACTGTTCTTCCCTAATCATGCAACTTAAAAACCTTGGAGCCTAAGGGCCAGGGTATCTTATATAAAAAAATTTGATATTGAGCCCTGTAAGATCATGTGTACTGCTCTGGGATACACAGGGTAGAACCTCAAGCTAGCTGCTGCTCTTGCCTCAGTACCATCTCCCCAAGGAAAGCTGCTCTGGAAGACCAGGTGTATGTGAGGTCTGGACATTCACCCTTGAAGGAGCAAGTAAACCTGAATAGGTTTTTCTTTTCCTTCTTCTTTTTTTAAGATTTTATTTATTTATTTGCGAGAGAGAGAGGGAGAGCACAGAGGGAGAGTGAGAGGGAGAAGCAGACTCCCCGCTGAGTAGAGAGTCCAAGGTGGGGCTTGATCCCAGGACCCTGTGATCATGACCTGAGCTGAAGCAGACAACTTCACCTACTGAGCCACCCAGGCACCCCCAAATAGGTTTTTCAATAAAAGAAATCAAATCCATTTTTACAAAGAAAGCAACAAATCTAGATAATTTTATAGTTGAATTCTACCTAATATTCCAAGGAACAAATAACTTTATTCTTGCATAAAGACTTCCAGAGACGAGAAATGGAGGAAAGATTTTCCAACTTGCTTTTATCAGATTAGCATGTTTTGATATCAAAATTAGATAAGGACAATATGGTTAATAATGGCCAATCTCACTGATGCACACAGATGCAAGTGGTAGTTACAGAAATGGGGAAGGAGATAAAGAGGAGAAGAGAGGAAGAAAAGAGTAAGGGTACTAATACCCTCTTCGTATAGCAGAGACATGACTAGAAACACACTATCTGTATTTCCCGGAACACGTAATAGAGGTTTAAATACATTATTTACAGTTACAAAGGGAATGACAGAAGCATTCAAACAATGATTTTTTTTAAGATTTTATTTATTTATTTGAGAGAGAGAGAGAATGAGAGACAGAGAGCACGAGAGGGAAGAGGGTCCGAGGGAGAAGCAGACTCCCCGCCGAGTAGGGAGCCCGATGCGGGACTCGATCCCTGGACTCGATCCCTGGACTCCAGGATCACGACCTGAGCCGAAGGCAGTCACTTAACTGACTGAGCCACCCAGGCGCCCCCAAACAATGATTTGAAAACTGACTGGTGAGTGGGCTAATGAGAAGTGAAAGAACCTGAGTGAAATCCCCACTTTCAGTACCAGGAAGTTGAAAAGTATATTATTGTGAATGGGTTGAGAAATGAAAGATTGAACGATTCATTCAGCAATATCACAGTAACGAACAGAAGCACTGAAAAGAAAGTGGTTAAGAGTGGTTTTCCTCTGGGGAGTGAGTCTCGGAAAGTGTGGAGTGGAGAGACTATGGCTTTCCTTTATAAATCTTCCTGCACAATTTAATTTTTAACCAATGCATATATTACTTTGATTAAAAAAATAAAATTGTATTATACCAAGCTCCTACTTAATTTTACTTAATGGTGTCTCTACTGATATTTAAATAAAGATAGATAGTTAGAGCTTATAAGCTTATAAGACCTGGTAGAACTCAGCCTCCACCCCTCAGGCCAACCCCTCTCTCATCACTCTTTCCTCTCTGTGCTCCAGACACGGGGAACTTCCAGTTTCTCAGAGTCATACTCTCTTCCCTTCCCGGAGTCTTGTCCTTGCTGTTCTGTCTGAGATGTTCTTCACCATCAAGTGTCCTGTCCCCCCCTTTTTCCTTAGTCCAGGGAACTGCGGTAGTTACTCTTCAAATCTCAGGTCACAATAAACTATTCTGAAAAGTCTCCCAGTCTAAGTCAGGTCTCTCATCCATCCTCTCTCAAGGGATCATATGCTTTTCTTCAATGGCACATCTCCTATTTTGCAATTATACATTATTAATATAATTATCTAATTAATATTGGTCTCCTTAATTAGACACTTAATTAGACACAAGGGCTATAACATCATGGATATGTCATGTTTTATTCATCATTATCTCTCCACTCCTTAACTAGGCACAAAACAGAGGAACAATAAATAATAACTGAACAAAGGAGAGTCACCGGACTGAATAATGAATGATGAGTTGAGAAAACCATGTCGGGCTATTGGGTATCAGTGAAAGTTTCCAATTCACTTTCTCCTTTATCTTCAGAGTGTAGTATTAAGGTTCATGATTTCTGTTTTAAGATCTCTAGTTTGTGTTTGTTTTTTGCTGAGGTTCAGCGAGTTATTTCATTTTTGAGATTTTCTTGGTGGTAAATGCTTTTACTCTTGCCTACGTGCTCTCAGTGGGAGCCCTCATGATTGATAAGCACTCAGAGTTCATCTGGATTCCCTGTGTTTTCGTGGTTACAATCCAGGGCAACAACTGGTCAGTTTCCCCAAGTGCTCATCACTGCTTTGAATTTCCATAACAATAAATTCTTCAGAGGGCAGAACCTTTATTTTCTCATTGTCTTATTCATTCCAGGGCTTTAGCTGAGTGTCTTTCCATCATTTAATTTTCACAAGAGTCCTGTTACAGACTAGAAGCCTAAAATTTAGAGAGATTAAATGTCTTGTTGAACATCCTACAAGTAGTAAAGGTAGATTAGGCAGAGCCGATTTTTTTTACTCTTTGTAAAGTGCTCTTTATATCTCCCCTTTCACCTCCTGTTGGTGCAAAGAGTCACTAACTACGGTAGAATTGGTTGTTGTTCTCAATTATTTGCTGACTCCATGAAAAAGAATTATATGTCTCCATTCATTGCCATGTCATTCCATTACCTCCCTTTGGAAAACTATACTTTCCCACTTGGCTATGTGAATTACTTTGGCCAATAGAATGTGAGGGATGGGGGGTAACATATATCATGTCTATGCAAGAGCATTAAGAGTCACCAGTTATGACCATTGCTCTTTTTCTTCTACCATGAGAATAGCATAGCATGTCTTATTGGGGGGGGGGTATTTTTTCAGCTTAGATCCCAGAGGGGAGAAGTGAAATGAAGCCAAGGCAAATCTGATCCACAGCTGACATGTAAGATGAGTGAGAAACAAACATTTGTACCTAAAGCCCCTGAGATTCCTGGATTGTTTATTATGGAAACTTATCTCAGCAAATGCTGACTAATATACTAGCTATATTTATTGAGCAATAACTGTGTGCCAGTCATTGTACTAAGCACTTTACACATATTATATCATTTAAGCTTTATACAAACCAATGAAGCTGATAGTATTATCTTATTTTATAGATGAAGAAACCAAAACTCAAGGAATTCATGTAAAGAGCAGGGTAGGTTCAGGATTTAAAATCAAGCTGTATGATACCTGACTCTGGGTAATTAACTCATCAAAAGCCCTTTATCCATCCCAGAACACATGAGACCCAATACTTTAGTGGGTCACATTTCAATTTTTTAGACCTTGAAACATCATAAAATGACACAATTTAAGTACATACTTCCAGAATATGAATTCCTCAAATGGATAGAATTAGCAAAATGGAAAACATATCTATTTACTGCTTCTGGACTCCAGATACCAAGCCATACAAAGACTCTTATTTTCTGAGTTATCATTTGGGAACACCTCCTGTAGTATGAGACTTAACCAAAATTTCTATAAACAAGTATTTACCTGTTTTGCCTGTAATTCCTATGTTGGTGGTTCAACCTCAGTCAGGGGCGTAGTTATTTTGAAAGGCACTATATAGCTGCAGAAGGAATAGCCATCTGAGGTTGAGGAGATCTGACTTAACGGTCTTTCTTTCAAAACCAACAAGATGTTTAATTTTTGACATATCACCCTGCTCCCAATTACCTCATGTGCAAAATGGAGCTGAAAATACCTCACAGCTTATTGACTGGAAGCTGGAAATAAATGATCTCTGGAGGAATCTTGTAACTCTAAGTACTATGATTACTTGTTCTGTGTTAGCTCACAACCTGATGGCCAAGAGAGAAAAAGAACGCTGTAAAGGAACGAGAATGCTCTGGTAGACAAGACCTGTATTCTGGTTCTCATTCTGCTACTAGTTTGTGTTATGAGTCTCAGCAAATCACTCATTCTGTGTAGGCCTCTTTCTGCCATATCATTGTCCACTTCCCTTCCTCAAATAATGAGGACACAGGAGAACACGCCCCTTATCTCCCGTTGGCTGAAAGAACATTACTTCTGAACAGGAAAGATGGAAGTATTTTACATTTTGCTTTTCAAATGAGGCTATAGGTTTGACTACTTCTAACATACACCATGTCACCAAGTTCAAGATGATTGGAACTTTTCTTACGGATAGAATTATATTTAGCCATATTTTTTTAATGAATGTGTCTCTTTCATCTTTGCTCACCTGTATTTTGTACAGACTCGTGTATGAAATAAATGATCAGTATCTTTTCCTTCTTGATAATGATCTTTTCTGGTCTTTTAGACTTTGAAAGCCAGGGTCTTGGTGGTCATTTTCCATAGGGCACACGTTAGTCTATAAGGCAAAGTTTGATCTGAGAATGTTGCCATAGCACCAACTATCCTATCGGTAGCCTTCAGCGTCATTTGGCTCAATTTTTAATTCTCATTATTAAAGTATGTTGTTATATGAATTACATTGGATAAAGGTATATATATGTATTTTTTAAAAGATTTTATTTATTTATTTGAGAGAGCGAGAATGAGAGACGGAGAGAGAGCACATGAGACGGGGGAGCGTCAGAGGAAGAAGGAGACTCCCTGCTGAGCAGGAGGCCTGATGCCGGACTTGATCCTGGGACTCCAGGATCGTGACCTGAGCCGAAGGCAGTCGCTTAACCGACTGAGCCACCCAGGCGCCCCTGGATAAAGGTATATACTAAGAGTATAAATACTTATGCTGCCCTAAGTTTAAATGTTGTCTTTCAAGAATCCAATGATATATAGAGTGCTGGATTGAAATGAGATTTCTCACCCCATATTTATAATATTAGTCTTATTCAGCAAATAAAACAGGTGATAATTTATTAAAGTCTTGCTCCGAAAATAGTCATTCTGTGAGTATCTGACAGCACGTGGGGTCGCATTAAAGTCACCATATTTCCCTGCATCTGGGGAACACTGTCACAGAGCTCGATTATTTCACCTAACAGGAGCCTGGAAAGATGGACCCCGATGTGGCAGTTTGTAGCTACACATTAGTGGGGTTTGTGTTAGAGCCAATTGACGCCTGACCTCTCCTCCCAGTAGAGGCAGTGTGGTGCCATCTGGACATATTTTAGTCACATTAAATCATGTCATTTAAAGGGCCTCTGAATGTGAACCAGTTTACCTTATGCTTAGGAGAGAAATCAGTCGAACTGCTGAACTATGAGTCTGTGTTCATGTGTACTCCCTAATTTTCATGTTGTTTTAGTCCTTTCTTTTCTGGACTGGTGAGAACATTGTCAGAGACTGTATCTGCTTAAAATTTTGTTACCGTCAGAACTAGAATATTACTAAAGATAAAAAAAATGTCATTAAGGTAATTTAAACTCTATACTTATATGTAAAATAGATTCCAGGGTTGGCAGCTAGATAATATTCCCAATCTGGACATGGATGTTTTCAGGCATCATTGGGCCAAGGGGCTGCCATGCCAAAACACTCATGTGAAGGACTGAGGCATTTCATGGGCACAAGTCACTCTAAAGGCAAGAGTCGTGAAATGACCAAGTCTGTTAAAGGAACTCCTTGGGCACATGGGCATGCATATGGCCTCAGCCTGCACAATCACCATGCATCATTACCCTAGGCTCAGCCTTTTTAAAAATTTTCTTCCAGAAATAGTCATGTGAATAAGCTAAGGCCAGTCGGAACCCTCCTTAGGACTGTTCCCTTCCAGAATTGGGTTAGATGTCTATTTGTGATGAATTTGCGACTCTTGCAGAACATGACTGTGGGTGTGCCAGTGACCACTTAGTGCTTACACAGAGAGAATCTGCCTAATAATTGGAGACATGGAGTTTTCATTACAGTATTTAAGTTCCCTCTTGTGGGCCAGCCAGGCCCAAAGAAGCCAGAGGAATCCTGGACCCTTGGACTTAGAAATTACATGAGCCCTTTTTTTGTTTGTTTTTACTTACTTGTTCAAGTCAGTGGTTCTCAAAGTGTGGTCCCTGGAGCAGCAGTGTTAACATCACCTGAGAACTTGTTAGAAATGCTCATTTCTGACCCAGAACTTCTAGGGATAGGGCCCAAAGGTTTAACAGGCCCTCCAGGTAAATCTGATACACTAAAGGTTGGAAAGTGGCTTGTTACTTTGAAGTGAGTTTCTGGCCATATTCAACTGGTGAAGTCCTGATATCGTAATGACAAATAAGAAATTTCATTGTATTAGGAAATATCATGGTATTCATGGTAATAGGTTAGAAGAATTTTGGTTTAAAAGTGTTCTCACTTGGCCATGCGAGACCTAATTTTTTTTTTCAGATTTTATCTATTTATCTATTTTAGAGATAAAGAGGGAGAGAGAGAGCGAGAGCGAGCAGGGGGAGGAGCAGAGGGAGAATGACAAGCAGACCCCACACTGAGCACAGAGCCTGACGTGGGCCTCAACCTCACGACGCTGAGATCATGACTTGGGCTGAAATCAAGAGTCAGAGACTTAACCGACGGAGCCACCCAGGTGCCTCTGGACCTATATTTTGAACAGAGATACTCTGAGGAGATTCCTAGAGTCTCTGGTCTCAGGTTAGCTTTGTACCACCTTAAGCCTCAAGTGAGTAGCCATTTGAAGACAGACATTGGAGAATCTGTTCCATCTAGGACTTCAAGTCATTAAAATTTTGAAAGCGTGAGGAATATGGACAGGAATCTTCTCTGCAACTTTATGTCCGCTTAAACACATTTTATTTAACTAAAAGAACTGCTTAATTTTAGTTTCAATATCTAGGTTAAGAGGAGAACCTTTATAGATCGTCTCAAGGGGGGGATTTAGTCCCTCAATCTGAATATCTCTGCCTTTGATCCAAATCATTCCAATTTACTTTAACATAAGAGGATGTCTTTTTTTTTCTCAGCTTGGCTTAATGCTGGATATTGTGTCATCAATATAAAAATATAGTCAGAAATCTCTTGTGAGTTAATGGTATAATAGCAGTGTGCTCTCTGATTAACAACAAAGAATATGAAAATGTATACATGTAAGAAATATTGTATTGCTGACAAAAAAACCCCTGTTCTTTACATGCTTATGAATGCAGAATATGCCATGTGGAAAGCACTGGATTCCCTTTAATGTTACTTTTTAATATTAGATATCTCCGCAATGCATGTTGATGATCAGGCATATTCAATCCTCAGGATACCTTCTTTTGAAAGGATCCATGATTTGAAGCATAATATCTACAATCTGATAAGTTATTGCCTTAATTACAAAAATAATATCTCACTGTACACCTTGTATATTTAATGAGTTCAAGTACGACTCCCAGCAATTACTTACTAATTGTAAGACCTGGGCTAACAAGTAGATATAGGTTAATCTATGAAATTTTTTGCAAGGAAATGGACAAAATTGGCAAAAATGTTTAATTAGTATTTAACTGTAATTACAGGTAATATTACATGAAAATGCCTTTTGCAGGCTATGGATCTATTGTCTCCACAGCTCAGAGGTCTTGCAGGGGATGTGGCCTATATGGGAGACAGTTTCTTTTTAGGAGCATTTGTTAATATATTGTATAGAGTCTCCTTTTCCAGATATCCAAATATGCACCCCTCCCCCCAAATTCTATTAGCAGGTATCAATATACTAAAGAAACTTATGCCTGGAATTTAAGGTAGAGGTGAAAATCATCATCAAAACAAGAAGTCAGATTGCCCTTAATCCTTATCAACTGGTTCCTAAGCCATGGAAACTGAATCCAGCTGTTGCATTGGCAACTCATAACCAGTTTTTTTATTTTATTTTATTTGCCCTATTTACCAGGGGAAAAAAAGTCTTAACTTTGAGATCAAACATTTGTTAAAATCCTGATTGTATCTGGGTTGTACTTAACTAGTTGTATGGTGTTGGACAATACAACTTTATTTATTTATTTATTTATTTATTTAAAGATTTTATTTATTCATGAGAGACAGAGAGAGAGAGAGAAGCAGAGGGAGAAGCAGGCTCCCAAGGAGCAGGGAGCCCGACGCGGGACTCGATCCCAGGACCCTGGGATCATGACCTGAGCCGAAGGCAGATGCTTAACCATCTGAGCCACCCAGGCGCCCACAACTTTATTTATTTTTAAGATTTCTATTTATTTACTTGTCAGAGAGAGAGAGGGCGAGAGAGCACGAGTGGGGGGAGGGGCGGAGGAAGAAGCAGACTCCCCATTGAATAAGGAGCCCAATGCGGGGCTCCATCCCAGGACCCTGGGATCATGACCTGAGACAAAGGCAGACACTTAACCACTTGAGCCACCCAGGTGTCCCAGTACAACTTTATTTTTGAGGCTTTATTTCCTTGCTGTAAAATGAGTGACCAAAGACAATATCCCAGAGTGCTGTGGTTCAATGAGAACATGCACACGAAGCAGAAAGTACGTTCCCAATCTGCTGTCCATGTTGTTCTCTGTGATCTTGTATATTCTCTTCCCTCGGCCTTTGTATGCGCTATTCTCTTGCTGAAAACCCTGCCACGTCCAGCATAACAAACCCAAAACCATCTTCTAAAATGCAAGAGGAGCTGGGACCTCTATGCCCAGGGTTGATGTAGCTCTATGGGCGTGATTGCTAACAATGCACTTTCAGTCAAGGAGGATAAAGTTTCCAAGCAGAGGGGATCATTCTTCACTCAACAATTGGTAAGTGTACTCACCACTTCCAGCCTCTGGGTCACTTTCTGCTGAAAACTTTCCCTGATTCTGCCAGTCTGGGCTGCAAGACCTCCCTTTGAACTTCCCCCACACTATATTCCTTCTGCTGTCAAAGATTTTCCTGCGTCTTCTGTCTTTCTTTTCTATTACACTGCATGTTCCTTGAATGTAGAATTGATACATTATTTGCCTTCAAATTTCAGCATCTGTTACCCTGCCAAGCATTTGAAATAATCAGTAAGTGTTGTTGATTGGTTATAGTCTCCTTCCCTTTACAAACTGTATATGCCACCAAAATATAAAATTAGAAAGCTGGAGAAAGCCAAATGTTGTAGGGCTATAGATAGATTATAAGGCCCATGTGCTGCAGGTGCATGTGGATTGGGGCAGCCACATTCTGGAGAGCAACGTGGCATACTTAGCCAAAGCAATGCTATGCCCACTTACAACCCGGCTATTTCACTCCTGGATACGGTATCCTGGAGAAAGTCTCAGACAGGATTGTGAAGGGGACTTGTAAGTTGGTACTAATGTCAGTTACTTATGGTGGCAGACTTGGAGGCAATCTGGGTGTCCTTCTTTAGGGGAGTGGTGACTTGTCCTGCCCACTGTTACTAGGCAGCCTTCAGAAACAAGGAACCAGATAGGTGAAGAGCCCGCAATATGTGGGGACCTCTAAAATATAATGCTGTGTTGGGGCACCTGGGTGGCTCAATCATTAAGCATCTGCCTTCGGCTCGGGTCGTGATCCCGGGGTCCTGGGACCAAGCCCCACATCGGGCTCCCTGCTCCACGGGAAGCCTGCTTCTCCCTCTCCCACTCCCCCTGCTTGTGTTCCCTCTCTCGCTGTGTGTCTCTCTCTGTCAAATAAATAAATAAAATCTTTTAAAAAATAAAATATAATGCTGTGTGAAAAAAATAAGAGCAGTAATACATAACACAATATCATTTATGCAAATTAAAAATTCATGGATTCAAAACAGCAAGGCACATTTTCAAAAACATGTAAACACGGAAGAATACATGTTAAACACATTTGAATGTTTGCTTTGGTAGAATGAGGAAGGCTGATAAATGGGGAAAATGAACCTAAAAAGAAATAAAACTTAAAGGAGTTTAAAAAATATAAACGAAAGCCCTACAGGTCCTTAAGAAATTTGTATTGGCAAAAAAACTCAAAAACAAAAACAAAACAACCCAAAACCAAACAAAAAACAACCAGATAAAACCTCAGAGATTTTTAAAGTTTACTGACTCTTAATTAATAAATTATGGAAAGGAGTTGTTATCTACAAGTAACCTTTGTTTTCTTAGAAGAAAAACTCTATTCAATCTTTTGCCAGGGGGGAAAGGTGAAACCAAGGAATCTGCATTTCATGAAAGATTTCTGGATGATTCGGAATCAAATGCTTGGCACTTTAGGAACTTTCTGTAAAGGCTAGTTTTGAAATCAGAACTCACTGTTCACACTCGTTTTCCTTTCTGCACCAAAAGAAGCAGAAGCTGATAGTCACTGAGAGAAACAGAAGGCTCATGGAAAAAATAATAAGTCTTTTCTCATCATTGAAATAAGATCGTATTAAGCCAACATCACAAAACAAAAACAAAACCAAAAACCCAGCAGAGCAGCAGCAAGCGGAAAAGAAGCAAAAAGCAAGTAATAAGAACGCTTCGGAGGTACAGTCTGGAGTCAAGAGAGAAGGATATAATCATGCCTCCTGCCTTTCCACATTGCCCACGTGCCAATGTGGAAAGGAAGAGCAAAGCTTGGAATCAGTGGAATCTTTTCAGTTATTTGTACTAATACATTTCCATTTTTTAAAAATCCCCTTTCATGTTTTATTTCTTTGCCCAATCAAAATTATTCTAACTACTTTCTGAATTGACAGGCAAGATAGCTTTAACTAGGTTGTGGGCTAAGGAACGTCTTGGTGAAACTTAGCCAACTTTCACTGTTTCCTTACCTATAAGCACAATTTTTTACCTGCTAGTAGCTACGGTTGTAACCATTATTTCTGTAATTTATCAGAGGCAGTGGTTCTCAAACTTTGATCTGTGCATTTTTGCAACAATTGCCTTGGTAACTTCATAATTTTTCTGGACATACTCCCATAGAGTCTAGGGTAGGATCCAGGGATCTGCATTTCTGCCAACTCTAGTCTAAGTGATAGTGTTTATAAACCACACTTTGTGGAACCTCTCTTAAGGGCTAGTCTTAGAAATCTGAACCTAAAAAACAATTACAAAGGTCACATCTTTAAAAGCAAAATCATCTCTTAGGCAGGTTAGTAACTTTGGGCTGTGAGCCTATAAAGCGGGTGGCTTTCTTTTCTCTCCCATAAAACATCATCATGAAGAATTCCAAGATAATTATAAATAAAAGGAAATACTACTTCTTGTGTACTTTTGAGTCATCATTACTCTCTTCATCTTTAAGAACATTATCTTAGATCTAAAATTACGGGAAAAGGAAAGACCTCCCACTTGAGCTGAAATAGGAGTAGTAGCCTTTTCTGAAAACTCTAAATAGAAAGCATTCCCTAATACTTTTCCATGGAACCCCTCCTTTGCCATTGAATGGGAATTACTCGGTCACCCATAAAGCTATAGTTTTTATAGCAGCATGGGCTTTGAAAGAAATTGGTATCATTGTGATAACAGGAAACAAAAAGTTGAAATCATTGCCGATGCTGGTTCTTCTTCCCTGGCCCCACCATCACCCAGTCCAGGCTGTGGTCCTAAATGGCTTTTTGCCGCTAAAGCTGCTATGTAGTACTAGTGAGCCCCGGAAAAGTGAGGAGGTAGGTCTCTTCTTGGGTAAGTTTTATGACAGTACATTGTCATCCCCATCCCCGTGAAAGGCAGAGCAGGTACCTGGGCTAATTGTCCCACTCTTTTGAAGGAATACGCTGGTCCCTGGAAGAAAAAGCACGCCGTTTATGTTCTAAAAAGACACCTGCTTTCTATGATTAAGTGACCTGTAAGAAAAATCTAGAAGCAAATAAGTAACTAAGTAAGGAGATTAAGCCAGGGTAGCTCAGACACAAACTAATGGAAAAAGAAACAAGCTAACATCTCCCCAGTTCACAAACACAGCTGCCCATCTCAATTTCAAATAAGCTGTTATAAAAAAAAAAGAGTAAAAAAAGAACAAAATCAAATAGTGTGTTACACGATTTGTGAGTATTGAAGTAGCAACTTTAGAATTTGGAACCAGTGTTTGACCTAGAAAGGAGACTCAGGTGATGCAAAGAAGGACATGGATTGTATTAAGCTATAAGGGGTCATCACAAAAAAGTTCAGAGTTGCAACTAAAATACATTTAAATAATATTTTTCAATATGCTCTTAAAATTTGTCTTTAGAGACCCTTTTAGGACCGATACCTCACAAAAAGTAACTGAGTTCCTTCTTTTGACATGATTTGACAGGAGCCTCCAGGTTTGGACATATCTCCTCGGCCATTTCAGTATTTTCTTCAGATTGGGTACAATAACAACCTTGTTTACACGTGTCTTTGTTATGCTAATGCAAAACTTGTTTAACTCCTTGTGTAAACAGGAAAATTATTTACTTTGAGTAGCTAGTCTCAATTTAATCAAGTAGGATGAGGTGACAGGTATTCATTTCTGTATCTTTTCCCTATAAAAGAATATTTAAACTGGCAGGCAGCGCCTCTCTTCCTTTGAGATAACAATAGAGGTATCAGATGCAGAACATTTTACCAGGACTGTGTGAGAAGCTTTGATTAAATTTGTGGGTGTTCAGTCCCCATTTGTTTCCCGAGTTTTTGTTGCAGTACAACTTCTAATAGCACTTCAATCTGATTTAGGACCAAAAAAGTTACTCTGGCTTTTCTGCACTCCGTCTTCCCATTTCAGTGGGTGCATTACCACTATCGTCCCAGAGCAAAGACACAAGAAGCTCAGTTAGAGCCAGTGTCTCCGTCCCAGTCCGGAAACTGATGAGGGCTTTTTTCTCCCCACCTCCCCCATCCTCACACTATTTGATTCACATTCTTATAAAGTTAAAGCAAGCTTGCTTCAGTTTTATCTTGTTTTCATTTGCTCAACCTCCGTTTCTCAGTTCCGGATGTTCCGAAGATTATGTGTGGAGATCTGACACCCATCTTTTCTTGGCTATGGGATCCTGGCAGATTAAACTATTGAATACAATAGCACTACATTCTTTGTAAGGCTACCAGAGAGACACCCCTACCCTACCCTTCACCCTTGGTTTCCTTGTACAGGTTTGAAAAATAAGTTTGTCAAGTTTAAAAAAGGGTTGGTTTTGGTTTTCTTTTTTAACAATAAATGTGGAAGGTATGGATAAATGTAAAAAGTGTTTGGTAGTTATTTCTGACCATTTTAAGGGATAACCTTAGAATCTCAAGGAGGCTCGAGTTCCACGGAATAATTTCACAAGTGAATTTGGACTTTATTCTTGAATAGTTAATAATTTTCAAAAAATTATGCAGCTGCCAAAGAAATTTTTTCCAAATCTACGTCATCTCACTTCTATCTTAAAATTACACTTTCAGCTTAATCTTGTAGTAGTGCCTTTGTTCAAAAACAAAAATTCAAAATTATGCCATGGAAGTAGTGTGCCAGAAATTAAATGAAGTGTAATCACTATAGTTGGAAAATATAAAATATTTGATTGAGATGGCTAAGCAACAAAAGCAATAAACTAAACAAGCAGTTTTCGTCACCCTGAGAGCTAGTCTCAGCCGTACCACACAAAGATTAATTGCTCCTTCCCTTTTTCCTTTCCTCCTTCTTGCTATTTTTGTAATGATCAGACTCTGAGCTCTCTGAAGGCAGAGACTATGTTTTGCTCTCCATCATAGCGCCCCAGAATGTAAATTAGACTCTTTAAAGGAGTTTGTTCGTGGCTGTATCTCTGAGCTTATAAATGCACAGTAAGTATTTGTTGAAAGAATGAATGAGTGATGAATGAGTGGATGAGAGGTCATACTCTCAGTAATAATATCGACTGGGGAATCTTCTAGCCAACATAAATTCTCTCCTATTATGCTTTCCTTTAGAGGATAATTAAAAGTTGATGTCATAATTAGCTTTGATATTTCCATATGAACGTTCTCTGATTTTGAAAGCCCACCACTAAAATCATTCCTGTGTTTTCGGATAAAACAAGAGACATGCCTACATAATAATGATAAAACTAGAAAAAAATAACTACTGCAGTTATTTGGGATTAGCCAAGGACCCCCTAATTTTTGCTTGAGTGAATTTTTATTTTTTTAAATTTATGTAGTTGCTGTCATAGACACAGCCAAAACTCAAATGCAGCTCTCTACAGACCTCCAGAAAGGGAGATCATGCTACTGCCTTATTTGGAAATGTTTCTTTGTGTTCCACATGTCCTCCTTCCATACAACTTAAGTTTAAATTCCCTGAAAATATAACCTCTGCCCTGGCGCCATGCCAGGAAAAAGACATTACAACTGTGTAACTATATATCTTTTATGCTCAAATTGACTCACTCGTCAAGTTGCATTTAACTTTTTTTTTCATGCTATTTATTTACCATTTTTAAAAGTATGCTTATAGCTCTCCTCTGGCCTTTTCCCCTGAGCTCGGTGAAACATCCTAATTTGGAAAAGGTCAAGGGAAATTTGGGTTAATGATTCTATATTCATGTTGCAATTTTTTTTTTCCATTAAGTTCATTGTGCTATATGCCTATTTTCTTTCGGACTTGATCAATTTAGTGACACATATCAACCAGTTCCACCCTTTTAATTTAAATTTATTGTAAATATCTAACTTACATTGTAAGTTTCATTTCATTTCAAAATGGAAAAGGTACCTGCTTTGCGTGCCAGACAGCCTTGCCCTTTGATGGTCGTAACATGCCTCTAATAAACATTCCTCTAGATTTCTATAGTTGTTACTGTGAAGATTTGGGGCAAAATTAATTCAGAGTAGTTTTTGCTAGAGCGGGGACCCATCTGTTTTGAAGGCCTTTGCCCAGCACAATGTTGGCACATAGTAGGTACTCAGTAAGTATGTATGACTAATGACAAAAGCTATTGCTAACTATTCATATTGCTATTATTAAGAGCAAAGTTTATATGGAGAAAAATCAGTACAACCATTTATCATTCTGGGTTTTTTTTTTTAAAAAAAAAACATAGTTACAGTAGATCACAAATATACAGAAATCCATTATACATTTTCTTTTAACCTGAACCTCACTGTGACATGTAAACTGACTTGTTTATGTTAATAGCATCCATTTAGGAGTAAATTCCCAAAGCACTGCATGATAATTAGATTGGGCATAATTCACATACCGTATGCTACTTTGAAAATGGGCTCCTTCAAAAAGGTATAAACTAGAACAAAATGTGTACCTCCATACTCTCTCTAAAAGGATTCTTATTACATCAAACCACATACACACAGTGTGGCAAAGATAATGTCAGCACTTAATGCAGAAAAATTATGCAACATGTTCATTTAGGTTCATTTACTGCCATATGCTACTTGAGTAAGGAAAACCTATTTGGTCTAGAGACAGACGTGGATGTACTCTCAAAATCCTAGTCAATAATGAAACCTTATATTTGCTCTTTCAGGAACGACTACTAAGTGTTCAATTATGAAACATTTCCAGATTATTAGGAAATTTCATTTGATCTGTCCCCTATAAGCAGGACAGGAGGACTTTTAGTTTTCTTTCTTCATTACTCAGCTACTGTGTAATGAAAATTCTTCCAAATTTGGAAATGCCTAATAACTATGCAGTTCTGATAGTACTAAATTAATTAATATTTAAACATTTTTATCTTCATAAGAGAATGCTATTAAAGAATTAGTGGTTGCCAAAATACTCGTATTTATCATTACTTTATATGATATCAAACAGAATTGTGAATTAAATATTAATTTAAATTATTCTAAAATGTATCAAGAATTCTATTAATTATCTAAATTATTCTAGGTTGTGGAAGAATCTGGAGTACAAATAATAAACTTTATCAATATTTAAACAGAAGTGAATTAAATAACTTATTTAATATTACTGAGAAGCAATGTCTACAGCTCAAATCTGAACAAATAAAACCCATGTTTTGCTGTTTATTTTGTATGATTGTGGAAGACAAACTGGTTCCAAGACACAAAAATAATTAGAAACACACAGGCAAATAATAGCAAATATTTTATGTGCATGGCTTTTTTTACTTTTCTGCTAGGTTATAAAGAGATCTTTACTCCAAGACCAAAAGGAAAAAAAAAAAAATCTGATCAACTTTTTCTATAGACTCATTCCATTAAGCTAGTAAGTTTTTCAGATGTTTAGGCTGACTTGAGAGCAAACTACAAATCTATGGCTTTTAATTCAGTTTGAAATTTTGAAATTACCTATCTAAATCCCTATTGAATAAGCACAACTGTGTGGGATTATACCCTCTGCTTATATTCACTTCAAAGATGTTGTAATCTGGCCATGTTTAAACCCACAGATTTTTATAGCTACCATTCATTGAGATAATATCTTCCCGTTTGGTACCGAGTTTGTATAAATTAAAATATAATAAACTTAGCTTGAACTTAGCTCCTAAAGCCTCATACAACTAAAAACAGTGGCTGATAAATTACAAAGGGAAAAATAAACCAATTCACAGTGATACTTTGCTAATGTTAACTTTCAAGTAGGTATCAAAAAGCAATGAAGTCAAACGAAGACAGAGGTTTACAATGGTTAGAAAACAAACTGAGGCCTTTGAAATAGAAGCGGCACTCTCTTTACTTGCTCATTTCCCTCCCATGTATATTCTATTAGTTATTGTCTGAACATATATGAATTGTTTGTTTAGAACCTGGAAAGAATTTAGGGCAGAAACTACATGGCTTAGGGGAACAGGAATTCTGTACTTCAAATTCTGGGTATCAAAAGCATGTCTTGCCTTTTGCAATCCTATTTATAGAATACTTCTTACATTATGGCCAGAGGAAGATGGAATTTCTCCAGCTCCAAGCCACTGGGGCTGCTCTAGGATCTTGAGGTGTTACAGTATGACATTAAGGAGCAGACATTGGAACAAGTCAAAAAGAATCTTAGAAGATGTAGGATCCAGGGTGTAAGTGAGGGGATCGTGCCAAGTAAAAAATGAAGAAAATGGAGGGAGGAGTTAAAATGAGAGTTTGGGGAGAAAAGGATTATCTTCTCTTTTTCCTTTCCTTTTCTTCTCTCCTATCACTCCCCAAAATAGTTGGGTTGGACAGGAGTATAAATGTGGATGGTTTCAAGGGGAGGAAAAGAGGAAAGAACAGTTGGGCCAAATGGTATTTTTCCTACTTTTCTCCTCATTCTGAGCCTTGTTTCACACATAAATGTTCTTCTCCCCACTCCCCACCTTCATTTCCAATCTTTGTTCTCTTTCCTCAAGCTTAAGGAGGAGAGGGCAGAAGTGGTAATCCGTAAGAACCTTATCAAAGCACGAAGAAGACAAATGTTCTGCCATCTTTCTTTCCTTTCAACTCTCCTGGCTTTTATGATAAGAGAAAAAGAACATGAACATTTTTTCCCACACCACTTGTATCTCCTCTCTACATTTGGCTTTATAATTGTCCACCTTGTCAGCACGAACACTGCTGCTATGCTGTGCTGGGTTTGGGGTTTGAAAATGTATAAAGTACCTTCTGGAAGAGAAATTTCTGGTCTACTCAGAGTGTGCTATCCAGTAGCTTCCCCATTTCTTGTGTAACCCAAATAAATACTCAGCTCCAAGAAGTCAAGTTGAATATTCTATCACACTCAGAGAAACACAGTCTCACAAACAATGCCAGTAAAAAGGAATCCAGATCTTTACTACTAGTGCTCAAATATCATGAAAAGAAATCTTGATTAAAATTCAGAGTTTCATTGTTCCTCTCATTCCACCACTTTCTCACTTGCTGCTTTGACACCCCATTTTCTCTACCTCCAGTCATTCAATTCCCCATCATAAATTACCTAGGGTGAGGGCCTTTTTCCTTTTCTTCTTTCCTCTTTCCTTCAAATTTACTCTATGTTCTCTTTCCAGTACATTTCTACCCTTTCTGATGCAAGTCTCTCAATCTCTGAGCTGGTTCTCTCCCCACCAATTACCCCATATGATTAATAAGGCTGGGGTGGGGATGAGAATGTGGAGCTAAGGGTCGAGAGAAGCAAAAATGGCGGTATTGCCTTAATAGGTGAGGGAATTTGAAGATTCTGAGAGTAACGAACACATTGATAGTTTTTGCCCTTGTTATAACATCTTTAATTACCTTCTTCTGCTGTCACCTTTTTAATTACAAACATATTCAGGTCTCTCATCCTCCTGAATAATCCCCACAAACTTGCTTAAAATCTAATATTTTATCCTAATCTTCAGGTAGCCCATAAAAATAGCTTACTCATGGGGTGCCTGGTTGGCTCAGTTGGTAAAGCATCAGACTCTTGATCTCGGGGTTGTAAATTCGAGCACCATGTTGGGTGTAGAGATGACTTAAAAATAAAATCTTAAAAAGAATAGCTTCCTCATGCTGCCTCCATTTCCTAGTATTCCTTTTTTTTTTTTTTAATCCCACTGTATTCTGGCTTCCACACCTGCTCTAGGTTATCAAGTCACCAAACTTAATGGCCTCTTTTCAGGCCTTAATCTACTGGCCTTCTCCGAAGCTTTGGTATTCCTTCTTGCAACTTTCCTATTTCCGTTTCCACAAACTATTTTGTTGTTGTTGTTTTGGGGGTTTTTGTTTTAAAAGAGAGAGAGCATGCACGTGCCTGGCGGGGAGGGGCAGAGGGAGAGGGAGAGAGAGAATCTTAAGCAAGCTCCATGCTTAGCATGGAGCCTGATGTGGGGCTCAGTCTCACAACCCTGAGATCATGACCTGAGCCAAAATCAAGAGTCAGATGCTTAACTGACTGAGCCAGCCAGATGCCCCTCCACAAACTATTTTATATTTATTTTTCCAATTACTTTTCCTTAGCTCTCTTATCTTCTTACTATATACACATTCCAGAGGACAACCTCAAGCATTTTTTGGATGAGTCCAAATCTTTAACTTTTGCCACCTTTTTTCTACAGTTATCATAGGTCCCTTTGAGAGGCATCAACACCTTTCCAAGGAAGAAAAAGAAAAAAGATGACTAGGCAATAGGCACACAAAGTTTTATATTTATTTTCTCAGCTTTTACATCATCCATGAGGCTTGTCCATGGATAACCTACTCCTGACCTATGTAGTCAACTGCCTACTAACATCATTAACGGAATCTTTTTTAGACATTAAGTTTGGCCATTTAGGTCTTTAGCCTTCCCTATGGAGGCCATCAAAGCTATGTCACATTCCTCTCGATTTTACTTTCAAGTAATGGCATCACTATCTAATGAGTCACCCAACGTCCTTCTTTCTCACACAAGATATACCAATACATTACCAAGTTCTGACAATTCCATAGAATCATTTCCTCTTCATCCACAATACTTGTCATTGGATTAGTTCGGACCTTCTTCATATGTTTTTCTGGAATATTACCTTATCCCCCAGTACTTCATTCTGGATTTCCCTCCCTACAATTCCTCTATACCTTGTCAACAGAGTTGTCTTTCTAAAACCCAGACCTAACCTAATTCCCTGCTTAAATGCATTTGGCGGTGCCTTATTGCCTTGAGCAGGGGTCACAAACTCAAAGGCCCATAGGAACCAAACAAGAAGTATAAATCAGTGAAGCAGTATGGGTCAGGAAACAGCCTGAGGTGGCAGGACCATGGGGACAGCTGCCACTCAGTTCTTGCCACTTGTTGTCCTGTGGAAATAGGTCCGATGTTAGTAAATACTTTTATTTTTTTCAAGGGAAGGCAAAATTTGGGATTTTTAAAAGTAAAATCTCTCAAATTTAAATAATTTGCTCTAATCATTTAAAGTGTGGCTTAGGAAAGACTGTCTATGTTTAGGAAAGAACTATGAGGGGTCTGATACTTGATTCTACCACATTGTAGCCTGCTATCATTTCGTGGATGCTTGCAGACTAGGAGAGAGATGAAGGACATGATTAGTCATGGTAAGAGCAATAGCCAGGGTCAGCATGCATCTTGCTTCCTGGTGTCCAATTCCCACAGGGTGACATGAAGAGGGCCATGAGAAACCTGCACACGTAGGGGGTTGTGGTGCAGGAGAGAAACACTGAGCTTTGGTACCTGAACCTTTAACAATGGGAAGTACAGCTGTCTGTCCGCTACACCAGAAGGAAACGCTATCTCTATCTTCCAAGTCTGTTCCCTCTACAAACATCCTTGTAAAGATGGTGTGAGACAACAAAGGCAGTCCGTGACTCTGTTTGCATGATGTGGAGGAACAGGGGGGACCAGAGGGAATCATCCCTCAATAACAACAACAACAACAACAACATGTTTCCAAATCAGATCTAATCTGTGGGGTGGGAGTCTCTGACCTCTGGTATAGAGCTGAGGTCATCAAAGAGCTACGTTCTGGCCACTTGTTTCGTTTTTTTTTTTACATTTTTTTATTACATTTTTTTTATCATGTTATGTTAATCACCATACATTACATCATTAGTTTTTGATGTAGTGTCTGGCCACTTGTTTTTGTAAATAAAATTTTACTGGAGCAGAGCTATGTCTGTTCATTTACATATTGCCTTTGGCTGCTTTGTTCCACTACAGCAAAGGGAAATGGTTGCAATAGAGGCCAAGCTTGAAATAGTTACTTTCTGACCCTTTCAGAGAAAAGGCCACCTTTTCTTTATCAGCCAATGATATAGAGGATACAATTTTATTTTATTTATTTATTTTTTTTGGTGTAGGTTGTTGTTTTTTTTTTTAAGAGGATACTATTTTTGAATGTCATCTAAAATACTTTAATTAAACATCAAATCAATAATTAATTTATTCATTAATTAAACAAATATGTTTTGAAGACTTAATATTATCAGACACGGTACAAGATGTTGATGAAACCAAAAGTACAACCCTTAGTTTCTAGGGGTTCCAGGTGCAAAGAAGGACACAGACGACAGAATATGAAGATAATATAGCATGGCCTATTCCTTTCCTATGGTGGATGTAACCACATGGATTGATGGGAGTCCATAAGAGGGGCATTTATGTAGGCTGGCAGAGTAAGGAAAGCTTCCTAAAGGAGAGCTCTTCAAAGATGAGGAGGCCTTCCCCAGATGCAGAAAGAAGTAAAGACATTCCGGATATAAGAAGCTGAATACAAGATTTGAGGAAGAAGATGCCATTGGGCGAATGTGTTTGGTAGGAAACATTTTGCAAACAGAAGGCAGGGGAGGGTGGGTGGGTAAGTGAGTTGGTCAAGTTTATGACAGGCTTTGAGTGACTTACGGAGTTTATCCTGAAACATTGAAGAAAGGAGACCAGTGGACAGGATTAGATCTTTATATCTCTCATGCATCCCATGCTCCAGCTGCATCATATTATTTAGCTTTCTTTGAATTCAGTACGCTTTTTCATTTTTAAGTATGTGTGCGCATGTGTTTGGGGAGCAGAAGGCGATCTTTATATACATGGAGTTTCAGTCCTTATCAGACTATAAGCAACCTGAGGGTAGGCACCATGCATGATTATATTCCCGAAACAGCACAAAGTACTGGGTACTTAATGGATGCTCATACATAACTGGTGAATGCATGAATGCAATTCCACAGTCTTTCTTATTCATTCATTAAAGCTCAGCTCAAAAAGATCTCCCCCTTCTGAAGCTAAATTCCCTTTCTCTGCTTCTGCTACTTTCAGCGGAGTACAGTGTTACTAGAGCAGGCTGCGTTATTACATTAAATCAAAGTGAAAAGTGATGGTCTCTGTCAGCCTCAGGAGAATTTTAGAACTCAGAGGGAAATCTTATTCTTTTTTCTATCCCTAGTGGCTTGCACGGTACCTAACGCATACCACATAGCCATTGCCTAATTAATGTTGGTAAAATGCACATGTATTTATACTTCATCACATTGATCTATGATAAATCAATCATCTTTCGAAAAAATTTAGACTATTCATCATTCTCTTTGGTACTCCAGTCCATGATTTTGTTATCAACTTCAATCTATCTTTACCCTGATATCAGTTTAATTGTTGAGCTACACAGAGCCGATCACTATTAGTCTCACTATTTTTGCGCCTGATCAAATGAGTATGCATTTGATATAGTGCGCATTTCAGACAAATTGGATGGGATCATGAAGGCTAAGAACCATAACAACAAAGGTGAATGTAAGGAGTTGCTTGTTTGTGTTATAATTGTAAAGGCACTCTTTTAGCTACCATCTGCAAAATTAGAATGATATTAAGCTTTTCCCGAGTGTAAGGTATGAATAGTAGGTGGTAAGGGGGTATTTTGGACTTCTAGTATCCTTTGCCAGCAGTGGTTTAAAGATTCTTGATGCTGCAGCTATGTGCTTTTCTCCCCTCTGAGAGCACTCCATTTGCCTCATTAACCATAGGACGTGAATTAATACGAATTATTGAAGCTATTTTTTGTTGTCTGCCTTTTGTTAAAACCATTTGGCTGAACATCATCCTTCCTTTCACAGGAAATGTTGATTAACCCTTTAGCATAATTGTTTAAAATTAAAAAAATAGTATTTTCAGTTTTGCCACAATGTCTTAAGACAGTGTTAATAATAAAATATAACTTAATTGATTATTATGGTTCTACTTCTATGGGGAAGACAGAAGTGGTATGAACACACAAGCAATGAGATTGCTATGGATTCCCATATTTCCTTGCCATATTTCTTCTTTCTTTTTTCCTTTCACACGTCTCTCCTCTTGTTATCACTCTTATAATGTCACCAACAATCTTGAATTTCATGCTTCTTGAACATTAAAAATAAACTCAGGCATAGTCTTAGATATTCAGCCACAGAAAAAGTTTAGTAAACTTTGTAATTTGTTTCACGGTATAACTTTAGTCTTTCGCCACTAAGGGGCTAAACTGCTCTTTTAGGCATTGTTTGAAGTAGAGGTACAGACTGGCTGGAGCCCAACTGACAACCATTATCAAGATCCATGAATCCAGAGTGCGCAAACCAGACAGATGGTGGACCTTACATACTGGTTCTTAACTATATATATATATATTTTTTTTTAATATATATCTTTTAAAGATTTATTGATTTATTTGAGAGAGAAAGAGGAGGAGAGACAGGGTGCATGAGTGGGGGAGGGGCAGAGGGAAAGAGACAATCTCAGGTGGACTCCATGCCCAGCACAGAACCCCACTGGGGGCTGGATGTGGGGCTCGATCTCATGACCCTGAGATCATGACCTGAGCCAAAAGAAAGAGTTGGTTGCTCAACCGACTGAGCCGGCCAGGTACCTCTGTTTCTTAACTATATTTATGCATATCTGGGTGTGCTCCCATTGCACATCTGTTTAAAAGCATGTAGTCTACAGTCAGGCTGCGTTGACTGTTTGTCCCTTGCCTAAAATAAACTTTAAGGGAACAAGGGTAAAAGTCACTTCTCTAGGTTGTATACCCTGTCTCCAGAGCTCTTGCCTTGGACACACTTAGGTAGAAATGATTCCGAGCTCGATGCCCAAACCTGCTCACAAAGTACACGGTATAAAAAATGAAGCCTGACTTTGTAATAACTACTATCTGGCTAAATTTCTGGACAAGTTAATATACTTTACTTGAGCTTCAGTTTCTTCAATTACATAAAGCAAAATTTTATGAAGATTAAGTGGGATCCTCTCTGAAAGGGCTTAGAATGGTACGGACACATAGTAAGTCCTCAATAAATGTTAGGTATTATTTTCTCACTCGAACCTTATGGAAACTCAGACACCACCCCCCCCCCCCCCCCCCCCCCCCCGGGGCTCTTCTTGCTGACTTCTTCTCTGGAAGTCAGTACTGCTCTCCTCAGCCTTCCAGGATTTCCTGCTTTGATCTGCACAGATGTCACGGGCTTTGATCTTACTTAAATACTGAAGGGAGGGAGAAAAGAGGGAAGGAAGAGAGGAGAGAAGGAAGGAAAGGAGAAAGGGCGAGAACAAAGGCAGACAAAGTAAAGGAAGAAAAAGAGAGAAGAGAGGGAGAAAGGAAGGAAAGGAAGGGGGAGGGGGGACAGGGAGGAAGAAAGGAAGGAGATACTTTTCTCTTAAAACCTTTCACCGTCCATTGCAAAAGGGCGTGTGGGTGGCTTAGTCATTAAGCATCTGCCTTTGGCTCAGGTCATGATCCCAGGGCCCTGGGATCGAGCCCCACATCAGGATCCCTGCTCAGCGGGAAGCCTGCTTCTCCCTCTCCCACTCCCCCTGCTTGTGTTCCCTCTCTCGCTGTATCTCTCTCTGTCAAATAAATAAATAAAATCTTTAAAAAAAAAGTTCCACTAAATAGTAATTAGCAAACTGTTTTTAAATTTGTACAAAAATAGTTACAGATGAAACAGAAAGCTATGTTTTAACACATTGCAATGTTGTGTCATGTTTGTCTTTATTCAGTTGATTCAACAGTTGGTGATGTCACCCATCACCTTATCAGTATGCAAGGCTTGGTTTTCCATTTTGAGTATGTATTTTTGAAACTTATATTAAACATTTCCCTGTGAACAGCAAAGCATTTCTTTTATAATATTTTAATGATAATTTTGCTTAATCCCGAAGCTCTAGTTTTTCTATAACACTGTAAAATCAGTTCATATTTTATTTTATTTTATTTATTTGTTTTTTTAGTTCATATTTTATTATGCAGAAACAATGAAAATTATACTAGAGCTAGAGATAAAGCAAGTCCTAGGTATTTCCTCCTAGTTCTAAAGATGAAGTTTTTAGGCCAGGAAGTTAATAACTAATATTTAGCTATAATATAATTTAGAAAAGAGAAGCAAAAGCAATTGCTATGATGTTTTTAACTTTTATCATTAATATGATATTTACAAGCTTTTTTTGTAGTGAAAAGTGCTACAATGAGAAAAACCACAATATGAACTAGGAGGTAAAAGTAGATTATTTGGTCTTAGCTTTGGATAAATAAAATACAAACATTCCATCCACAAAAGAGAGACCTTGTTGTATTTTAGAAATGTCATGTTTGTATAGCAGCTCATGGACATAAGTCTGCATTTAAAATTGATATGATTTTAAAATTGCTTCCAATTTTTTCTGACAATTATAACAGCCAAGCCGAAAGTGTTAGGCAATGTTAAAATAGGCACCGAGAAGACACTTTTCTATTTCTCCTGATGGTCATTGATATAATTAACTGCCAGCAGCAAAGTTAGATATATATTCTGTGGCCTTGAATTTGAGTCCAGCTAACTGGCCCCTATGGGGCTAATGCCCATGACTTTGGCCTTTCTATACTATACTTAATAGTACAAAAATATAGATTTCGTTTGGCTCCTAAAGGATTAGAGTGTTCTCTATCTAGTCTTCTCTTTGATACCTATGCTGATTTTTTTTCCTTTTCTCTTAGTTTTCGAGGAGCTAAATTTGGCAATAATTGCTAAGTGCTGATTTTATAAACTTAAAAAAAATCATATCAGCATTCTCCCCCACCTTGTCCCCCCAGTAACAAAACAGCAGCTAGCTATACTAGAGAGGAAAAATGGAAATGTCCGAGATTCCTAGAGGACAGTGTTCTTTATGCGCCCTTTAGGCTAAGAAAGGAGGTGCTGTTTCTTCTTCCTCGTTCTTAAAAAGGCGAGAGAATGCAAAGAATAGATCAGGAGAATGTTCTAGTTTTTCAACTTATCAACTACCACACCCTCACGTCTCTTTTTTGTTTACCCCTTCTCTCGCTAGCGACAATTTCCTGAGGACAGAGAAAGTGAGAGTGAAAATAGGGTCACATTTGGAGACAGTTGGGTGATATATGTTAATATCCACTCTGGACTAGCTGGGATCACCAATTTCATTCCTCTTGTTATCTGTACCCTGTGAACTGCAGCCTCCAGGGCAAAACGTATTTAACCTGCAATGATACATTGCCCAGGAGCCATTCAGTATTTATGTCATTCTGAATTTTTATTTTAGGAACAATTAAAGCTACTTGGATTTCAAGAATTTTTGTGGGTTTCAGGTCAAAGTTTATTTTTTTAAACAAGACCGAATAATCTATAACTTCATCAGCATGCAGCTAAAATATTGACTGTAATTTGAGATTGCTCACTCTCTTCTTTCCTCTCTGTTTATCCTCTACCTCTCTGAGGGATGCCTGGACCTGCACCCTGAGAGCACAGCACCCTTAGGGCCTGCACCCTAAGACTTGCTTCATCTCCAGCTCTAGTATAAGTTTCATTGTTTCTGCATAATAAAATACGAACTGATTTTACAGTGCTATAGAAAAACTAGAGCTTCGGGATTAAGCAAAATTATCGTTAAAATATTATAAAAGAAATGCTTTGCTGTTCACAGGGAAATGTTTAATATAAGTTTCAAAAATACATACTCAAAATGGAAAACCAAGCCTTGCATACTGGTAAGGTGATGGGTGGCATCATCAACTGTTGAATCAACTGAATAAAGACAAACATGACACAAGGGGACGGGAAGGGGATGGGTATGGATGATGGGAAGGGTTTGTAATACATTTTTACTTGGTAATGACAAGATATTCCAATAACCATAGTTTTCATGGATAACTTCATCTCTGGAGAACAACAGATCTACATTTTTTTAAGTAAAAAATATCCATCAATTGAACTTAAAAATAGTTCTGATATGTTGCTGAGTTGGAAAATAGAGTGATGTTGTCATTTTGGTATCAATTGTATTTCTTCCATTGAATTTTTGATTCACTGTGTTACGTTTTACTATTAAACATTGTAAAAGCTCCTTCAAACTGCAAAATGTAGATTATTTCAAATTATTTTCCAATCTTCTACAATGATTTGTCTTCATCCCTTGGAAAAAATACTTGTTTAAATTACATTTTTATTGATGTCTGAAAATTTGAAATCTTTGGATGACATCACAAGGTAAAACATAAAGTCCATTCAAGTTTGATCCCTTCATATGGCTTGAGGTGGACAGGAGTCATGGCCAGCATCACTGGACTTCGTCAAAAGATGAATCTCTTACATAAATAAAGTAATAACCATTTACAGTGAGGGCAATTTGCATGCAGCAATGAGATATATTTTCTTTAAGTTTTAGTTAGGCTTTTTTTATATAAATAAATAGAAATTGATCTCAGTTATTTATATAATGCCACATTAAAATGTTATAGCTGGGAATAAGGAAACCGTAATCTCATGAGAAGCTCATGAATGATAACCGTTCAGCCATATGGCCTGACAGCCAGGACTCAGAAATGGAGTTTTGTATCTGGGTGTGTCCCCAACTATCTCCGGGGAGCTCAGCGCCAGTGTGTGTGACTCATGCTTCCTCCCAATTATTAAGATTCTGCATGTTTGCTTCTCTCTGTATCATTGTCAAATGGGTTGTTCTTTCCTGTGTATACGTGTGTACAAATATACGGACTTACAACCTCTGCCTACTAACAGTTTCTACTTCCCCATCTCACTTAGTGTCCCTTCCCTCATAACTTGAGCTTTTCATGCCTGTATGGAATTTACCCTCATAACTGTCAGTTTTAGCTCTCACTGCTCACTCCTGTTCTCTCTATACTTCCCATCATGTATTCCTTAAAAGGAGAATTTCAATTGCTTTTTTTTTTTTTTTTTTTAAATGCCAGGCCTTATCATTAGTCCCTAACCAGACTAGGGTCGGCCAGTGCCGACTCCACCAGTTTTGATTTATGAGGTTTGTGTTGGGCTGCCTCTTCAACGTGGGATGTTAGCCAGAGCATTTCACACAGAGGAGTCTGACATGTCTAGTATATTCTGTCTCGGCCTATTGTCCCTTTCACCCACCATGTTTCCGAAGTTAGTCTCGCCTTGAAGCAAAAGTGTTATCTAAGAGAAGTGACATATCAAGTCAATATCAGCCCCAAGACTCTAACTCACATTAATTGATTAGGTCAAATAAATTGATTGTGCAGGTACCTGGCAAGGTCCTGAGAGAATAGGTAACATTGGAAAGATTTTATGGAAATGATATTCAACTAGGTATTAGGAGACCTGGATAGTTTATCTCTGTCATGAACTGAGTCTCAAAATTGAGAAAGTTGTTTAATCGTTCAGGGCCTGGGCTCTGCATCTGCAGATTTGGAGAATGGGCTACACACTTCACAAGGTGGTTCCCAGTCTGCATTCTGTGAGTCCACATCATGAAGTTTGAGATCAGAGTAAACCTGAAACATTACAAAGACAATAGGCTAGCAGTGGTTAGTGTGGTAAGAGATCACAATCAGAACCGCTGCTTTTCTAAGAGAAGAATTGGCTATCAGGAATGGTTTCCCAGAGCCGATACGTGGATATGTGCTGTGGGTCTAAGATGGGTGAGGGCCAAGCCTGTTGATTATCATTAACACAGTAAAGTAGTTGAGATAGGGTCAAAGCCTGTGAGAAATAGATTCCCAGAAAATAGAGTCAACCCATTAACAACTTCCAAAAATACTTTAACTTTCCATTAGTGAGCATTCCTACTCATTGAGAGTCAGGAATGTCTACCCTCATTTAATAGATTATTTGATTTTCCTCTATATTCCCCTTGCTCCAATTGCTGTCAGTTTTGATGGCTATGGTGGGGTGAGCCCCCAAGAACCTAGACATGAATGAAATTGGAGTTACACTGAAAGATCAATATGTAACCTGAAAATAGATCTGTAAAGTTATTGGAAGGAAGAAGAATGGCTCCCAGGCCAGCCAACTTGGGATCATCTGATTAAATACATGAGATCCAAAAAAGAATATTTCTGTTAGAAGGCAGGCAAGCTAATCTAGAGTGTCATAGTCAAAATCAGCTTGTGCCCATCTGGGTACTATCTGGGGAGAGAGAGTTCTAGTCAATGGACTTCCAGGCTATTCCAGATTCATTAGCAAAGTAGAGATAAGTGTCAGGGCGTATAGCAAATATATGGACATTCTGGTTTTGTACATTGACCATTAAGTCTTTGATTAAGGTATATGTAACTCTACAAGATGTTTTTTTCATGTGATGTATGGAAAAAATCAAGTTTTGTCCTATGAGCCTAAGGACCAGACACTAGGAAGTCATACATTTTCAATGGATTGCCACACTAAGGCCTTCAACACAGAAGAGTGTTGTAGATTCAGATAGTCTTCCCATGGTGACAACCCAGCATCCATGTGTTCTCGGGTCGTTCCCACGCTTAATTTTGTAAAATGTTTTCACATTTGTACTTATAACAAAGTCCAAACTGGCCTATCAGTTTCTACCTCATCTCCTCTGACTCTTCCCTGCACTTATGGCACTCAATCCATACTCTTCTTCCTTCCATTCTGGTAACATGCCGAGGCTGCCTTTACCTGAGAGGCTTTGCACCTACTATTCCCTTTGCCTGAGAATGTTTTTTCTTAATAGCTATGTCTTCTCCTCATCATTGAGTCTTAAAAATATCCTCTGTTTTGTTTCTTAAATCCCACATATGAATGAAATCATACGATAATTATCTTTCTCTGATTGACTTATTTCACTTAGCATAATATCCTCTATCATTTATTTTTGAAACCTTTTACTTATGATAGCTACGACTATCCAGAATGTTTGCATTTATTTCTTTTCTTTTTTTTAAAATCTCTTTACCTCACTAAATATATATTTCATTAGAACAAGATCTTGTCTGTCATGCTTGTTGCTATGTCCTCAGTACCCAGAAGAGTGCCAGAAACATATAAAACAGTCATCTTATTTTTTAAAAGTTTTAGTTTTTTTTTTAAACACTCATTTCAATGAATATAACAGATTTTTATAAGTATATTCTGGTCACTATCTCATTAGCATAAGTGTCTCATATCAAAAAGAATTCATTGGTTTATTTTGGTCTGATGGTGACATTCCCATGGGATTCTCTAATGGTCCTGATTTTTAGGACAAAATAAAGTGGTTTAGGTTGTGCTTCTCGAGCATTAATCCTAAACCAATAGACATTTAGCATGACAAAGCTGTATTTCCTACTCTGAGGCCTGAGACTGTCACAAATGTTTGATTCATTAGGGAATTCATGAATCAGAAGAGCAGATAATGCCAGAACCAAGGCTAAATTGGGAAGTCTTCCATATGTTTCTAGCTGGGTAGATGACTTGAATATGACTTCTACAAAGAGATTCAAAAATTTTCTAATTCTAGCATCCCTTTGTATTTCAGGGGTAAAGAGGTAGTGTACCATAGTGGAACGAGCTCAGACTCTAGACCAACAGAGCTGGGTTTGAATTCAGCTCTATCATTTACTAGATATCTGCCCTTGAACAGGTCCTTCCAGTCCTTCTGAACCCGAGCTCCCTCGTCTGTAAAGTTAGACTAGAAATGCTTCCTCCCAGAGTTGCCTGCAGGGGTGTAATCAATATGCAAAAAGTGCCTGGCACATGATACATACTTATTGACTTGGAGCTACCATTATTATTAAGACTTCACAGCCTAACCTGGTGTTGCATTTTAATATTTGTTTTATTTATCTGGCTTCAAGTTACAGTGACTGCCTCCAGGAAAATCAAATTATGGCGGGTCATGGGAAAATAGCTATCTTGAAAGATGAAGAGGACACACACCGCATCACAGCAGAGTATCATTTGAACTGGCCGCGGATCCAAGGTGAATGTGGGGACTGTGGTCCCCACAGTCATGGATATGTACTACAGAACTCCAACATGAAATGGCCCACTTGCTCTCCAAGTAGCTATTCCATTCTCCTTTTGCTACTAACTTATTCTTTATATGGTATTGAACATATCCTTTGATTACCTCATGCTTTCTTTATTGTTCATTAACAAATGAACTCTGTTCCCTTACAACTTCAGGCTTCCATGATTCTATGTCTCCACGGCTCCACGGCTCCACATTCTGTGTTATTCCCTATCCTCAGCTTTCTGCTCCTGAGTCATATGTTCAGCTTGCAAATCCTGCTGACTGCTTGGGCCTGGTTTGTTTTACTATTCAATTCTAGAAAGGGATGCAGAGTGGTCTTACTCAAGTTTTATAACCAGGGCATGCCGCCGTTCCCTCAATAGACAGATATTAGTTCGATCCACCTGAAATCAACATTTGTGTGTCTCCAAATGAACAGATATTAGCAAATTCACATGGTACGTCTTCATGTACGATGCCTCTGGTGAGGCATCATTGCTGGGGCCAAAGGGAAAGTGGCATCATATAGAATACGAGCAGAACGGTATATTTTAAAGAGTCTTATTTCATGCCATGTAGAACTGGTTGTGGCTGGTGCGAGCATTGTGATTAGCTTTTTAGCAAAATATTGAATCATTTGTATTGCCTGCAATTTTAGACCCAGAAAGGACCTTTGAGACACTTTATTTAGTCCAACACTTTCACTTCAGAGATGAGGAGTCCAAGCCTCAAGTAGATAAGTCCAATGTCACAAATGGCAAATTAAACGTTGGAAAACAAAATCAGGGAAAGGGTATTGTAAAGAAATTGGGTTATTTATGTTGGGAAAAAAAGCCTGAGTTTACAACACAAAAGGCCAACTGTTCAATCGGAAATACCACAATCCAGTAAAGGAAACATTAATTTTAATATATAAATGTCATCATAAATGCACACATAGGGTCAGAATGCCTAATTACAGGGTTAAGAATATTCAGGGAAATTGTTCTGGAAAACCAGATGTCTGAACTAAGACTTGAGGAATTCCGTCCGTCAGTGTCCGTCAGCCAGTTGTTACTGTGAAGCATGTTCCAGAGTGCATTCCTGAGTGATCAGAAAGTATATTTTGTGTGTGTGGTATGTGTGAAGAATAGCAGCTTCGGCCTTAGGTCGTGTATGAGAAATGTGCGTGTCTCTCCCTCTGTCTTCCTCCCTCGCATCCTGCTGCCTTCTTTTTCCCCTCATCGCTATTATATTTACCTCTGGTGAATCTTAAAATAACTTTACATTCTATCTTTCTGATCCGAATAACAGTGTGAAAAGGTTGTTCAAGAGCATGCACAGTGGTGGGAGGAAACTGATCTGAAATCTGAAATTTATCATAGTTAAACTGCAGGACACAAGATGTCTGTTTCGTTTGGGGGTGCCCACCTAGGTGAAATTCTCCCTCGCCCCCTATTCTTAAGGGTGCTGTCATTTCCTTGGTGAAGGTCACTTTAAATGTTATTCAGGTCTTCTCAAGTATTTGCAATCTAGTCCAAGGTGCTGTCATTTTCACACTTAATAAGCACCCTTTCGATTCTTTCCCCTAGTCCCGATGCCCTACAGGACACCACTCAACACATCCCCTTCCCCAGAATGACAGCGAGCCATTGATTACTCTTCTTTGGGTACTCCCCGTTAGCGAGTTGTGTACCACCTACTTTAGTGTGTATTCTTAATGCGGCTGCTTTTTTTCCCTCTGTTGGTGTGACTCCGGTTATAACAAATGATTTGTGGGAGGAAAATCAGTGGTCTGTCTTGTCAGAAGAATTGTACCACAAATAAAAATCCAGAAAAGCCTATGTAGATTCCAAAAACGCAATTATAGAAGTATAATATTTTGAACTTTCTGTATAACAAAACCCAAAATGACCACTCATAGGAAAAGCAAGAATTTCACATCGGCATTTACATTTTCCACTTCCTCCTCTTTTCATGGATTAAAAAGTAAATCTTTGCCAAAAATAAGAACTCATTCAGAGGAAGACAAGGAGAAAAAGCTAAATACTAAGCATTGCTTGAAGCAGGAAAGAGTTCAATTCAACACATTTTAACCTAAATTTAACTACAGAGTTCAACATTTAAATGTATTGGAGGATTCAGAATCAAATCTGCAGCAAAGTTTGCAAAAAATCTACCAAACCTTTGGAGTGCATGCACGTTTTTTATTTTGTTGGAATATAACTTTTTTTTTTTGGTCATTTCTGTTTAATGATGAGAATTAATTTGCTAAGAAATTGAAATCAACATCAAAGAGAGAAGAGACAAGTAGAATTTATGGGTTGAGATTAGCACTCCAAAGAAAGGAAACCAGAATACAGCAATAAGATACCACTCTTGGTAGGCTGTAAATGTTCCTCTGCTTTTAAAATTCCCTAACAAGGTGAGCGAAACCATTCCAAGAACACTATTGTCAAGAGACACCTTTGAACTGATCTATCCTGAAGAATAACCCCCAGAAAGGTAGAAAAAAAATAACTTTCATATATTTGTGGCCACACAGTGCAGCTCCGACTTCTGAACATTTTTCCCCAATTATTTTTGTAAAGTATTGATCGCAATTTAATTTTGCAGTCCCAACATGAGAGGCGCTTCATGCTGAAATGTCTCACAGGAGATTGTAATCAGGGTCTAGCCTGAAGGTGAAGCGCTCGTACATAGGTTTTACTCTATTTCTCTACTCTTCATCAGCTCGGGGATTGGAGCAGAGGGCATTCTCAGGCAGATTAATTTTTGACGATGGGATCGATGGAAGATGTTTTTTCCTCCTGACATTGAGTCATCTAATTTGCTGTTTATCTTTGGCTTATTGAGTTTTGAGCATTGTTAAATCATACCTTTCAGCTGTTTAATTTCATATGTGAATTTTGCATTCCCCTCCTGTACTTTGGCATAACTCTTTTACCTAAAATGAGCAGGATGAGGGGCCTTTTTTGACACAGGGTTACCGCTTTTGAGTCTGTTAAGTACTCCAAGGTAATGTTATGGTACTTTCTAGCCTTTTTTCTTTGCTTGTGGCCATAGATCAGTTCACCTCTAGGGAAATCATTACTTGCCATCATTATTACCCCTAGCACCTTCATCTATCCTCCCTTGTTTCCTGACTCCTTGGCTTGATGAAGTGCCTAGATGTGCGAACACCTTATCTCAGGTCTCATAATTAACCCCTTCATAACACAGGCTGAGGAGAGCCTTTTTCCTGTGATATGCTTCATCTAGTTCCGTATTCGGGCTTCTTTATAGCAATTGCAGCAGCTTTAACAGTTTTGACTCTATTTTTGCAGTAAGATGTGAATTTTGTAAGCGTGCTGATGGCTGTAGGAAAAAAAAAATTACTTTCTACCTAGAGAAACTTGGCCTTCTATCACCTTTCTTTTTTCTTTTTAAAGGTAATCAAGCTGTATCTCAAGACAACACCTCAGCTGTACGCACTGAACATTTTTCACAGTAGCAATATTATATTAAATGTTAGTTATTCTATCTGTTTTCGTGAACGTACCCACAATTATCTTAGAAATTAGCAAAATATGAATGGGTCTTTTTTTTTTTTTGCATTTGGCAAGGCATATAACATTTTAAAATAGGCTTGGAAACAAAATAAAATTAGAGATGTTCACAGAATATACTGCCAGATTTGAATTGAACATTAAAACAATCTGTTAGTTTTATTAATTCAGTAAATAAAAAAACACCCTATTCCATACTCCAAACCACTTACAGGTTTGATTGAACAGAGATGTTATTCCTATTATGGAAAGAGCCCTACACCAACTCTTAGTAAATTTAATTCTTACTTTCTAACCAGTTGGATTTTCATGAGAAAGTTATGACATCTCTTTGGCTGTTTCCTCAGTTACCGAGTTTAAGAGAAGGTTTCTTCCAGAAGTAAAAATATATAATTTTTGACATAGGACTTTGTAATGTTTCATCCTACCCATTTCTGTCCAGCATCCAATGCCTAGCTCACATTCTGCCTCCCCCGTGAAGCTTGCTCTCCTACTGTTGCCCACAGTGGACTCACCGTATTGTAATCACAGTTATTTGTTTGACATTGTTTTCATATGAGTTCGGGTAATGCTTTCTGGCACTTAAAAAGATTTCATCACTATTTATGGCAAGGAGGACCTTTGAGTCCACTTTGCATTCTATTTCAATAACCGTGAAAGATGACCAATATCTATTATTTGAGTATACATTTGATTTTTTTTTAAAAGTATAGATTTATTCATAGACATTTTTATAATGAAAGTGAGTAAGCAAGACTCAAACTGACTTAGCAGGTAAACCTTTATGCTATTTAAATTTCTTGCTGAAACTGACCATGAGCACAGCTTTAGGGGAGGAGATCTCAAAATGCTTGTAGTTACATCAGCATCATTAGAATAAGCATAGGAGTGCCTGGGGGCACAGTCGGTTAAGCATCCGACTCTTGGTTTCGGCTCAGGTGGTGATCTCAGGGTCCTGCTATCGAGCCCCACCTTGGGTTCTGCATTCAGAGTGGAGTCTGCATGGAATTTTCTCTCTCTCTCTCTCTCCCTCTGCTCCTCCCCCCACCCCTGGAATAAATAAATAAATCTTAAGCAAGCAAACAAAAAAGAATAAGCATATAGTCTGATGAGATAACCGCTTTGGAGAACAATTTCTATATAATAATAATTTTATAATGACAATAATACTATTACATAATATTGAAGTATTAATATAATAAGAATATAGTGATCTAATTGTTTTGTTAATCGGTTTCACATCTTTATAGACACACATCATAAGCCTTGTCCTACTGAGTTACAAATTCTTTCCAGACAAGAAAGTGGTGTTAATCTTTAACATTTGCCTTGTAAACATTTCAAGTTTTTCTTCAGTTCAGACTTTAAGTTGCTATTAAAGAATCAATCAACTGAAATTTCTAAGAGTGTGTTTGTACTTCATTAGCTGGTACCAGAGATGAGCACGAGTTAGCATAAAAAAAAAATGAAGAAATAAATTTTCTGCTCCACAGGAGAATATATGAATTGCACATGTAAATAAGAATTTGCAAATTAACATCCATATCTATAAACATTAATGTAGGTTAATGTCTTTATGAATCATCCTGCAATTCTTTGGTCCAAAACTTTTTTTTTTTTTAACTCATCAGCATAAAAACACAAGTGTTTGCAAACGTGTTTGTGGAGGAAAATAGCTGAAGTGCTCTGTTTCTCCAAAGGGTGCTTTTCCTTGGGATCTAAGTTGTGAAGGTTGAAGGAGACTATTGGGCTTATTAATGATGCTTGAGGCCCAGGAACCATGGCCATCAAGTCCGCGTATAAAGTGGCATTGTGGTGTTGACCACATCAGTTCATAAGGCCCCAGTTCTTGCCAATCAGATACTAAAAACCAGAGCAGAGGGAATGAACCCAAAACCTGTTCAACTCGTTTGGCTGTTTTTGCATATTTATAAAACCATAATGGTTCGTTCAAAGTCAAACCTTAACTTCTAAGATATTTTAACTCCAATGTTTTGGTCTTCATTTCCAGTATATTTCATACCTACTGTCCAGGTGCCTCTATTATATAGATCGCTTACATTACTTATATATAGTAAATATGCCTATGTGGCATATTTTTACCTTGGTGGTATGATAGTCTTGACAGTAAATAGCCAGGGTAAATAATGAAATAATTATTATAGAAATATTTAATTTGTTGAGCTTCTGTTAATGTTCCTACAGTAAACTCGGTGCGGAATATCACTTAATCCTCATTGCAACCCTGTGGATGGCTACTGTTATTACATTCATCTTGTAGATGACGAAATTGATCACGAAGGGATTTTAGGGCCATGGAAAACTGCTTCCTAAGTAAGAAATATAAGACCAAAAGAAGCTACATAAGGCTATGTGACCAAATCTCAGGTTAAAACAAAGGTCTTCTGACTCCACTGGAATATTATTTCTACTCTGTCATCTAGTCCCTGACTGTTGTAAGTTGCTTCGGAGATACCATAAACTTTCATTTGTGATTATCTACCTCACTGAAAGAAATCAGACTGGGTGAGAAGTTTCCTACACAATAATGTTAAGATTATCTTCCTTTGGAAAAAAGAAAACTCATATTAAACATGGTAAGATTTTGATACTGAGTACGCTTTTTTCTTTAAAAAGTACAAACACGATTTTCTTTTCACTACCAAGTCTTGGCCATAAAAATGTTTGACTCATAAATATGAATTCATTCTATCACCATAAATTAGGTAACATCGTTATAATAATAACCAGGTCTCAGGACATAAGTCAGTGAGAGATAAATCCTAACATTGTTTTGAAGAGTCTTGTGAAAGGTGGGCCAGGAAGGGAGAAATTGTTTTGAAGGCTACAACTGGGGAAAAAATGAGTAATGAAGTCTCGAAGCCTGGGGCTCGCACAGGGCTGCAGCAGTTGGTGTGTTAAAATCCTGTTTTAGGGGCGCCTGGATGGCTCTGTCATTAAGCGTCTGTCTTCGGCTCAGGTCATGATCCCAGGGTCCTGGGATGGAGCCCCACATCGGGCTCCCTGCTCAGTGGGAAGCCTGCTTCTCTCTCTCCCACTCCCCCTGCTTGTGTTCCCTCTCTGGCGGTGTCTCTCTGTGTTAAATAAATAAAATCTTTAAAAAAATAAAAAATAAATAAAATAAAATCCTGTTTTACTGTTACTCCAACAGCTCCCACCTCTATCTTGAACAGGGACTTGGGTTCCAAAAGGGCTGAATCATGATTTATGATAAACTATTGCTGCTGCATTTGTCATCATTTCCATCTGTCCCGAGGAGAAGAATCCCTGGGTTGGAAGACTGTCTAGCTCAGGGTAGAAATGAGGAGAAGGCTGGTACTTCATTCTGAGTTCCTCCTACACCAGTAAAAATATCTCCTCTGGCCCATTTTTAGGTGCCCCATGTTATGATGGTGGAGTTTGCTCCAGCCATTCTTGCAACATAAATTTCGCTCACTACCATGTATCTGGTCTCTTTGCATATTAATATAATGGCTTTTTCAAAACTACACTAAGAGAGGAAAAAGACTAAGTAAAAGTCCTAAAGTCCTGAATAATCCACAAAGACAATTAGCTCTTTAATAACTTAAAAGCAATTGTAGTATAGGTGACCTTTGAACAATGCAGGGATTAGGGGCACCGACCTCCTCCCCGACCCCGTGCAGTAGAAAGTCTGCATATAACATTTGACTACCCCAGAACTGAACTACTATTAGCCTACTGTTGACCAGAAGCCTTACTGATAACAATAACAGTTGATTAATACATATTTTGTATGTTATATGTATTATATACTGTATTCTTACAGTAAAGCAAGTAGAAGAAAAGAGAGTATTACTAAGAAAATCATAAGGAGGAGAAAATACATTAACAGTGCTGGGTTGAAAAAATCTACATATAAGTGGACCTGGGCGGTTCAAAACTGTGTTGCTCAAAGGTCAACTGGATTTTGTAAGTCCAAGCCATATGAACTCAGTAGACATCATGTCTTGCATTGACGTTATATTTCTCAAATCTTGGGAACTGTGATAGACAACAGTCAGGTCTGTTGCTTTAAAATTTTGAATAAGTCCGAGAACTTGAACCAAGAAATTGTTATGTAACACTAGAGCAGCAAGAGATTATGAACCAAAATATTAAGTTCATGTGATTTGACCATGTGTAACCCATCCCAGGCACTCCTCCACCAGCCTTAAATGATTTAAAACGCAGTAAGTTCTGGAATCTTCTGACTGTATTGTTTTGCTAAGACTCCCAAGCATAAGGAATACATTCAGGGGGAATAAGTCATCAGGAATCTGCCTCCCATCATATCTCCATGTATCCCTCATCTTGCCTACATAGCATGTATTGGGTCTTTGTTGTGGTCATTCTCCCTAATCCTGGAAACTGAACCAGCCTTTGGGGGCTGGCCCAGCACAACCACCTAACATGTACATGAACTTATTTGATTTTTCCAAACACTATATAAGGCGGGCAAGGAAGGTGATGTTATCTGCAATTTCTAGAAAAGGAATGCAAGGCTCAAGGGGGTTATGTTATCTATCCAGGTTTGGAGAGCCAGGAAAGAGATGAGGTAAACAGGTATATGGTCAGTAATTTTTCTCTGGGTGTCTTGCTCCTCTGGTCTACTACAGAGTGTGTCAAGTAGAGTGACCGAGCTGCTTACTTTAGAATGGGTAGGTATGGTAGACCTAATCAAATTGCAAATTAACAAAATAATTAATTCCAGATCATTTTGGCTTGTTTTCTCCAGGCAAAACAATGTTTATCTTTTTTATTTCATTGGCTACTGCATACATTTTCAGTGGCTGCATTGCCTGGTTCAATGCCTACTGTCCATAGTCAACCAACATATATATCCTCATGTGTGAAACATAACTCAAGGTACACTATCATGAGGGAGAGTTTGGGAGGGGAAGTTATAGAGAGAGAGTAGGAATGAAAATGAAAATAGGCATTGGTCCAAATAAGCTAAAGGTAAGACCTATACTCAAGAAGGTTATCACACAGGAAAGAAAAATATCCAGTGTTCATGAAGCATTGTTTTTTTTCCTAATGTCGTATATCTAGGATGCCAGCCATATGTCTGTTCTCGGGGATGTTATCAATTCATGGTAGCTTAATAGCTACAGATGATGAATTTTACTTTACAGCCATTTTTGTCTTTGATAAGTGGCAAAGCCTAATGCAAGATGCACTAGGTAAAAGCATAGTAGAGAATATATGCATTTTAGTGCTAGCAATATATTCTAGTCAACAGCACTTAGTAAGGCCTATTACGTGAACCTACTCAGCACTTGGCCAGGAAGACTTCCATGCTCGAATGAAAGGGGTTTGTCATAAGGACTAGGAGTGTAGAGCACCCAGGGAGAGTCAATGTGGATCGGAAAAGAGGGTCAAAGGGTGAATGGCATTTTGGTTTAACATCTGCTAGAAGACAAATGAGAGCTCCTAGCCCTGGTGGCTCGGGACAGAAGGGCCTCGATTGACCTGAATCCTGAAGTAATCATTAATTCACTTAACCTCATTCATTCTCCATATGACCACTAATTTCAGGACACCTTGTGCTTTACCTTGGCTCTTTTCCCCTTTAGTGGCACCTTAGATAGAATTTCTTTGTTAGTGTCTCACTGTCTTTCTCTCAAGCTGACCAGTTCTTACAAAATTGCTTTCGTCTTTCCAAGAGTATCCAGACCCCTGTGACAATGATGACTTGTTCCAGTTCAGAGGTTGCTCACTATTCTTAATGGCTCCCTGGTCTCTTTATTTAGCAACTCAGTGATATTCTGCTAATTCAAACACCCAGAGAAAAATTACTGACCATATGCCTTCTTTCTAATCATACTTCAAGGCTTAGTTAAAATGTTACATTTTCAACAAGGCTGTCTATGACCCCCTTCACAGAGTTTAGTGCTACTCTTTCATGTGGGAGTGACAGGTACACAATTCTATCAATTATTATATTTTTATAAATTTTAATACACCTGTCTTTACAAAGAAAGTGGGAATTGCCCGTAGGGCCCAAATGTCCTCCACTGATATAACTCTAGCCCCTAGTGGGGTCTGGTCTTTAAAGAGATGGTCAATGGATATTAGTAGAAAGACCTATTTAAACTTCCTTTGTTAAAGTAGTGAAAAACAGAGGACTGAGCTGAGTTCTTCTTCTGTAGGCTAAGTGTTTGGACTGTGTTATTTGTTAGAACATAAATGAGTTGGCATTTATGCTTATGGAATAACTTAGAAATCTATAATTGTAAATTCATGCTGATTTTAATGAAATCAAAACTCAAAGTGTGAAACCATCCAAATAAATATAATTTTCCCCAAACTGCTTTGATATGAAAAAGACTCTTTGGCATTGCTCCAATTAACTATCTTAGTCACCCACACAGAAGCAAAAAGACTCCCTCCATCTGATTATAAGTTTCTGCAAATAGCAAAAACACTCAAAGCATTCCTGGCTGTTCTCTCTGTATGTGCGTTTTCGCAACCCAGAGCAAACAGAATGGACTGATTCTGTCATTTGCATGGAAAGATCTGATAGATGTCTCATTTTTCAAGCTTTCCAGGTCCTATAAAATACGGTTTTAGCATTAAGAAGAAATCATATAAAATATATTCATAAAAAGTGATGTTTTTATAGTTGGGCTAATATTTTACAACCAAGGCACCTATTCAGAGTTTAATTATAATAGATTCAATATAATGCTATGGTTGCCTTCTAGTCTGCCATGTTTAGGTGTATTTTTTAAGGGTCTTTGTTTTTTAAAATGTCAAGCCTTTGTTTTATATTCTTCCACCCTTTGCCCACTACCGGTATCCCTGCTTCTGTTAATTGTTCCAAACACCTGCTACAAACTCAGCCCGTGAACAAGCAAAAACTACAGGGAACTTGACAGCAAAACAAATATATACAGAGGAGTTTTATAGAACCTGCCCTCTTCCTAAATGTGTAAACACTCAGACTGAAAAACGAGATTGTCTGCAGATGTATCTCCTGGCAAATGGGAGAGAAGTTACCCACTGAGGCCGGTTTACGGAAGCGGTGAAGGCATGGTAAACATGTCTGCCTACCCCTTGACATGTTGTTCCAGATGGTTGCATAGACGCAAGACAGACCCAGTGAGCTGGCTCATTTTCTATCATGAAGCAAAAAGAAGTAACTCTCCAGCGTGGGCTGGGGCAGGGTTTTTCACTGTCCATGTGCGATCTCACAAACAAGTAGCTTTGGAGGTACCCACCCCTCATTATCTGAATGAAAAAAAAATTTTTTTTCCAGCACTGGGCATATATCAAATGTCTCTCGGCAAGATTAGAGCTTCACTAAAAGTAAGAGCATGGTCTTTGCCCATGACGTGATAAATTTCCAGTGCTAGCAACAGTGAAGACTTGGGGAGTGAATAAAGAAATATCTCTAAGCATCTCTTAGGCATGTCATAAAAGGGCACATTCAATATAACTCATATGAAAAAGTAATGTCTGATGGTGCTCAGGAAAGAGAGGCAGAGAATGGTGATGTTTTGGTAGTAATTCAGAGAGGAAGCTGCCGTAGATGTTTTCATCACCGAGTATAGGCAAAAGCATTGTCTCCACCCTGCCTTCCCCCCTCCCCACCACCAAAGTGATGATAGAGATGAGTTGCGGTGGGAAGGTTTACGATTCCTTCTGGACGAGGACCTAATTTTGAAAACAAACTTAACACTGAAGCAAAAGCGACACGGGCTGGGCAATCACTTTTTATTTAGATTTTTTTTTTTGATTTGACAAATCAGGAGAATTCTTAACATCTGTGTTCTTTCATCTTTTTTGTTTTGGTTTCTAAAAATGGGAGAACCATGTCATTTCCGAGTGTCTCTCCACATGAAGGTAGAAAGGAAAAGAACGGAGGTTGAGAAAAAAAAAAGAAAATAGAGGTTCAAAGGAGAAATGATGTCTTAGGAAGGAAAATGAAAAAGAATCATTAAATGAAACAGAGGGACTCCTTTAGCTGTTCAGGACCTAAGCGTCCAGCATTTAGTTTTTAGGGACTGAAATGCCCAGACCTTGCACTCAGGGAGACAGGTTGGTAAAATGTGCAGAAGCTAAGTGTGACTTGGAAGAATGCCAGTATGAATGCACAGAGGCACTTCTTTGTGTGGTATTGTTTCTGTGGGTAAATGCCAAGACTGGCCCTGGGCTAATTGAAATGAGCAGCTGCACGGGTCACATCAGTATAAGGAGCAAGTATTAACAGGTGCAAGGGGGCCACAGGCTTTTCCTTTGTCAATATTGAAGTAAACAGGTAATGCTGTTCATTTGTCTTCTTAAAATGTAAAACTTCAGGCTCAAATTGAAAGCCGCCCTTGGCATCTCCTATGCGTCTGTCGTTGAGTCTAGGGTGCCTCCAGCTTCCTGGTTTCAAAACCAGGCAGTTAGTCATGTCCAGGAGGAAACAAGTTCAGCAGCGCTATCTTCAGGTGTTGATACTCAGGATGGATTGCAAAATCACAGGAACTTTGAGCAGGTGTTGAGTGACTTCCCTGATACAGATTGCATCTTAAAGTTGTTTTTCTTCAAGAAGCCTCTTGGGAGGGGGCGGGGAAGAAAAGCCCTCTTCCATTTCTGATTCCGTTCAGGGCCACTATAATCTTGTTCTTGTTTGCTTGCTTGGGGCATAAAAAGCACCAAGGCCAGCCCTGCGAAGTGTTTCATTCCCTCTGCGTCCCTCTGCGTCCCTGTCAAAGACATTGAGCTAAAATAGTTGCTGAGAGTTAAAAAATTAACATTCTCACCACAAAGACTTCAGATTGGACCCAGGAAAGAATCTATGAGTGGGGTTTAATGATCCATCAAAGCTATAGGGTTTAATTTTAGAACAGAAATAGTTTTCATTTATGTTTATTAATGTGTGATATTTTTCAACAGAGGAAGAAAGGGAACTGTGAGCTATAAAACAGAAGCATAAACAGTTGATTTTATCATCAGGGACAATTAGCCACTTTACGCTCAGTTGAAGTGTTCAGGGGTCCACAAAAGTTCATCCCCACTGCAGGTTCTTATTCCAAACAACATAGGATCCTGCCATTTCCAGAGGGTGGATTAGATAAATGGTTTCTTCCACCTTTCCATAGCATGTTCCTACCTGAACATTCTGACAAGTCAGCTGTTTCACATAATGCATTGCTCATTTCATTTTACATTCTGTCTACAAAACATTCCTGAAAGAACTAAAGCATGTCTGTTTCATCTTAATATTCGGAGTCACTTTTGTACCCAATGTATAAAATTTTGTATGGCTCACCTAGGACTTGCCACAAATCCCACAAGAGACTGTTAATAACACTAATAAGAAATGTCTTCTTGCAGAATCTCAGGTGAATCTAAAGAAAATGTGGTACCATGGCTTGGGACCTTTGGCCTCCACAGAATCTCTTTCTTCTTCCTGCCACTTGAGAACAAAGCTGGTTGAGTTGAGCTGACTGGATTTTGTTAGCTTGTATTTCAAGAAACGAGTTTGATTTTCTGGTTTTGCCTCATTTTGTTTTGTTTTAATGAAGAAAGAGTTGGCATGTGTGAGAGAGGACTCCGATTTTTGTCCATTTTATAGAATCATGGATAATCTGGCATTCCACTTTTTTATTCACTTGTCAGGGGAAAGCGTTAAAGATGAGGGTAGGCACAGTTTATGTGAAATAGAGGCTGCACACCCTTGATTTGGGGAATCAGCATCACCTGTCACCATGTCACTTAGATTGATCTGCTGGGAGACCCAGCCACCCTTTTGTCTCTATGGGTTCCCCTGGAAACAGGAACATCTGCTCGCTTTTCCACTAGCCATACTGTAAATTGAGCCTTGCTTTATTCTCGGTTAATTTTTTCCTAAATCTTTTTCTCCTAGCCCATCAGCCTCTTTGGATCATTACTGAATACTTTAGCCATGAGTTATTGATCTGGAGATTTCAGGATTATGTAAACATTCCAGAATGGTAAATCTCATCGTCCAAGTGAATGATGAACTCATCAAGTCTTTATTAAGCAACTATTCTATGCAAGATGTCGTTACAGTGCTGGAGAACTCTTCGTGTGATCACTGTCTAGTGAGGGCTGCAAAACATATTTACAACCAATTGTATTACAGGAGTGTGAGTTCTGTAGTAAAAGGCTACTGCAAAGGGTGTATGTAACTCGTTCTTCAAGATTAGAGAGGCTTTCCCCACACGATTTCTGAAGAGCAGGCACTTGGCAGATGAGTAGGTGTTTGTCAGGCAGAGACAAAAAAAAGTTGGGCCATTCCAGGAAGAGGAATCAACAGAGACAGAAACAGGAGGCAACATGGAAGGTACCTATTTAGGGAAGAGCAAAAAGTTGTGTGGCTGGAGCTTCGGGCATATGGGCATATAGTAAGGTGGAAGAAGATAGTCCGGAAAGGGAGATGAAGATATTTATTATTTCAGGTTTGGAAAACTATGGAATTTTCTACCTTGAGGCAGTGGAGTGCCAATGCAAACTGAGTCCATCTTTAACTTGTTCCTCCACGTAATAAAGAGGTATTGATAAAATAAGCCAAGAAGAGTAACTATAAATGATAAATACAATCTATATGTGATAAATGGGATAATCTAGAAGAAAATAATATGAAATACATATATTTGATAGGCATATTTGAGATAAAGATGGTGTTTGTTTATATTCTTCCCTCACAGAATTCTCTAGCAATACCATCATTTATATAAAGGGCATTTCTCTCCCACAATATAGCCACTGACTCAAACAAAACATCTGCAATCAACACTGGCTGGATTCCCACCGCTAGGTGCATTTCTAATGTGCTTTTCATTTATCTTTATATTATGTATTCTAGGGGACTGCATATAGTAAGGGATGGCATATGAAACATGAGGCTAAATGTTCCCTTATGTATTGAGTAGAGCAGGGGTAAGGATGGCTTTTTTAAAAGCCAGAAAATAACCTCCACATATCGAAGAATATATAGCCTATGATTTTTAATTCAAGAAATAGAATTGCAGGATAATAAGAAAAGTTTTGAATTCTTTTTCTAAACAATGACTTTTTTTTGAGAGAGAGAGAGAGAGAGAGAGAGAGTGCTAGACTTGGTAGAATCAATGGGACATGATATCCATTCTTAACTTGAACTTTCTCTGTCATTTGATCCCTTGAAAGAATTCTAGGCAGTCAATTGGGAAATTTGTCTGTACCACCTAGCTTTGTTCTATTCTCCCAGGTCTTTTAAGCCAGGCTTTCATATCCCTGAACCCTACCAGATCTGCTCGTACTGGTAAATCTAAATTATTTGTGGGACAAATTGTTCTTGGTAATCACCCTGTGTCTGCTCTCCCCCACCCCCATTTACCCTCATGCGTTCTTACTGTTCTTACTTTGATAACCTGGATCCTAGGCTTTGACCTTGAACTCAGTGTCTGCCTCTGGTCTCTTTCAGATTTGGTTCCCTTATGGGTTCCCTTTCTGGTTCTTTTATTTTCCAACATTTAAAAAACTCTGCCTTTTGTTTTGGTCCCCCATTGCCTTAACTCTTCTTATTTTTTCCTAGCTCACCTCCAGTTCCTCAGCGTGGCATTCAGATGCCTCCAAGTAGACACAAAACTGAAAATTATACATAAAAGATGGTCATCAATTAATAAGTGACTTTCATAAAAGTTGTCTGTGGGCTTGGTGGTTAATATACACAGCTGGCTAATAAAACATGTCTGGAAAAGATAGGGATATTTAGCAATTTGGGGGAAATACTAAGAATTCTAAAGAATCTTAATGTGAATAGAAGACATACCAATTGTGCTGGATCAAATTTTAACATCTTAGATATGGACACAGATGTTCACTTGGGACAAAGAAGAGAACATTTGCCTATGCAAGTATCATGGGGATTCCCCAGCAATGCATGGGAAAATACCTCTGGCCCATAGTGGAATCATGCAAACTGGCCATGAATTAGTAAAGTTGCCTTTACATTAGAAAAAAAGAAGCATGATATTGACTTCATACATAAGTGGCAATATAAGATGTGGTGCTCATTAGCTATGGCCTTTAATACATTTCACACTAAGCAGACTATGGTGCCCACTTCTGAGTTCCACAACCAAACATACATACATGTGCAAGCATCAGAAATGTTCAGAGGGAAGCCAACAAGATTATCCAAGTTTTGGAAAAGAAGACCTATGAGGAAAGGTCAAAAGATTGGGGATTATTCTGGATGAGGAAAGATTTCACAATGATCTATGAGTATGTTAAGTTTTTTATTCAGAGAATAGTTGATAAGCATTTATCTATCACTGCTAAAGGCAGAAGGGAAGGGTCAAGGCTGAAAGTGCAACACAAAGGAGTTAGGCTTGAAAGGAGAAATGTTGGTTGAAGAAGCCTGTCAGCCGCTGGAGAGAGTTATTTGTTCTCCTTCTAAAGCCTGAGTAGAATGGCAGGAACTTGGCCTAGATGTGTGCTCTTACCTGAAAGCCAAGGATCCACTAGCTGTCCCTCTCATTGGGATAGAACCTATATAATGAGCTATTTCCTTGTCTGGAGACACTTTATTGAAAGAGTTAAGTAAAACCAATTTTATCCATTTATTCTATACTCTGACTTTGAAGCAAGGCTCTAAGTAATCTGTAACACTGATACCTAATCATCTGTCATTGTACTTCATGTGGTTCCCTGTGTGTGAAAGAACTAAGTGTATAAATGAAATCCAAAATTTCAGAGTCGTCAATTCTACCTAGCTACAGCCCCAACAGCTTTTTTTTTTTTTTTGAGGGAAAAGTGCAAGAAATGGTTTCGAGAGAAGTAAAGACATTAAAGAATAGTCCTGGGGATCATATAGGACGGATAAACACTCGTAATTCCAGTTAGCCTTCTGCTTTGATACCAAAAAGGCAACCCCGAAATGACACCTTAATTCAAACTAACATGGTGGAGTAGGGTAACACACAATCTGTTACTCTCATTTCTTTAATTCATTAACTCTGTATATCCCATCAACTTCGGATTAAATTGAATGTTTTACATGAGATTTTTATACTTGAGGAGGTAAGATTTGCCTTCTGATTTCGACAAGTTGTGTAAGTAAGTAATACACCTTAAAGTAGTTCAAGGTATTACCTTTACCACCCAGGTGCATAAAACTTTATTTCTTCAGGTTTCTCATCATGAATTTCTTTTAAAGTGTAAATACTGGTATTTCCAAGTTCCTTTCTAAGGCAATTCAAAAGCAATGAGTCTAAAACTCATCTTCTTCCCCAACAAACTACCACACCCTCCTGTACTGTGTCTTTGAAGTGGACCTTCTCTCCAGCTCTACGCTACTGCTTTTGAACCCATATTCTTTTTAACCTTATCAGCTGGTCCCCAGCCTATGGTCTCAGATGCCTCCACTGGAGCTTTCATCAAACCACCAGATTGAATGTCCCCAAATGTAAATCTGATCATGCCTTAAAATCCTTCAGAGGCTCCTGAACTTCTGTGGCAGCGATATCCACACCTGATGAATCCTGAAAATTACTACGGAGATTTTCAAATGCATAGATCATCGGGCATGAGGACATACCTACTGAGTTAGACTACCTGTTATACACACACATGCACATCCATATTTTTAAAGCTCTACAGATTTGGAGACCACCGTCCTACCATGGTCTGCAGGGACAAACCCTTCATCATTAGATTTTAATCTGTAACCCCTCAACTGCTAATGCAGTTTCTTTAACCCACCAGAATTTCTCATACCTTGAGGTCTTTGCATGGGTCTGGAAGAGCTTTCCTTCCTTTCCCTAATCTACTGGAATCACATCGACTTCTCAAGACTCAGCTGCTTTTTTTCAGAATTTATGGCTCATACTCTGAAAATTAGGCCCTCCTTTCTCTGCTCCCATAGTATCCTGTCCAATCTCTAATTAGAACATCACACTGCTATGGAGCTGTTCTTCCTTGCTCCCCCAGTGGACTGTCAGCTACTTGAGAACAAAGTAGATCTTGGAAATCTTGGACCCTTTGCATTTCTTTCCTCCTTCCTCTCCCTTGCTTTCCTTTCCTCACATTGCTCCGGAGTGTCACACCATGATTGCTGTGTGGAAAGTACTAAATACATGTTCCTAGAAGCATGGAGAGGAAGGAAAAAGAAATGGAAAGAAGTACTCTTGAGATGATGCCTTGGAAAATAGTAGATTACTAAGTGAACTTTTCTGCTAACAGAGGAATCGACAACACTTGGAGAGAAGCATAAGATTAGGCTGGAAGGTCATTATAAAATGGAGAGTTTTTATTTGAGGGGGATAAGGTTGAAACCAGATTTTGGATTCATAGCCAAAGAAAACAACATTAATGGATTTCACAAATTTGTGTGTTCATATTTAAATATATACATATATTTTGATTGGGAAAACAAGATGAAGTAGGTGATTATTTCTCTGAGATAATAAAGAAAAGCTTATTACCTACCACCACCATGTTTTCATAAAGGAAAGGCTAATTGTGTCCCCCCAAAAGTAGGAAAGGTAAATATCACATTGAAGAACTATTTTTGAGTAAATATAGTTATGTAAAATATATGTAAATATTATCTTTGTTTTCCCTTTCTTCCTGAGGACAAGAGAGAAACTTCATAGATCAGGAATGATCTTCAGACAGGATTTTTGGGACTGGCAGAAAGACTTTCAAAACTTCCTTTATATCCAAAGCAGGGATCTGACATTATCTCCTCAAGGTGAAATAACCTTGAATGGCCTGACATTTGCACAATGGCTTTCTTTTGGATTTGTCTGTAGTTCCAACTAATTACTTGAAAATATCTTTGCTATTTCCCGGCATCCTTCTGCCTATATTATTTTATGACAATCTAATAAGAACCCAGCCTTCTCCACTGACCATATGTAAAAGTAGATACATCGTAATATTCTAATGGAAATGCTAACTTTATGTCAAAAAGTCAGGGTAGAGTTTGGAGCTCAGGTAAGATCAGAAAGAAAATAAGACACAAACACTAGAAACCTTACCTTCTTGCTTCTCTTGTTAGAGGATTATGGGTTCTTATGTGACAGGAAGGACCTGTATTGGAGGGAGAAGGAATGAAATCATAATGTTGGGTCTTATAAACCAGTGCAAAATTTCCCTTCTCTGAATCAGGCTGAGGTTGAAATCATAACATTTTCCAAGTTTCTGCAAGCAAGTATATCAGTTAGGGATTTTTTTTTTTAAAGATTTATCTATTTGAGAGAAAGAGACAGAGAGAGAGAGCATGAGTAGTGCTCATGGGGTAAAGGGAGAGGGAGGGGCAAAGGGAGAGGGAGACAAGCAGACTCCCCACAGAGCAGGGAGCCTAGTGCTGGGCTCCATCCCAGGACCCCAAGATCATGACCAGAGCCAAAATCATGTTGCATGCTCAACTGACTGAGCCACCCAGGCAGGAGCCCCAGTTTGGGATTATTTTTGACTGCATGTAACAGAAACCCAACTGCAGTGATGAGAGGTAACCCAACCACAGTGACTAGGTGTCCAGAAGTAAGCTGGACAGTTGACGTTCAAGTCTGTTCAAATCTGCTCCCCATTGGTGGCTCCACAATTTCGTCAGTGCCCGGGGAACTTTTAGATTTGCAATTTCACCTTCTCCATCATCTATTCTTTAGAGAGTTGGTCCACTTCTAGCTCTCATTTGTGTTGCAGGCAGAAAGACAAAGAAAGCAATAAAGAGGAAGGAATAGAGTGACTGTAAGGAAAGCCAAAAGTTGCCCAGAAATCTTCCATCAACTCATTTTTATACCCCATTGTCCAGAACTGTGGACAATGGCCACCCATAGATGCAAAAAGAGCTGTGACATGCTCGTTTCTGCTTTGGCACCTCACTGTCCCATATGCTGTTAGCAAGAATGCAGCAGGAATATGGGTCTGGGGTGGAAAACAAGCAACATCTGCCACACTAACCCATAGTATTATCTTTCTTTTTTGTCCTTTAAAGCTCAAAGAATTTTTGATGCAGGAATGGAACTCTATGCTTTCCCACGAAATACAGTGTTCCTAACATTCAAAGATTCATCAGAAAGCATACATTTCTTTTTATTCTCTCTTTTCTAGGTCTGTTTGCTACATTAACTTAGTAATTCAGGGTAAAAATCCCCAAATTTCAGAGTCACATCTGACTCTTCTCCATTGTTCTCTTCACATTTAGTTAACTGTCATAGTGAAATTTGCATCTCTTCCATTGCCCCCCCCCCCCGCTTTTCTTCTCCAATCATATGGTGTGTAGGTGCTTATCTCTTTCCTTGGTTTTTCCAAAGGCCTCTTTTTTTTTTCCTCAGAGTTTCATTCTTTTTTGTCGTTGTTGTTATGTTATGTTAGTCACCGTACGTTACATCATTAGTTTTGATGTAGTGTTCCATGATTCCTTGTTTGCATATAACACCCAGTGCTCCACGCAGAACGCGTCTTCCTTAATACCCATCACCAGGCCCATCCCCCCCCCCCC